>NW_028230455.1:8388299-8702491 GCF_043228905.1 Azolla caroliniana | reverse complement strand
GTTTAAACCTAAACGGTTCATCGTCGTATGATGACCCAGCCATTCGAAATCCGTAAGGAATATCCGCAATCATTAGCGTATATTCCTTCTTTGGCACCTTCTGGATCAAGTCGATGACATCACCGCAAACCACATTGTAGTAAAGATCTCTCGTAATATCTTTTTTGTGGCTAAATTTTTTAAACGAGCCATCTTCCTCCATTTCGTACGCCTTGACTAAGCGACGATCCTTTTCTTTTCTGGCTCGCTCGAGATGTGCAAGGAAGGATGTAGGGAAATCGTGTATATCCTTAACTTCTCCTTGTTTCTTGCCTCGACACGGTTTCTAATAGAAGCAATAGGACATCAGGTATTATTATACAAGCTCTACATATGATGAAAGGGTAATGAAAAAACATCAATACTAACCCAATCCTTGAATGCAATAAAATACTCTGATAACGCCTTATACGAAGACGTTAGAGGATAATCCTCGGTCACTTGTTCCCAAGTTATACATCCAAGTTGTTTCATCATTACTTCTTGGATCTTCATGTACACCTTATGACTGTAAAATTAGAAATCAAGATTAGAACTTTGAATTACACCAGATAGACTACAATTTCAGTATTAGAAAGACTTACTTATTGAACTCAGTGACCATTTCTTCAAGGCTTAAATCTTTCGCCACAACCCTTGACAAAACCGACACAAGAAGCTGCTCGTCCTTAATACCTTGCATCGCTCTCCATAGAGATAGCTTCATGTCGTCTGCCGCTTCTTCAATTGTCAAGTCAATTTTCTTGGCGGCTTGTGACTTTAATTCTAGTTGAGGGTCAACCCTACATTTCTTTTGTCGTTGACCCTTTACCTCCTTATTCTCCCACATTGAGAATATTTGATCTTGGAGGTCCCATACTTCTCCATCTCTAAACGCCAATTGAAACCAAGATTCATACTTTCGAAGACCATCGGACCTAACATTATCATCTACCACAATGCCGACTTCATGCAGACATTGACGTCGAAGGCCTGGATGTAACTTCACACCAAACTTTTGTTTCACATCTAAATACTCGTGGTGGAAGAACCGTATACGCTCAATAGACGACATTTTCTGCCTATAGTCATTATCATTATTATGGTCCCATGCCAACAGCTTAGCCTCTTCGGTTGTGAGCCCAACATAAATTTTGCACTCGGCATACTTGAAGAAGAAAGTGGTTGGATGTTCTCTCACAAGTTGCCGACGTGCCTCTGCTGAATGCGATCCACCAATGACAAAATAATTATATTGATCATGCTTTCTGATATCAAAATCTTCAATGGTTTCACATTCTTCAGGATCCACCATAACAATAAAAGGCACCACTGTGGCATGAGGATTAATTTTCATTTTTTTCTTGAGATTTTGAACATGCATGCGGTGAGGCTCTCTAATCTCAAGTGGTCTTCGACCTGTTTTTTCATCAATAGGGGGCCGATGGATGTGTGTTATAGGCAAATTAAATACTTGCCCTTTCCTGACCAGCTTCCGTTGCATTAACTCTCTCCTTATTTTATTCTGCTCGGATGACAAGACACCCGAGGCCAGCTCGGCTCCTGGCGTCCCCTTATTATCCTCTTCTTCATTTTCACTTGTCGAATCCATATCCGACATTTTCGTTGTCTTCTTCTTGGCTGGTCTTGACTGGACTTTGGAGACCTTTTTTGTGGCCTTCAAGTGGGAGGGCTCTTCATCTCTTAGAGTTACATGGCCTTGTATATAAGGCCTCAAGGTAACAATCAGGTTTTGTGAGTTATCAAGTGCTTTTTTGAACACTTCAGGCCCACAAGATTCCTTTACTAAAAGGTCTTCTGCAAGGAACACTTTGCGTACCCCCTTGGAGCACTCTATCATTACCAGTATGTTGGCCGAATCTGCATCTTCGTAGTCAAATCGTAGAATTCGGCCATACATAAATGGAGTTTCTTTTCCTAGCTGCCCCTCACCCTTCTTCTTTGCTGTATACAATACGACTTTTTTCTTTGAGTCGACATATTGCATACACCATTCCTTGTCCGTTAGATCTCGGTCAGGAAGGTCTTTGCCTCCAGTAGCGGCGACAAGTTTCTTTTGGCTTACATCACTATGTGGCTGAGATTTTGTCTCTTCGTTAAAGAGAAGCTTTTTTCCTCTCTTCATGGTCTCAGGAGTTACCTTGGTCTGGGCTTCGATTGGAGAACCTTGTATGCGAAGCTTAATTTTCTTCACGGGTCGGTCTGACAGGTTCTCAAACGACCTATTTAAGAAAGTATATGCAAAAACATAAGTTAGACAGTCACGTAGATTGAAGTTGTTATTATAATGAAGAACAGTTTCCAGGAGCAGTAACATATTCAAAAATCTATTATAGGCAGGGCTATTCAACCTAGAAAATATATATCGTAATAAGTAAAACGGGTTATATATTCTTTTAAATAGTAGGTTTGACTTATATAGATTCTAAACCTATATTGAGGAGAATTTGCCATAGTGAAGGCAATTTGTAGATCATTTTCTACTATTTTAAGCTAAAGTAGGTCATAAAACACCTATAATTAGAGCATGTATTTGTTTAAAAGTAAGTAAAGTCAACATAAAAAAGACTGATTTTGCCAGACAATTTGATATCATTTCCACCCCATAAACGATTTTTCTCTCTCAAAGCCTTCTTATATACAGGGACTCGATACGCCGTATCGAGTTCGTGATTAAAGTTTGAATTTTAAACACGAACTCGATACGCCGTATCGAGTTCGTGTTTAAAGTGTAGGCACGAACTCGATACGGCGTATCGAGTTCGTGTTTAAGTCCTACACTTTAACCATGAACTCGATACGGCGTATCGAGTTCCGGTTTAAAGTGTAGGTTTTAAACACGAACTCGATACGCCGTATCGAGTTCTTGAGAAACGAAACATATTTACAAAAATGTCCACAGTGTCGAACACAGTGCTCGGCCACAACCGAGGAATAGGATCAACTCACAGAAAACAGGAAATACAAAATACACGAAGACAACAGAGAGAAAGGTACACAGGATGTTTTACGTGGAAAACCCTAAATGGGAAAAACCACGGGAGTCCTCAAACTCCAACTATCACTATGAACAGGGATGTACACTGGTGAAGCTACAAGGCAACAACCTTGAGCTCACTGTCTTCGCCACAGGCGGCGGTAATACACAGAGGCAACGACCTCTTCGTCTCTCTCTCTCTCTCTCTCTCTCTCTCTCTCTCTCTCGGCTCCTCTCACTTCGCATAAAAATTGAGCAACAACAACTAAACTGTTTGCCCTAAGTCATATTTATACACATATGACTTTCGGGCTATTTACAAATATAGCCTCAAGGGCCCTTGGCAAACATATTCACAAATATGTCCCCGCATCCGGATCTCTCTCCGGGTACATTCAGCATCCGGCTCCGTAGCCGGGGTCTTCATCATCCGGATCCGTAGCCTGGTACTCCTCATCCGGCTTCATGCCGGGTCCTCTTCATCATCCGGTTCTGTAACCGCAACCGGGCTTGCCGTCATTCATCTCCGGACATCCCATCCGGAGGGACCGAGATCCCAACAAACTCCCCCTTCACTTCGGCATGGGATGTCTCTCCAATCCGATCCTCTTCCGGCATGCTTCCAGCTTGTCGGGTGTGAGCACCTTGGTCAGCATATCCGACCCGTTCTCGTCCGTGTGGATTTTCGTCAGTGCGAACTCCTTGTCTTCTATCCTTTCCCGGATCCAGTGGTATCTACGCTTGATGTGTTTCGTCCGGGAATGGTAGGCCGCGTTCTTCGCAAGGTGGATGGCACTCTGACTATCGCAGTAGAGCCGGTACTCCTCCTGCCGGATATCGAGCTCTCTAATGAAGTCCTTCATCCATATTATTTCCTTGCCGGCTTCAACAGCCGCCATGTACTCCGCCTCCGTGGTTGACAACGCAACCGTCTTCTGCAATCTCGACTGCCACGAAACGGCTCCCCCTGCATATGTCATTACATACCCTGATGTAGACCGGCTGGTATCTGCATCAGCCGACATGTCCGAATCGGTAAATCCATCGAGTTCGGGCTTACCGGAGCCGAATCGGAGGCACATGTCCGAAGTGCCCTTTAAGTATCAGAGTATCCATTTGACCGCGTTCCAGTGCTCCTTGCCGGGATTACTCATATACCGGCTCACCACTCCGACTGCGTATCCGATGTCCGGTCGGGTACACACCATTGCGTACATCAAGCTCCCGACGGCAGAGGCATATGGTATCTTCATCATATCCTCCTTTTCAACTTTTGTCTTGGGACTTTGCTTGCCAGATAACTTGCAGTTTGCCGGGAGGGTCGACCCGACCGGTCTTGCTTCCGACATGTTGAACCGGTGAAGCACCTTTGTCACGTACTTCTCCTGTGACAGCCACAACTGCTTCTTCTTCCGGTCCCGGATGATGTGCATCCCTAGTATTTGCCTCGCCGGACCCAGGTCCTTCATTGAGAAAGTTCGGTGAAGCGCTTTCTTCAGCATCCGTATCTTGGCCTGGTCCCGTCCGACGATCAACATGTCGTCCACGTACAGGAGGAGTATTAGAAAGTCTCCTCCTTCGAACTTCTTCACAAACACGTAGTGATCGGACTGCGTTTTGTGGTACCCTTCGTCGGTCATGAAGGAGTCGAACTTCCGGTACCATTGCCGGGGAGCCTGCTTCAGTCCGTAAAGGCTCTTCTTCAACCGGCACACCAGGCGCTCCTTCCCTTTCTTCTCGAATCCTTCTGGTTGCTACATGTAGATCTCTTCTTCGAGGTCACCGTGAAGGAATGCCGTCTTCACGTCCATCTGTTCTACCTCGAGGTCCATGCTTGCCGCTATGCTCAGCACCGTCCGGATGGAGGTCATCTTCACTACCGGGGCAAATATCTCGTCGAAGTCGACGCCTTTCTTCTGCTGGAACCCCTTCACCACGATCCTGGCTTTGTATCTCGGGGGGTTTCCGGCATCTCCCGGTTTCAGCTTGAACACCCACTTGTTTCGAAGTGCCCGCTTTCCTTTCGGTAACTCCACAAGTTCAAATGTGTGGTTCTCATGCAGGGAATCCATCTCCTCCTGCATTGCACTTAACCACCTGTGGCTATGTGTGTCAAGCTTTGCTTCTTCAAAACTCTCCGGCTCCCCCTCGTCGGTTAGCAGCACGTGCTCTGGTTCCGGAAATCTCCGGGGGGCCCTTCTCTCTCTTAGAGGATATCTCCACTCCGGAGCTTCGGTAACCGGTTCTTCCGATTCTTCTTCATCCGAATCCATTTCGGGATCGGGGCCGGTTCCAGTATCATTTTCATCTTCTTCGGCCTGTTCTGTTTCTTCACCGTCTTCGGCCGGATCCTCGAGTGCTAACCGGTCCCTTGCCGGTCGGGACTGCTCCTCGTAGAGTTGATCCTCACCGGTCGACTTGGAGCTCTTCATCTTCTTCTCCGACTCCCAGTCGGCGAGTGTCTTGTTCTCCATGAAGATGATATCACGACTCCGGAATATCTTCTTGTCGACCGGGTCCCATACTCGGTAGCCGAACTCGTCGTCGCCGTAACCGAGGAATATGCATGGCCGGGTCTTTGGATCTAGCTTCCCTCTCCGGTCCTTTGCCACATGCACGTATGCGAGACACCCGAACACCTTCAGATGCCGGTAGGATACTTCCCTACCGGTCCACACTCTCTGCGGCGTGTCTCCGTCCAAAGGTACTGAGGGTGATCTGTTTATCACGTATGTCGCCGTCGACATTGCCTCAGCCCAAAACCCCTTGGGTAATTCCGCATGCGCCAGCATACTCCGGACCCTCTCCATTATGGTCCGGTTCATCCTCTCGGCCAGCCCGTTCAGTTCCGGCGTCTTCGGCACAGTAAACTCGAGCCGGATTCCCTTCGAGCGACAGTACTCCGCGAACTGCCCCCGGTATTCCCCTCCGTTATCCGCTCGTATCGCTTTCAGCTTCTTGCCGGATTCCCTTTCCACTCTCGCGTGGAGTTCTTTGAAGACGCACAACACTTGGTCCTTTGTCTTCAACGGTGCCGTCCACAGCTTCCGGCTGTGATCATCAATGAATGTTACGAAGTACTGGGCTCCGCCATGTGACTTCGTTTCTACCTGACACACATCAGTGTGCACTAACTCCAATGGTGCGCTACGTCTCGTCGGTGGCCTTGAATGGAAGGAGGTTCGGTTCTGCTTACCGGCCAGGCAATCGGTGCACTTCTCCAGGTGCACATGCTTCACTGGAATAAGGTTGTCTTCTGCAAGCCTCTTCATCCCCTTCTCACTCATGTGGCACAGTCTTTTGTGCCACAGCTCACCGGCAGTGTCGGCTGCCACATTAAGCTCTTCCGGACATAACCGGGCATTCATCAGGTACAGTGTGTTGACTTTCCGGGCCCGAGCCACTATCAGGCTCCCCTTGCTGAACTTCATTACGCCGTTCCGGATGCTACCCGTGTAGCCTTCATCGTCTAGCCTCCCGGCCGAAATCAGGTTCAATCGAACCTCCGGAACGTGTCTGACATCCTTCAGCAGCATTTTGCATCCAGTCGGGGTTGTCAACCACACGTCTCCTATGCCAGCAATCCGGCACGTACCTTCATTTCCCATCCGAACACAGCCATGCTCACCGGCTGTGTAGGATGAGAAGTATCTTCTCTCCGGGGTCAGGTGGAACGATGCTCCGGAATCGACCACCCAGGTCGTCTCATCGCCGGCAATGTTTAGTTCACCTTCTTCGGTGATGAGCATGATCTCCTCTTCACTTGCCGCGAGTGCCGTCGTTCCTTTCCGGTCCTGCCCTTGCCGATCCGAACCTCTCCGGTCCGTGGCTCCCCGATATGCACCGTTTCTCTCCGGTGACTTCTTCGAATCGGTGTCGTCGGCTCCGTTGTCCTTTCGGTAATGCCGACAATTCTTCCGGAAGTGCCCCGGCTTCCCACAGTGGAAGCATGTGGGTCTTCCTCTTGACTGCGACCGGGTCCCCGACTTCTCCCGTCTTTGCGGACTCCGGTTCCATTGTCTTCCCCGATCCGATTCGGTAAGCAGCATCTTCGGATCGGAAACCGGTTCTTTATCTCTCCGACGCGCTTCTTCGTTCAAAATGCTTGTCTTTACCGTTTGTAGAGACAAGTTATCTTCGGTGCAGGAGGTGCTGAGAGTCACCACCAAGTTCTCCCAGCTTTCCGGCAATGTACACATCAGAATGATGGCTTGCATTGCATCCTCCAACGGGAACTTGATCGCCGCAAGCTGGTTCACAAATCCCATGAACGTGCTCACGTGTTCCACCATATTCTCGCCGTCCCGGTACTTGAGGTTCACTATCTTCCTCATCAGGGAGGTCCGGTTCAACGCATTCTTCCTCTCGTAGAGGCCCAACAGCTTCTTCCACATCTCATATGCGTTGGTGTCATTCGCCACATGTTGTAGAACGCTTACATCGACATATTGCCGGATCGTCGTTACGGCTTTCCGGTTCAGGAGCTTCCACTCCGACTCTATTACCCCCTTGGGTATCTCGGCATTGTCGATCGGTTCATACAGGTCTCAGACGATGAGAAGGTCTTCCATCTTTATCTTCCAGTCGGCGTAGTTTTGTGAGTTCAACACCATCATGCACGGAGGCCCACTACCGCCGCCTTCCATTTTCTGTGTTACCGTCGCTCTGATACCACTTTGTCGAACACAGTGCTCGGCCACAACCGAGGAATAGGATCAACTCACAGAAAACAGGAAATACAAAATACACGAAGACAACAGAGAGAAAGGTACACAGGATGTTTTACGTGGAAAACCCTAAATGGGAAAAACCACGGGAGTCCTCAAACTCCAACTATCACTATGAACAGGGATGTACACTGGTGAAGCTACAAGGCAACAACCTTGAGCTCACTGTCTTCGCCACAGGCGGCGGTAATACACAGAGGCAACGACCTCTTCGTCTCTCTCTCTCTCTCTCTCTCTCTCTCTCTCTCTCTCTCTCTCGGCTGCTCTCACTTCGCATAAAAATTGAGCAACAACAACTAAACTGTTTGCCCTAAGTCATATTTATACACATATGACTTTCGGGCTATTTACAAATATAGCCTCAAGGGCCCTTGGCAAACATATTCACAAATATGTCCCCGCATCCGGATCTCTCTCCGGGTACATTCAGCATCCGGCTCCGTAGCCGGGGTCTTCATCATCCGGATCCGTAGCCTGGTACTCCTCATCCGGCTTCATGCCGGGTCCTCTTCATCATCCGGTTCCGTAACCGCAACCGGGCTTGCCGTCATTCATCTCCGGACATCCCATCCGGAGGGACTGAGATCCCAACACACAGTGTCAGAGGCCTACCTGGAGTCCTCGCGCTCGATTCTCTTGGAAGACATGGTTGATCGTGTTGAAGTGGAGGCGGAGATCGCGCTTTCGTGCTTTGTGCTCTGAGTGCTTTGTGTGCTCTGTGTGCTCTCTGCGTTCTGTGTGCTCTGTACGCTCTGTACGCTCTGGTGAGTGAAATATGATGAGGTCTTCCTATTTATAGGGATTGAACCCATGGTTAAAGTAACCATAGTCACCTTAACCAATGTTGGTAACTTTGAGGATAGTTAGTTTGTAACCATAGTCACATTAACTATAGTAACTTATGATTGTATTAATGATTACAAAGTCAAACTAACATATTGATCAATCTTTTATACTCATAACAACCTACAATCACTTCAAAGGTTATGAAGGAGACAATGATAGAGGTTCATGAATGTACCAATGATTGATTACTAAAAGCAACAATTTTTATGACTCTCAAATGTTATGTATTAAAGATGTGGGCATGAATTAACCAATGATTGATAAGTCTAATATTTAAAATGGAGAGCATTAAAGAACCAATGAGTGAGACGTTCTATATCAAAATGGGTGTCATTAATTAGCCAATGATTTTAACATTAATCCAACATATTCAAGGCTTGTTAATGATTAGTTTTATATTTTACTTGATTTAACATCATTTAGATCTAGTTTATATAATGATTAATAATTTAAGTTAAATTACTTTATTAAAAATAATTTTTAGATGTATTGTATTAATAGAATATTACATAATATAGACATTCTATTGATTTGGCTTTTGTTTAGAGAGAAGTTTATGTTTAGGGAGGAGTATATGGTTAGAGAGGAGTATAACTTAGAGAGCCCTATCTAGACCTTAAGCCATGAGTGAAGATTCACTGTTCTCGATTGAAGAATATTGTTTGTCATCAGACCCATCGTTTTCTACTGAAGAGTATTGTTTGTCAACAGAGTCACCATATTCGATTGAAGAATATTGTCTTTCGACCGACTCACCATATTCTATCAAAGAATATTGTCTGAGCTCATCTACAGGGAATGTAAATAATGACACATGTGAAGAGTTCTCTATTGAAGAATACGATATTAATAAAGATACCGAGAATGAAGGAAGTGCCCAGGAAACATTGAATAACATTGGCGATGGTCAGAACAGAGAATTAGACTGTAACAAGGTTACACCAACCTCTATGCAGGAAGAGAAATCTGGGAGCCCTATGCATATTAGAAGAATCCCACGAAGAATTCGTCTGGCTAGATTTAGCTTGGTGACATCAGATAAACAGATTGGATTTGATGTCAACAAAATATGTTGTGCCCGTGGTTGTATGTCTATGATTGGAAAATCAAAGTTGCGAGAATTAAGGCGATACTATTTTTCGATGACCGGTGATGAGCAAGACACTTACCTCGGATCACATATGCAACTAGTATCTGACAAATGTACGGGGATCAAAGTATCATTCGAGTATTATATCTTCCATGCGCAACAGATATGTAGAGTTGCATTCAAAATTGTGTTATGTGTTAGTAACATGCGGCTACATAGAGTACAACAACGTCTACTTAGCGGGGATCAGATGCTCAATTGTAAAGAGGTTCCAAGTATGAAAGGTGCAATTGGAAGACTAGCTATTGGCTGGATGAAAACTTACTTTCAGTTAAATTGTGAAGTAATGCCCACTACAGGTAGGATGCATCTTTCTGATAATTATACCCGTCGGGAAGTTTATGATGTCTATCGATCTGAAATGCTGGGCTCACGTAATAAGTCTATCACCTATAGCCAATTCACAAGATTATGGAGAGCTCGGTTTTCAAATGTTATTATTCCTCGTAAAGTACGTATGGGGTATTGCTCCATTTGTGCAAATCTTAAAAGTTTGGCTAAAGGTGCAAAGACATCAATGGAAAAGGATACGAGTAAGAAGTTACTACAAGAGCATCGTGAGGCACAATCCTTAGAACGAAGGAAGGCGATGCATCATAGAGAGAAGTGTTTGAAGAGGCCTGAACAATACATGTGCTTAATGATAGATGGCATGGACCAGAAGAAGACATGCTTGCCGCATATGCGGAGGCTCCCCAAAGATGTCAATGATGAGTGCCTTGTTCAAATGCACTTGGTGGGATGCTTGGCTTATAATAGGTCTGTTCGACCTCACGTCTTCATTACTTACCCCAATGTTCACAATGACCCTAACCTAACAGTTACAATGATTCACCGAGTTTTGATGTCTTGGGGACAACCTTTCCCCCCTGTTCTATACATTCAATTGGACAATACTGCTAGAGAGAACAAAAATTCAACTGTATTTGGCTATCTAAGTATGTTGGTCAACCTAGAATTGTTTAGGAAAGTGAAAGTCAATTTCCTTTTGGTTGGCCACACACATGACCATATAGATCAGATGTTTAGCACATTCTCCAGACAGTTGTCTCGGCATGATGCTTTCACTTTACCTAAACTATTTGATGTCATTTGTGATGCATATACACCACGCCCAAAAGTGTTACACTTGAAGGAGGTATATGACTTTAAGAGATATATATTAGATGGGGGTGGTGGGAATGTTAAAGTGCTTGCTCAGTTAAACAATATAAGTTTCAATCACATTTTTTTGATAAAGAAAAATGGAATAAGTGGTTCTACACTTTTGTATGCTAAACAATATTCATCTTCTACAACATGGGAACCTGAAGGTGGTTGCCAGTTATTACTTTGTATGCCGAGTACAATTGTCCATGGAGCTAAGCAAATGCCAATTGAGAAGAAAGGACAGTTGCAGAGCGACTTGGTATTAGAACAAAAACGGTCATGGCTCCAAGCCTTAGAAGAAAAAAGAAAACATATTGAGGCCGCCAAGAAATATGCCGCACAACAAGACACGTCATGGTGGGATGTATTTTATAGTGATCAGAAAGAAATTATAGACAATTGTGTATCTGTTGATAATTGGAATTTGGAAACGCCATTCACATGGTCGTTGCAACATGATCGCGTAAATAGAAGTCCGGAGCGACTAGTAAATGCGATTAATGACAGCTTGGTCCATCCACAACAAAGAGACATTTATGTGGGACCAAGGATGACCAAAGCAGCCGAAGCTAGATGGCAAGGAAATTTGCAAGAGCTCACCGCGGGGATGTTGATTGCAACGCCGGCTGATGAGAACTCACATGGCCACCAATTTTGGGTTGGTAAAATTCTAGAAGTGCTAATGCATGAAATAGAAAACACGATCAAGTCTATAAATGTTCATTGGTACAACACTAGAAGTGCAAATGCTTTTACAGGTAAGTATACATTGGAGATGATTGAATGCCAAACAAGAAGGGGAGGTAGGAAGAGGAAGCGAAACATTCGTAACACCTCGACCCTTGATATCTCTGATGTGGATATCATCGTGTACGACTTCACACTTACAAAAGCCGGACGATTAAGGAAGTCAACAATAGATATAATAAAAGAAAAATTACCAGGTCTACAAGGTGGCTCGAGTCAAAGGCAAACGAGATCTGCTACATATAATCTAGAGTCAAACCATTTGGTTTATGACGAAGATAATGCACTGATTGGTACATCCGAGGATGATGAGGAGGAATCGTCATTGTATATTAGTTATAGTAGTGATTCTCCGTAAAGGAGTGATCATGAATGTATATTTGGCTATTAAGTGTAACTACATTCCGCTTGTAACAAATCGAGTAATATAAAATCATGTGTTTTGAATTCTTATGATTTCCCAAAAATCGTTTCTTATAAAATAACATTGGTTGTAAAGTTTGTGATATAAATTGAGAATGTATGTTTTTGAAATTCGTCTTTTTTTAGTTACTTCTAAATCACGAAAATAGTGGATTTTTAACCTTTTTCATAGTATGTTTGAACTTGTATGATACTGGTATCAATGTGTTTTGTAAAATCATTGAAAAACCCCTAAAATTTCCCTTATCCTTCCATTTATGCGCTATCCTTCCACTTGTGAACGCGAACGTGTTTTAAGACTGGTGTTGAACCGATTTGGTTTGATATAATGCCTTGTGCCTCCTTTTATAGTGTTCTCAGGAGTACTCCTGAAGTTTCTAGAATGTTCTAGAGAAATCTGGAATATACATCAATTTTCTATAGTAAAACCTAATGAAAATAATATCTTTCGTATTACAACATATAGTTTAATGGTCAAGAGCTCGACCCATGTAACATAAGGTCATGGGTTCGAGTCTTGCCATATCATGAGAATGCTGCATCATAAACATTCCACTATGATCATCGTAGTTGGTGAGTTGTTGGCTTGTAGAGGCCGACTCACTCTTCTTCTTCTGACACTTTGCCTCATAGTGGCCGAATTTACCACAGTATCCGCATTGGGCGGAGTTGTTTTGTCGGTTGGGTCTGACATAATTGCTCCCCCTTATTCTAGACGCTCCGCCTCACGCATTTGACATGTCTTGCCTATAATAGGAGTTGTGTTCTCAAGGTTGTTCTTGCTTGTGTCGTCCTTGACCAAATTGGCCTCTTCTTCCATGACCTTGTCCTCTTCCTCCATCGAAATTTGAGTAGAGCACATGTCCTTCTTGCAGATTGCTTCTTGTCCGAACATGATTTTCTTCAACCAGTAGCATTGATTGGAGATCAAAGGAGGGAGGATTCTCCCCCACGAGGATGGTCGACCTTATCGCGCCAAATGGAGGTGCTAAGCTACTAAGGCATATCTACACCATTTCATCCTCGTCGATGTTGAGGTTGATGAACTCAAGGGCATCGCGCAACTCCTTGATCTTTAACGTAGTTGCCGATTGACATGTCGCTTTGTTGAATATTGTTCAACTCTTGATGGAGTTGAAGCTTGCGTGTTGTGATGTTGGTTGCAAAAATCTTTTTGAGGCTCCCCCACTCCTCCTTCAGCATTTTGGCCTCTCAGATGTAGCCGAGCATGTGACCATGAACGCATGATGCAAGACAATACAACACACGGCTCACAACCCTCTCCATGTCGGGGGTAGTCGGCGTGTATTGGGTTGGGTTGTGTTTCTTGTGCTCCCTCGATATAACCCCAATAGCCTTACCTGACAAGGTATTGGTGCATCTTGTACTCCCAATATGCAAAGTTATTCCTGTCGAGTTTCTCGGTGGGAAGAGCGCTTCCAATCTGAGTGTTCATGTTGAGATGACTTGTTTGGAGTGAGTTTTTCTTCTTTATCTTCTCTGTGATGCAAGTTCTGCAAGTTGTTGTTATAACGATCCGCCAGTTCTTCGTGAACGCGGGCTTAGGCACAACACATGTGGAGGCGATGGACTTGGATCAAGCTACCAATTGCTCTAATACCATGTAAAGAATCAGATATGATTCTCTGTAGCGGAATGTGTGTGTGTAGTCAAGAGAGAGAGAGAGAGAGAGAGAACAATGTATACAGAAAACACTGAAAAACTGTATTAACAAGAATAAGACAGCCAACAGTTACAAGGAGAGGGAGAGAAGTGCTTATGTCGTCACCTTATCACTATATTCTCTTTTTACAACCACCACTTACTAAAGAGAGGTGGAGACTTAACTACACTAAACATGTGTCATAGAAGTTTAAGGTTCTATGACACACTAGTTACTATATTAGGACGTGAGGTGCTCACACACTTGATATATGCTAAGGTGTGTTCCCCCACTAGGGAAGTTGAGTTAGATTCTCAACAGAAATTTATACATGGACCAAGGAATGCACCATGCGATTCGAGATACTCAAATAATGCATCACAAAGCCACCAATCCTATGATCACCAGAATGGGATAAAGTGTTCCATGTGCACATGGAAGCTTCCGCTTTCATAGTGGGGACAATGTTAGCCCAACTTGGGGAAGGAACTTTGGATTTCCTCATCACATTCATCAATCGCCAACTCAACACAATTAAGCAAAACTACTCCACTATAGAGACATGTGACCTTAGCCACGATATACGGAGTAAAGAAGTTTCATTAGTGTTTGTTTACTTGCCACTTTGCTTCTATGTCGATCACCACAACCTACTATTCCTAATAAACATGACACATGCTACAAGATGGATTTCAAGATGGATCATCACCTTCTTGGGATTCAATTTGAAGGTCATAATACGCAAAGGCAAATATTACGTCCTTGCTAACCATTTCTCGAGACGAACACACGGTGAAGAGGCCACATGCATCGAGGACAAAGCACCTAATGTCGCCCTCTTCACTATTGACGTCGTGCCAACTTGGGCATTCGACATTGGTCAAGTACTCACCAAGGGGGTGTTGTACTTAAAGCAACTAAACCAAGAAAATGTTGGAGTACTCTTGTGCAAGTGCAAGCCCTTCACTATGATAACATGCAACATATACCAAAGAGGGAGTGACGACATTCTAAGGTGATGCATCATTAACCATGATGTAATCACTATTGTCGAGTAAGCAAATTGTTGCATCAGAAGTGGTCACTTTAGCCATGAAGTGGCAACATGTAAAGTCCTTCACGCGAGTCTCTGGTTGCCAACCGTATTTAAAGATGCACATGAATATGTCAAATGATGCGATGAATGCCAACGACAT
This sequence comes from Azolla caroliniana, assembly GCF_043228905.1. NCBI lineage: Eukaryota > Viridiplantae > Streptophyta > Polypodiopsida > Salviniales > Salviniaceae > Azolla > Azolla caroliniana. The sequence goes on along the minus strand of NW_028230455.1, from coordinate 8,687,574 downwards.
AAACACCCATTGAAAGTGGCATGACAAACCTTCAAATTATGTGGCATCAATGGCATTGTTCCAATTAGTCAAGCTTCTAACCTCAATCGAAATATCATCATTGTGACTACTTACGCCATACAATGGGCCAAAGCAAAGGCATGTCAAATAGCTGACGCATGCATAACAACTAAATTGACATATGAGAACATCATGCAAATTGGTTATCCTTTAGAGTTGTTTGGTGACCAAGGCTCCCACTTTCTAAACAAAGTGCTCACTCACCTCCTTAATGAGTTCATGGTGGCATAGTAGCAAAGTTCTCCCTAGTACCCCCATTACAATGGGCAAGCAGAAAGCACTAACAAAGTATTGTGGATGCTCCTAACCAAGATCATCACAACTTCTCGTTTTGATTGGAGCACCAAGTTGCACGCTACATTATGGGCTTTCCAAACGTCTTGTAAACTCATTACTCAGAACACACCATTCAAACTAATCAACAATCAAGAGGTTATCCATTCGGATTCCTTGTCCCTAGCTTACGCATTGTTGTACAAGAAAGATGGGATGGGACATCTTACCCTCACAATCAGAGAATCTAGAGGGCCTAACTGAGACTAGGTTGTTAGCTTTCCAAGCTCTCCTTGTAGAAAAGGAAAATAGTGCTTGGCATGACAACAAGGTCGAAGAAAAGAACCTCTAGGAAGGAGATATAATACTTAAGTTTGCCTCCCAGAGACCAAGGTTGTTAGGTACCTTAGGTACGGTACGGATACCATACATATATAACGTATTAATACCCGTATAGTACCTCCCAATTTAAAAATACGTTAAATAAGTTTTCTTAACATGTTAAATACTTATAAAATACTTCTAAAAGGATGGGACATCTTACCCTCACAACATCTTACGTTAAACACTTCTAGAATTTGAAAATTATTTACCTTTCTAAAAAATATCTATAATATTGTAAAAAACATCTATGTTTACACAATTTTGTGATGTACAATATAGTTCTACATCCTAAAATGCATATAAGACATTTGACCATTTCACATCCTAAAATACTTGTAGTAATATGGATGTCGACATTCCCTTATTCTATAAATCAGTGTAAGTGTGTATCACAATGTTCTACTTCAAATTGTAATTATTTACAATTATGCCTTCATAGATTGAGGAATCATCTACGATTATCACACTCATGATAGGTTTTTCTTTTCCTCGTTTTCTTCTTCTTCTTCTTCTTCTATCTTCTACGATTATCACACTCAGAGTCATGATAGGTTTATGTTTTCTTTTCCCTCTTCTTCTTCTTCTTCATCTTCTTCATCGTCGTCTCTTCTATTCTTCTTTCTTCCTTCCTTTGGCTTCTTTTCACTAAAATCTTTTTTTTTTTCTTTTGCTTTTTGTTGGGGTTTTACTTACATTGTCTTTATAAATACGTATTGTACCTGTTTTTTTATAAATACGTTAAATACCGTATTGGACAAATGTACATGATATTTGACTGAACAACATTGAGGTATAGTACGTACTATACAAATGATGAGGTACTATACATATTTAAACGTTAAATATGGGTACATAAACAACCATGCCAGAGACACAAGAAAAAACTTGAATTATGAGGTATGGGTCCCTACATCACATCAACCATCATGAAGACATGTGAGTGCACGTTGCGAACACTAGACAAGTGTGTGGTTCCTTACATGATACCCATGCGCAAAGTTTTCGAATCGGCCTACTCTTGTCACCATATGTATACCCATTGCAAGGACCGCCTCACCACAACAAACTAGACCAAGTGCTTCCAAGCCCACGATTTCACCCTCCATGAGCTTGCAGACTTGAGCTCCACTTTCTTCTTCTTCTCCACCAATCTTTCTCCTGCTCAGGGGCAAGTAGAACCAAATGATGAGGTAGAGGCAGACCTCGAAAAATTCGACCACTTAGATCCGCACTCCTAACATGACAACAATAAAGGGGATTTTACATTGACTTTGGCACATGTAATCCTCACGTTAATATAAAAGGAAAACTCCTCTTGTTGATCCTTTATGGATCAACGCCAATTTAGCGAAATAGTGTTTTGCATCCTTTTCCTTTCATATCTTGATCTTGTTCTTTACATAGTTTCTTGGTGCACACTCTGTTTCTATCCTTCTGTAGCTTGTTCGAAATATCATTTAGAGAACTTTCCAATACATTTTCCCTCGTTGAATTTGAATTCATTTAAGAGATTTATTATTGATTTTATCTCTATAGCCTAATAATTCCTAAACTAGTATATCATAGTTCTTATCATTCATGTTGTTTCTAGTTTAGACTGTTGTTTCTTGTATTCTACGATTTATCGAAAATCTCTTTTAGAGCTTTCCAATGCATCTTTACTCATTTTATAGTAATTAGTATTTACGAAGTTAGACCAACTTTTTACCTTCGTTTGTTACATAAAGTTGTGAATCCCAAGTGGTTAATAGTGTCCATAGTCTGAAAAAGGAGACTACCGTTTTGGGTCTTTAGGGGCGGAATAGAAGGCATATTACTTTTAAAGACATTGCAACACCAAAAGGAGACTTGTGAATTCTTCTCTTTGTTCTTCTTGCATGATGTGGTGTCCATTCACGTGTTCTTGTGTGTGATACGTTTAATCGTGATTTTGGGACGTAACACATGTGGTGATTAGGGGGTGGGGGATCGTCTTGTTCCTCTTCTTCTCTATTGGGGAGTGTACTAAGGGCTATTATATTATCCTTCTTCTTTTCCTTACTATAATTATTCTAAGGTATTTTAGTGCTCCTACACTACTAGCAGAGGAGTGTAAGAGTCGGGAAGAAGATATTTGCAAGGGTGAAGGCTGAAACAAGAAAGGGAAATCTACATCAAATTACTTTTCACTTCCTTACGAGATTGTGTTCAACGAGGGTTGGTCCAACACCTCCCCAAGAAAAGTTGCAAATAGCCATCGAGCTCACAAATTGTTGGGCCCATGAGCCGAGCATATGAGCCCACGAACCGTTGGGTGCACGAGTTGTGCATACAAGCCCTTGACACAAGATGAACCCTTGAGTCAAGCCCTTGACATGAAACACACCCTAAAATTGATTCATTGATATGAGGTGAAGCTTCAAGTCAAACCCTAAAGTTGAGCCCTCGATGCAAGTCAAACACTTAAGTCAAGCCCTTGAAATGAGACAAAACCTTCGATGAGCCCTCAACATGAGACAAACCTTCGAAACAAATACTTGACTTCGAGCCTCAACATGAGATGAACCCCTGACGTGAGCCCATCACATGAGTGGAGCCCACAAAGGGAACGAACAATGAGTAGCACGTAAAAGTTCACGAAAAAGGACACAACACCCGAGCACATGAGTGTCGAGGACAACTAACAACACAAGCAAAGTATACCATACCTGAGCATTTCATCATCAACATCAAATATTCCTTGGTGGGCCCACTTGACTAGCACATGCATGAATGATATGTTTAGCAACAATGTGTTAGTGTCTTATGAAGTAGAATATATTGGAAAAGTTGAATCTTCATTCTAGCAATAGTGGAAGCAACACAAAATTAACCTTGTTCACTTTAAAACACTACAATGATACCTAGGATATGTTGGCATGTTTAAAAACTAATCAAACTCCTCAAGAAATTATGCTTAAGAATGCTTGGATATGGCCCTAGCATTCAAAGGATTAAAATATTCTTTGGTTAATGGACTATACATCACGTATGTCATGGGGTAGATAAACTTGGTTTCAATTGCTTGGGCCTCTTGGATACCTTCAATGACATGATTCAACTTTTGAGAAGTCTTATGAAAATTGGTCTCTAAAATTCCTTTAAACAATTCTGCAATCAATAGCATTGTCTCCACAAACATCCACACATATGCTGCCATTATACTTGAAAGCTTTATGTGCAAGATTCCATTTGGTTTGAGAATATCTTCTTAAAATTCACTCTATAAGGGTATCGAAACATGTAACATGTGGCCTAAGCTTGACTATATCCAATCAATCATAATATATACCTCCCAGCCTAGCATGTTTGTCTAAAGAAGCCTTATACATAGAACCCATAGCCTCTAACACATCAAAGAATTCACATTGCTTCAAACATATCCCCCAATATGTTTTCTGTATTTTGATGGTATGTCTTTGTTCACATTAAGACAGACCTAGGGGAAATAATAAGTAAATCTAGATGTATACAACATGCCATCCAAAAAAATTTAAATAGACAAACCAGATCCATTTCACGTATCTCTTCATTCCATTATGATCTTTCATCAGCGCATGCATACATCAGACCCGTATAAGTCAACTACCTTCAAATATACTCGATAGTATGAATAAAAAATCAAAATGGTGATTTGGTTCGTTGCTGATTCGAATAGAAGACAAACATGGGCTGTAATATAAAAAATTCAAAGTGATGATTTGCTTGGTCAATTGAAATAGAAGGCTGCCTATCCACCACAAAAATCATCAAATATCTTTATCGATGGAACTGGAAAACAAATTTGCTTTGAGTTTAGTCCTCTTCAAGAAAATACAAAATACAGAGCGATGAATAAAATATGTTACAAAAGCTTGGAAAGGAGCCCAGACATGTAGAATCAAAGAGTACAGTACTCTTTCCAGTTCCAAGTAAAAACCATTTCATCCTACGTGAGGATGGGTACCCAAGGTGGGAGAACAAAGAAAAGGAGGGGTGTATCTGGTTGAAGTACCACACCTGTGAGATTGCTCCATAAACCTAATGTGGAGCTGATGACCACCACCACCACCACCACCATATCGAAAAGAGGATCCTTTTTTCTTCAACCAGGTAGTGCTGTGGCTGCTTTGAGACGCTTCCACATTGCCTCCCTCTTCTCTTCTTTTGCCTTTACCTCTGCCTCTGCTTCGAGAAATTCATTCATGCATCTGTGGAATAAGTCCTTATCCATCTCTTGAAATATCTTCTTTAGATTCTGTGATAGGTTGTGCACAGCTTGATTCCAATGATGTGAGTTCCTCTCCAATGCTCCAAACACTAAAGGCAAGATCACTTGCTGGTTTTGTTGCACTAACCCATATATATGATCATTATTCCACAATAATAACGCTCGTTCAGCTACCTGTGTTTAATCAAAGTGGTAATGAGAATTCGCAGTATCACATATTATTAAAATGATTTCACTTTAACAATGCTCATTCAGCTACCTGTCTTTCATTATAGCTCACACGTTTTAGCATCCTATGAAGCATTCATAGGTCTCAAACCATAGCATACCGCATTCACGTTTTGGACAAAGTTACATGGAAAGCAGTTTCAGATGTTTGCTATCATTCTTAGACTATGTTGTCTTTCTGATGTCTACTACATCAGCCAATAGTCATATATGGACATGCTTGGAGGAAGAAATTGGTAGATAGGATGAGAGCTGTATGGATCAAACATAATACAGAAAGCTTAATACTTGATTTTCCTAGATAATCACAAAAATCACTTAGCACTACTATGCCGGCAAGAAGCAGAACTGTTTTTCTGAATCCCCAAATCCTCCTTATCATTGTCAACGAAACTATCCTGGGAGTCGACACTGATATTCACGGTACAATATGTACTACAGACCACCTTTATTATGTTTCAAAAAGTGTTGCTGGAACTTTTATTGGTGAAGTTCATAACATGGGCTAGTTCAGAATAAAGTGTATAATAAACTAAATAAATATACAAGCCAAAAGTGTTAAGGGTGTCTGAGATGAGCCCTGTTTTGCTTAAGTGACTAGTGCTGTGACTTGTAAGGCCACACAATTGTCCTCGCTTGAAGAAGATAGTTCCTGAAGATATATGACTCACTGAGGTGTATCTATTTGAAAATTTACACAACTGGCTCCATATTATAAACTGTAAGGTTTGGGAAGAACAACAAATTTCTCAGAGGGAATGGAGGAGGCTCCCCTTTCCACAAACCAGCAGTGAACTAAGAACATTGCAAGATATCCTCCAACAAACAAACTTGGCAAAGGAAGCCATGGAAGGATATAGCTTTTGCTATCATGTATCAAGTTCAAGAGAGTCAAATCTAAGCACTAATCAACACATTCCAAAGGGATGACGTCATAATAATTAGAGGTGATCTAGAACCAAAAGCAATGGCTCAAGAGAATCATGTAAATTTGAAGGACCATTTATACATAATCAAAGGGATCTGTAATTAATTTAGATTTTCCATTTATGATTGTGGATCATGGCCCTAGATTAAGCACAGATGGTGAATGTATGGCACTCTAGACCCTTGTGCAAAATGACCTGATTGCTTGCATTAGGGTGTGGCTGAAGGAACTTAAATACAACAGGGACAGTCTGGGTCAAATACAAGGATCTCTTCACTTTCAGACATATCCCATAAAACCTGGAAGGAATTAGGAAACCAAGATTTGTTTCAGGAGTATTTTGCCCTTTGCCCAGGAAAGACAATAGTTCATGTATAAGTGGCAATAAAAAAATGATAAGATATTAAAAGTGATCCACACCAGAGAAGAAATTTTACATTGTCAAACTATGACACCATGGCCTAGTACACGTGAAGAAGCACCAGGCACATAACAGAAACCAAATTTACACCAAAAACAGATGAGAGAGACCTGGACCCACATTGAAAACAATGTCCAAAGGAGGACAGCTTGCGCACAGACATTCCATCAACTCTAGTATGAGAACTGTCAAACCCATGATCCCCAATGCATGCCATCATGCCATTGAGGATGAACTTATTCATATACTTACAAATATCATGATTGCCACTCATATAGCATAGATGATCGTACATTGAACCATCATCATCATTATTTGTCCTTTATTGGAAACATAGAATACTACTTTTAGTTCTGAATTGTGAGAAAGGCCAACTTCAACCTCCAATACGTGTTGATAGACCTTTCTTCTCTTTCTCTTCTTGTAAGCTCTTCTTTTATTTTTGCTTATGTTCTTGCTCCCATTCTGTTGTTGTTCTTGAAATTCCACCTCCTAGCATATGGACTTACTGTAAAAAAGGTATTGTATAGCCTGATTTAGCTTCTAATATTAATGGGAACCAATTATATACCATCTCTATATTCTTTTAAACCTAATAAATAAGGTACCGCCCATTGTACCCCAATCAGGTGTGTCTTCCATTTCCAATCCAGGGAGATATTGCCCCATAATGGAACGGAATTCAAGTCTAGTACACCATGCCTAAATGAGGTCTCTCTCACAAGTGCTGACCTCTGCTGTGCAAAGACCTAGATCACCAACCTCCTCCATAAGAGAAGTACCTTTTTTATCTGATCATTCAAATCTAGAATCAAATCAAACACTACAAAGTTTACATCAAACAACGAAAAAAGGTTAGTGGTTTTGAACAAGACATCAAGGTAAACACCAACACTTGAATGAAACAAGTGCATTGACCTGGGCAATAAGTCAAAGATCACATAAACACTCAGACTAAGCAAATTGAGGGAATGCAAAAAATTACAAAGTAATCAGGAGCGCACTGCAAATAGACAAAGTTTTGATGATGTTACTGCATAGATAGAAGAAAAAGAACTTCAATGAATTCAGGATTCGAGTTGGAGGGGTAGCTCACAATTGGCCCTAAGTAGAAGCCCTAGGCATCAAAGAGATCAAGAATAATACCTATATTTCCAATTAATGAATATTTCCAAAGAATATGCCAAAATTCCATCCCATTTGTTGATGTAGGATATCGCCTGGTAAGTGTGAAGGGGAAACAGATAATATTGCTATACGATAACCTACAGAAAAAATCAAAGTAATGAAGCAAGCACAATTTCTTAAAGGCACAAAAGTGCAGATAGCCAACGAACTCACACCATAATGATTGGATAGAATGCAACTGCCAAGGTTTAATAAGCCAGAACAAGGAAATTGGAAGTTTATCACCATATGATTGTCATCATTTAAGATTTCAAAACATCTTAAGAGAATACGGCTGATTATAAGATATAAAAAAGTTCATACAATTTTTGTACCCAATATGTTTTCTTTTCTTTCTCAAATGTCTATATGCCAATCACACCCGAGATGGTTTGGTCACATAGGTCAAGTTCAGTCACCATGAAGGTTAATAGAACTTTTTCTTTCATTCTCACCATAGCAAGGTTTCCTAGTTAGCAGTATTTAATCTGCCAACAACAATTTGCCAACAATTGGTATATCACTCAGGAGAAGAACATTTTATCTAAGCAAGCATTCAGAGAGGAAAAGATGCTTCAAGGTGGGGGTTATTGGACTTCTTTGGATCCTAATCTTTCTCTGTCTTCTGTTTACAATCAGATACCATTAGAGTACTTGGATATGCCAATTTGACTACCTGTATCTGATCAAACTTACTTTTGATTAATACAGCATAAAGTACTTCAATTCATTATCTGGTATCTGATAGATTATTGTCAATGAATGCAGTATAAAGTGCTTGAATATGCCAATCCTACTTTGAATGAATGCATCACAAAGTACTTCATTTACCAGCTGAATATTCACGTGAATGTTATTCCCTGGGAAAGGTAGTTAAAACAATTGTCTCTAGGACTAGGGTGATTGTATGTGTTTTGAGTTTTGATAATCACACTCTTAAAGTTTTTGGTGTAAGAGTCATGATTGGACCAGGGCTCGAGTCCAACATGCATGCTGACTAGGAACCTGTCGGAAATAATGATTCTTGTCATCGTGGATAGATTGGGTTTGAAAACTCAGAGAAGATGGCATGAACCTGAGTAATTATTTTACTGTGCACATGGAGCTCACATCAATCATTGTGAGTGTGTATCTCTCATACTAGAGAAACCACTGTTTTGGGAGCTGTAGAATGTGGAAGAGGTTTGACTCTCAATTGGGCATTGTTTTGAGGAAAATGTCTCAAGGGGAGAACACCAACCTCTACTATGCTTCTCCTCCTTGGTCATAGATATCAGGGGTTTTTGATGATGTTGGCTTATCAAAATTTAGGGTTTCTGATTTGCTGTTTTTAGTATAAGTTGGTGTTTCTGAATCTTGTTATTTTCCGATATCAAAATTAGGGTTAGGATCTACTGTTTACATATTTCAAAAATTAGAGTTTCTAAAATTAAGATATTAAGAAGAAAGTTCCTGCTCACTCCTGCAGGTGAGAGCCAAAAAGTGTATACAGAGGCTAGCTAAAAGTTTGTGATGAATTTTTGTATTCAGGTTGTTCAGCAGCAGCTGGTGGTTGAGACCCTCCTGTTAGTTGTCTCAAATTTTCTGGAACTTGTGCTAGTTGAAATGCTCTTTGTCTCGAAATCTTTGAAATTAGGATGTTTAAAACTACGATATTAAGAAGGACGTCTTTTCTTACTCCAGCAGGTGTATGCGAAAAATCAATACAAAGGCCAGCTAAAAGTTTCTGATGAATTTCTATATTAGGGTTGTTCAGGAGCAGACAGGTTGGTTGGAACACTCCTGTGAGTCGTGTTTCAAGTTTTCTGGGTCTTGGCCTGGTTGAAACGCTCTTCAACTCAAAATCTTTGATTATAATCGGAATAATAAAGTTATACATACAGGGGTACCAAGCGATGGGGCCAGTCAGCACATTATGTCAAAACTTCTAAATACTTAGTCTCTTCTCGAGCATATATTCAATGATTATTGATTGTGTGAAAGCTAATTATGAGTAAAGATGCCTATATGTTTGTTTGGGTCAATTTTATGAACCCATTGATTATGACCAGACATTTTCAGAATTAGAACCCTGTTTAACTTGTCAACCATTATGGGAAATCACATGCATACATTGAACACTTGTCAGCAATTATGGGCTGAAAGGAAGAAGAATCTCATAGTCTTCGCACGAGATTTGACTGAGAAAACTAAAGATGAATAGCAAACTCAAATAGAATGCTCATGAATTTATTTTTTAAAACAATGGAAATAGAAAACCACTAACATCAACAGCCACGTTTGCAAGTAAATCCATCATGCTTATATTCCTATCAAAAAGGGTAATCTATAGCTAATACTCTAGTGTGCACTTGGTGAATTTAACATCCAATCACCAGTATAATAGGATGGAGAATGTAACAAAATACTTAGCATAAACCGCAAGTTCTTAAAAAGTCACATGTTAAAATTCCCATTAAAAAATGATCGTACAAATTATCCAAGAAGTTTCCAAAGTATGTAAAACACTTCCGTTGCACATATACACTCTGTGCATCTCTCTGATTCTTCGCACGTATTTTCTGTGCATCCACGTACGCTTAGAGACAGTGTGAAAAGTGATTTTCCTTCATAGCATATGGAATTCAGAATGGATTTCTTTTCAAGTAAATGGCATGAATGGTTCTTATAATGTGTTCGAGAAACGTTTCTCCATCCCAGAACTAGCATGTCACATATCGACTATAAACATCAGACATGTTGAACTGGATGTAGAGAAGGTATTCCTATTGGTCAGCTTGACACAAAAATGAGAATATTATGATCAAGTAATGGATAATAAAACATTATTCCAAAAAGCACTTGTCGCGGAGTCATAATAACAACATTTATATTGAGCCTTATGATGCAATGGATACTGACCTGAAAATGTGAGCTATTGAGACTATGACTGATTTTCTTGAAGAGTGGTATCATGGATTTTTGGAACTCAATAGTGTGAGTAGCTTCTAACACCTCCTCCAGCTCTCCAAGAAATAACACCTCTTTCTGACTGTTTGTCACAGGCCAATACTTGATCAAGCCTTTAATAACAATATCTGCAAGCTTGAAGTCCTTCTCTACAAACTGAACTACACAATTTGATAGTTGTTGGTGATACACTGCCAAACATTTTGGTTTGTGAAGAGGTATCAATGCTCTAATTAGAAATAGCTTATGTTCTTCTTTGAGAGGGAGAGCAAATCCGTTGATTATGCTTCCTAGGATCTCAAGAAGCTCCCCGATCCCATTATGCTTTTCTGTTTCGAAGATGAATTGATAAAATATGTTGTTAATAGCTTTCCGAATGAATGGGCGGTGAACCATGAATTTGCCATAGATTCGATGCAAGATTGTTTTGAGATAGTCTCTCTCTCTCGGATCATCAGAATCAAAGAGATCCAAGAGGCGGAGAACGAAAAAATGGTCGATATACTTTTTTGCGACTTTCGCATCAGTATCTTTTAAAACAAGGTATCGCAAAAGGAGCTCATACACATATTGCAAATGCTCCCATGAAGGTGCCAAACAAAGTTCATCTTCTTCTGCATCAAAGGTATCAGGAATCACATTATGTTGATTCAGAATAGGCAAAGATCTGAAAAGATTTGCTGATATCATGCAGAAATAATCCTCTAATACAGTATTGGTGAGGTCGGCTGTGCCTGAGGAGATATAGTCAACAAGCTCTAAGAGGGTCTTTTTTTTCATGTCCTTCTCCTTTACATTCTTTCTGTGATCGGAGAAATCGAAGACGATAGAGCATAAGTTAAGCTTCTTATGCAAGAGAGCAGGATGATCAACAATCGCGACATCTCGCAGAAAAGGCAATTGCTCTAATTCAAAGGAGGCTGGAAAAGAAGATGTTCCTGCGTTGCCATCCGTCTCTGAAACATCGTAGCTCTGTTCAAGCTTCCCTGACGATATCTCTGCTCTCGGCTTCCGTATGAGCTTGTTGAACATGGCTTTTTTGCACGCCTGCTGGGAACAGGTTTGCGGGGGCAAAGCATGCCAGAGGCAGTAAATATAGATGGGGAGGCGGATGGAAGACCTAACTAAACCCAACCCTAAGCCTGAGAATTCGAGGAGTCTGATAGATAAACAGGCGCAGGAGGCGAAACGATCTTGTCTGTGTGGACTCAGAAAACGGCGTCGTCGTTCGTGTGTGTGTCTTTCTTCTTCTTCTTCTTCTTTCTTCTTTCTTCTTCTTCTTCTTCTTCTTCTTCTTCTTCTTCTTCTTCTTCTTCTTCTTTCTTCTCCCTTCTTCCTTCTTCCTTCTTCTTCTTTCTATAGAGCCAGAGCACAACACAATTACACAAACCACCACAACACTCAATGAATGAATGAATGAATGAATGAATGGAATGGGCTTTTGGACTTTGGAGGCTCTCTTCCCACATATCAGGAACACTTCATTATCGGAGAATTAATATAACTTCTAAACTCTCCTTTTTTTTCAAAATAATGAACGTAATTTGTGCGTGTTGTAACATAATAATGTGCTACTAGAAGTACATACTCTTTCAACTAACAAGTTTTAGTTTTTATTACGCACAGATACATAGCCAATTACAAGATAGGATATCCTCGTCAAGCTTTTAGAGGCATCTCAATCAATCTACGAGTCTAGAGATACTAACTCCTGTAAGTTGGCTTTTAGAAAACGGCCGAGGCATTAATTACCTATCTCCTATTAGGTACGAGTCACGACCATGATACAAATAAAACTTTAATCTCTGTGGGGGACCATAATAAAGTGATATGCCAAGAAATATGGCAAATTATGGATCAACCCATTAAAGCCACTCTACTCTCATTTAAAATGTTTACTCTAAGGACCATTTTGTGCATTTCTCTAAGTGGGGTTTTATTATACAACCAAAATATCTACATATTTTCTTACCACATAACAATCGGCAACAATTTTGTTTGGTTTGAGTGTCAAAACCGAACTAGTCAACAATATCTTGTATACCAAATTTGAGGTTATAAAGAAAAAATAGTGATAGAAAAAGTAGGTCAGTGTAAATAGAGGATAACTAGGTCTATATTTAGGATATATTATAAAAATCTTGAAAGACTCACATAGACGCAAGTACATCCACTAAAAAGCAAGAATAGCCTATTGAGAACGCCACGAAAAACTATAAATAGGAGGGAATTCTTAGGCATAGAGAAAAAAAGAAGAGAAAGAATGAAGAATTGAAGTTTAGAAGAAGAGAGATTAATCATAACAAAACAAAGAAGGAGATGAAGGAAGGACGTTTATGAGGTTGAGCAATTGAAAATCAAGTAGTTCTTTGGTGTTTTGGTTCTCTTTGGAGTCTAATGAGTTTGTATTGTTTGTAGAATAGTACATTGCAACATTCTTTTCTCTTCCTCTTCTCTTATCAATCTTTTATTTATCTCTCTTCATCAAGTACCATTTTACATGCAAATGTCCAATTTACGTTAAGGTAAAAGAAAAACATCAAGACATACTTGAACCCGCTCCACTCTCTCTTAATTATTGGGTACCTCGAACATAACGACACTAGGTAGATATATCATAGAGCTAAAACAACATAGAGAGAGTAAGATACAAAATGTTACAACTATGATCATTCTAATATTCACCAACAGTCATGTCATAATTCAAACGCTTAACCTAATGTATTATAATCAATCGATATGTTTTAACCAACACATCCAATACATGGTCATGTTACCTTAGTAGATTATTGTAGATTATCTATTCTATGTGTAGGAAATTTTAGAAGCTTCCAGAAAGCTCTAGAAGCTGGAACATTCTAGAAGCTTGTGCATGAAAATGAGTCTCTACATGGAACTACATTTAGAGCCCACAAACATGTATAAATACAGGGTTTCACCTTGGTCTTAGTCAAGGTGAACAACACCGGTTACAGAAGCATAATTCAGTTCTTGTTCTCTTGTCTATTCTCTCTCTCTCTCTACCTCCGAAGACGATAATATAATCTATCTATCTATCTATCTATCTCTCTCAGAGTATTGAGCTCTGTTTTGAGAGACTTAGATGGAAATGAAACTAGTCTCAACACATAGTCATTTCATTTATAGAATGTGCTACACCCGTTCATACTTTTGTACCCCGCTATTTTCATTTTCATTTCATTTTATTTTTGATGGATTGGGTACACATCTTAATAATTTTGTCTCATGGGCCAATTTTGGTCTTACCAAACTTTAATCTCTCTCTCTCTCTCTCTCTCTCTCTCACACACACACACACACACACACACACACACCAATGTATCATGACATGGGACAAATGTGGAGGCTCACACTTCACACATTATACTACACATGTTGCACCTAACTACAAAACCATATTCTTCGCCGAACGGGGAAACCGTACACATTGATACATGTTAGAGCCCATCCCGTTATCTACCATTCGAACCGTTGCTTCCATGTGACTTAGCTCACATGCATTGCAATGTGAGGCTAGGCGTTGGGGCACAAGTGATGAGAGTGGCGGGCTACGCACACTTTGCCCTAAACAAGTTCTACCTTTGATCATATTCGACCATGCTTTCCACATCTCTTCGACCGAGCCCAATCCTTGTACGAATTTCTCTCACAACCACAATGTGCACTCTTGATTGCAACATTCATTGGTAAAGTTCTTGAACATCGAGAGTCACTACTCACCTTCATGTGTATCACGTGAAATGTAATATTTTTGGTCTCATAGGTCATATTTGACCTCCAAAGACGATAATATAATCTATCTCTCTCTCTCTCTCTCACACACACACACACACACCCACACACACACACACACACACACACACACACACCTTATTTGTTTATGCTCCTGTTTGTTGGCATAAAAGGCCAACTCCTTCCACTTTGTATCCTTACAAGTGTGAACACGTTCGATAGTTAGGGCTTGAGTATATAAGCTCTAATCTAACATTGTAACGAGATCTTCTTGTATCTTGAGTCTTGTAGAGAGAGAGTTACATAAGAATAGAGAACTTCCATTGAAGCATAAACTATTTTCTATCGTCTTTCTTCTTCCTTTTCACATTGCTACATATCTGTGTCGTTTGCTATGCATAGATCACAGATCCTCACACATACTTCCGCACATCCTTTCGAACATTTGACAACATAGATCAGAGGTCCTCACACATACTTCAACACATCCTTTCGAACATTTGACAACAAGCTGAACGTATCAACTGAACAATCCAAGAGAGGGTGACGACAATGCTCCAACAAGCTGGACTAAAGCTGGAGTTCTGGGCCGAAGTGTTGCAAACGGCAGTTTACCTGATAAATCTATCACCGTCGAAAGCAATAAGGCTCGAAGTGCCACATGCACTATGGTCAGGCAAACAATTGACCTACGATAGGCTCCATATATTCGGATGCGAAGCCTATGCGTTCATCCCTAGGGAGAAAAGGACCAAGTTGGTACCCCATGCGACAAAATGCATATTTCTTGGTTATGGAACCGATGGGAAATTCGGCTACCGTCTATGGGACCCAAAGAACCGGAAAATGATTCGGAGTGGTGACATAGTCTTCAATGAAGACTTGATTCTCTCTGAAACACCAGGTTATTTGAAACAGGTAATATGTCGCATTATGAGAACACTACGTCGAAAAAGGGCACAAAAGCACGCAGTTTTCAAAAAGACACGACGCATGCGTAAAGCTTTTCAGAAAAGGTGGCAAAATATATTGAATTTCAACATGACTACCACTTTGAGGCATAAGTAAAATGCCTCCAAAAATACATCACCAAAATTACAAAATAATGTACAACATGTCTACTAGTTACAATTATACATATTCGTGAGTTTACATCCAAAACAAATTTACAAAGTTTCCGATCATGTAGTAAAACAATCCCCAGCTTGAACCAAACCAATATGTTAAGACATGTCTGATGGACTAGAAGAGCATTCTGACGTCTCATCCTCATCATCAGTGGCAATCAAAGCATTATCCTCATCCAATTCCAACCCAACATCTTTGTGGTTATGAGAATTGCTTCTGGTTATTCTCTGTATTTCGTTTGACACCATTTTTGGGATTTTCTCCTTTATTATCTTGATAGTTGCTTGTCTTAGATGACCTGATTTTGTCAATGAGAAGTCATATACTAGTATGTCAACACGGTCTAGTGCGAGAGTAGCCGTGCTCGATATATTCTTTCTTCTTCTCTTTCTGCTTGAACATCCGACATCCTTAACCATCTCTAAAGAATACTTTCCTGTAAATGCATCAGGTGAAGTTGTTTGATACCAGTGGACTACTATTGACTTTGTCTGAATACTTTCTTCATCCCTTACTAATTCAATAATTTTTGCAATCCAAAATGGATGGCCCAAGGTATCGTCCCCTGCTAATGTTGCAACCAACATTCCCACTTGTAGTTCTTGCAAATTACCTTGCCATCTTGCCTCAACAGTACGTGACTTTCTTGGTCCCACATAAATATCTCTTTGCAGTGGCCGAACTAAATCATGAAGCTCCATATTATTCGATTGTTGGTGATGAGTCTGCGATATCGTTGATGTCATCCCAATGTTCCATGTGAATGGGATACGGATTGGCCATAAACCGGCGATGTAATGATCTAAAATGGTGCGTTGATGGGTGAAGAAAATCTCTCACCATTCAACATCCTCATCACCGGCATACTTCTTAGTCCGATCAATATTATTTTGTTTCTCTGTTAGACATCTCAACCAATATGCCCTTTGTTCATCAATAGTACTATTTGGTGCTACATTTTTACGATCATCATATGACATTTGTTGTGCACCATGTAGAGGTTCATTTGGGATATGAAGAAGGAGCCTACAACCTTCTTGGGGCTCCCATTGTGCACTAGATGAGTATTGTTTCGCAAACAACACCGTCATCTTGAGGTGGGCCGATCTTTGTTTTATGAGGAAGACATGGTTGAAACTTATATTATTAAGAGGTGCAAGCACCCTACCTTTAGTCCCGTCACTATCCATGCAGAAACGTTTTAAGTCGTATACTTCTTCCAAGTGTTGTACTTCAGGCTTTGGTGTATATGCTTCACTAATCAATTTGGATAGCGTGGGAAGTGTGAAAGCATTACAGCGAGCAAGTTTCTTTGAGAACCTACTGAACATTTGATCTATGTGATCATGGGTATGACCAACCAACAAGAAGTTAACCTTTATCTTTTTAAATATGCCCCCCTCTACTAGCATGCTTAGATAGCCGAAGACAGTTGAGTTCTTATTCTCTCTTGCTGTGTTGTCTAGTTGCACATATAGAACTGGCGGGAGTATACCTGACCATGATTGCAATACCCTGTGCATGACAGTGACAGTAAGATTAGGGTCGTTGTGGATATTGGGATAAGTTAAGAACACTTGCGGTCTTATAGTTTGACAATATGTCAAACAACCCACTAGATGCATTTGCACGAGACACTCATCTCCAATATCCTTGGGGAGTCTTTGAAAATGCGGCAAACAAGTTTTCTTTTGATCCATGCCGTCAATAATCATGCACATATACTTTTCGGGAGATTGAAATGCTTTTTGTCGGTGATGCATAGCCTTAGTACGTTCCAATGCCTGACTTTCACGATGTTCTTTTAACAGGTTCTTGTAATTCTTGATCTCTACATCTGATTTTCCACCCTTGGCCATACTTTTTAAACTCGCACATATTGAGCAGACTCCCATTCGCACCTTTCGTGGGATAACCACATTATTAAATTGTAACCTCCATAGTCGATTAAAATGCCTGTACTGTATGTAAGACATGTCGTCCTTGTACGATTGGTAAACTTCCCTTCGAGTAAAGTTATCTGAAAAATGAAGTCTTCCTGTCGTTGGCATAACTTCGCACTGTTTTGAAAAATATACCTCCATCCACCTAATTGCCTGTTGCCCAATTTGACCCTTACATCCAGAACCATTTTGATCGAACTGTACCCAGGAGCCCTTCAGAAGTCGCTCTTGAACTCGTTGCAGCCGCATATTTCCAATGCTATGAGTGATTTTAAAAGCTGCTCGACAACACTTGGTATTTAGTCCAAGGAAATATTCAACTTGCGTTGAATTAGGCCCTGCTTTGTGATCCAATTTAAGTTGCATATGCGAAAGAAGAAATGTATCTTGCTCTTCCCCATTAAGCGACAAGTATTTTTGTCGTGTTTCACGTAACCTTGACTTTCCATAAGTTGATAGACAGAGATTCGCACAACACGATTTGTTCAAGTCGCATAGAAGTTGACGATCAGAACATAAGAAATTAAATCTCTTTTCACTAACTTGTCGAGGAACTCTTTTAAATGCTAGAGGTTTAGTAATGCTATTGTTATCTATCGACGAAGAATCGTCCGCTTGTAAGCTTGCATGAAGAGGGCCATCAACAGGATCAATTGAAAACAGAGAATTCGAAGTACTAGGAGCCACACTTTTCTGTTTAAGCCGCGAATGTTTTTTGTGGTCGTACTCTTCTATTGAGAAATACGAGTTGTTTGACAATGAAAAGGGGGCAATAGAAAAAAGAGATGTTCTACTTGTAGAAGAAGACATTTGAGGGAGTCTAACTGTATTCTAAAACCTTCTTTTGAGAAAATTAAGGAATGCTAAAGCCTAACTATATAACTACCCGAACACTTAGATTAACTATATTATTTTCCGACATTTTTCTAAAAAACAAATAATTAAAAATTATTTTTTATTTTAAAAGGAATGCTAAAGTCTTCTATATAAGGAGGTTAGAAATTTCATTTTCATTATCACGTCAAAGAATCCATCGAGCTCAGAGCACAGGCCAATTTTCGAGCACTCAGAAGCACATCGTCGACAGCACTACCTCCGGCACGAATCATGAACAAGGGAAAGAAAATCGTCAGGTTAGTAATATTCTTTTCATTTTTTAAGATTCCTAAAGATTCCTTAAAGATTCCTTTCCTCAACACATAGAAATTTTATTTTATTTTGTACAACGAACTTGGAAAGCAATTCTGAAAGGCAGGACCTTCAACCAAAATCCGATGCACTGCATCGGATTTTTGTTGAAAGGCACGACTTTCAACGCAAATCCGATGCACTGCATTGGATTTTGGCACTGCATCGGATTTTGGTTGCCTTTCCAAAATCTGATGCAGTGCATCGGATTTGCGTTGAAAAGAATGTTGTTTTTGCGATAAAAAACTATCGCATGGGACCATAAAATTGACGTAATTTAGATGATAATTTGCGTGATTTAGATAAAATTGTACGTTGTTTCTATGTTTTCACCAACGTTTTTAATTTCAGTGAACCCAGACAAAAAGTTCCTTCATTTAGATTGAAGATTCGATCTCCGACAAAACGAGATTCTGGCTCCTTCATCAAGGACACGAGTAAAAAGATTTTATTTGACTCAACGGGGGAAGGAGGATCCAAGTCATCTGTGGCTACTACCAAAATCAACAAAGGTAGTACGCAAGAGGAGAAAACGGTTGAGGTGAAATATAAGGATTACCCCGAACTTGAATGGTGTCTCTCCTATGTCGAGGAGGATGGGGTGCTGTTATTGATAACAGCAAAATCAGACGGGGAAGGGAAACTTTAGCTTGGAAAAACATTTAATTACGGGCATGTAACCAAGCTAGAGTACGAAGACATTGACTCTACAAGTATTTTAATCGACGTCTCGAGCTCAGTTGGCAACAGGCGATTGCGACTTGATGAGGGAAACCTAGTACCCGAATCTTGCAATCCCAAGGCTTTGCGTAAAGGCCTGCAAACGAAAAATAACTTGTTGGTAGCTCTTCGGCCGTACGTGACAGGAGAGATGATGACCGGTGAAGCAAAAACTCCACCGAAAAAGTCTAGGAAGACAAATCCTGTTCAAAAGAAATATACTAAACGACCACGACCCGAAGAAGAAGAAGAAGAAATATTAGAGTTCGTGGAAGAAGAAGACGACCAACAAGTCGACGTCGTGGCTCCAGGCGGACAACTATCTTCTGGTGTCCTGACGTCAGAACAAAATAAAATAAGAGAAAATATTGTGAAGACTAAACTTGTGCGCAGGGGCCAACTATTTCATTTGCCCATTACTTCTATCCAAAGGCCCCCCATTGACCCCGTGACTGGCAGACGTCCCCTGGAAATTAGGGAGCCGCACTCCGTCCATGTGCAAAACCTGAAAAGCAAAATGAAAATCAATCCTCACGCTATTGTTGTGCCATTTTTGGTAATGGTTGATCAAGAACAATGCCCAACAGTAGCAGATTTCAAGTATAGCTCTGCAAACGATTACACATACTATGTAATCGGAGGATCACATTCGGCCGAAGCTCGACGACAGCTTGTCAAAGAATATCCTCTCACGTCGTTCTTCAAGTACGCCGAATGTAAGGTATATGCAGGACTAACTCACGAGGAGGCGAAGCTGCTCGCATGGGACCATAACAATGACAACGATTATAGACAAAAGATGTCATGTATAGAGAGGATAAGATTTTTTCATCATGAATACCTGGATGCCTTGAATCGTTTTGGTCCAAGATTGTGGCCTGGATTGCGACGCTAGTGTTTATTGGAAGTAGGGATTGCAGTGGATGAGAGTACCAAATCCGAAGGTCTCCGAAAATATGATTCTTGGTTTCAACTAGCTTTTCGGACCGGAGAGGTGTGGGATCTCCAAGACAAAATATTCTCTATGTGGGAGCGGAAAGAAGTCAAGGGGCAAAGATCAAAAAAGGGAAGAATTGATCCACAAGTTGAGATGAAATCAAAGACCAAGGGAAAAAGCGACTTGGTAATCAAGGAGTTAGCAGAGGACATGAAACTTTTACCTTGGAGATCATTACAAGGTATCAAAGATGATAGATTGTTAATATCCGTGCTATCTCGAGTGGTCGCCAAGGAATTTAGTTTGGACGAGATGGTAACAGACTTGCAAAAGTAAGTGTTTATAGTATACCTTTTCATGAAAGTCTTCAATTATTTTGAATATCTTATTTCTAATTTCATATTGATTGTGCAGTCACAAGGTATACATGAAGATTCAGGAGTTGATGATGCAAAAACTGAGTTTACCGACAGGGGAAGAAGTTGAACAAGCCTGCCTGATAACTTCTTCCTACAAGGCATTGGAGGAATATTTTATTGTATTTAGAGAATGGGTATGTGTCTTTTGAATGTTGATATGTTAGAAACTAATGTTCCCTGCTAACAACAATGACACTTGCAGAAACCATCAAAATCGAAAAAGAACAACGACAATAATGACGGTATTCCAGCGGCCTTCATCACGCACTTAGAACATGCGAAATATGAGAAGAGAATGACCAAAGGGAAGGAAATGGAACTGCCCGAGGATTCGGAGACTGTAAAGAGTTTTTTGCATAGGTCCGATCCTTTCAAACAGCTTCATTATAGTGTTTTCAATGGCGAAGTATCCCAGATGCTCGAACTGTTACCGAGAAGGCACTACACTTTGCTGATAGCTGACATACCATATGGTTTCCGTATTGCGGGATCAACATATGATGATGTGCCTTTCAAGTACCCTCAGATCGAGAAAATGGTAAAGGATTTCGCAGAACTGACATTGGCCCCCTTGTGGAGGATAGTCATATTTCATAGCATGGGGCAATCACTGTCAGTCACAACAGCTTTGAAGTCCCGTTGTCATGCCACTGAACACATGCATTGGTGCGTTATAGTTCGCTTTTACTCATTACAGTACTTCTTATTATATGTACACATTTACACCTCTAATACTTGATTTTCTTTCTCTATAGGATCAAAACAAATATTACACGTAGCCCTGGTGATCGAATGGTTAGTGCGGTCGAACATTTTTGTGTGGGCTACTATGATTCAATTACAAAGAAGAAGGCTAGAGCACATGTCAATGAGCGTAACGTGGTTAACTACATCATGTGCCCAACTGTAACCAAAAAATTAAGACATGTGTCAGGGGATAAAAGTATGGTGAACCCTTATCAAAAACCTCAAAGATTGATCAACCGCCTCATAGAGCTCTTCTCGAATCCAGATGATTGGGTCCTAGACTTGTTCTCTGGCACAGGTATAATATATATATTTAATTTCAATCCTGTCGATCAAGTTTAAGACGTTACTTCTTATATATACTTGTTTGTGTTCATGCGACCATTAGGTACAACGACAGCTTTGTGCATTGAAGATGTTTAGAAACTGTGTTGCATTGGAGAAGGACCCTGCTCAAGTTAACTTCATCAAAATGAGGATCACAGGAATCTGGGACTGTCCAGATCAGGATCAAGAAGTCGGAGCAAAACACATCAACGAGACAGAGATGTTCCAGATGACTTCACGAGAACCAATGGAACCAATTGATGAAGAAGCAGGGGAGCTGGTGGACCTGGAAGATGTAGCACAGTTTGACCATACATCAGATTCGGGAGAGCTTGGAGATGACACGAATGAAAACAGTCTAGAACAATCGGCGCCAGAGGAGCCTGCTCTGCCTGATTTGCTTATAGATTGATGTAGATGGTGTAATGTAAAAATTGAGGATTTTGAGGCATAATGTTCACCATCACTTCATATTATATTTGTATATGAGAACATCTGTAATTGTTTATCGTTTAATTAAATTCACCTGTTCATAATTTCCCTTTTTAATCATTATTGGAACCGTAGTTTGTATTTACATATAATTGGTCACTATGCTCTTCTTCAGTTTGAGATATTAACATGATATTGTAATTTCTCATTTCCGTTAGCATGACTGTATATGAAAAGGCGAATGTTTTGATAATAAGAGGTTTTTAGTTACCTACGGTTCAAGTCTACTGGTTCCACATAGTATAAATGAATGTTGTACGTAGTTGTTACTCTTACCAATTACATTGTCATGAACTATATGACATTATACAATGAAACTATCGATATACCCGTCCAACAAGTGGGGTACTACTTTATTCCTAAACCCAAAACCACATATTTATAATTACGGTTTATGTAGTTTTACTCTACAATTTGACTATGGATACCAATTTTAGAACTTTATATTGAACCAAGTCTTCAATTGTGCTCCATGATATGCAAATTGACACGAATGTGGACACATATACAATTTAGTAATTGCTAGGTTTTTTTTGTTCTATATTTAACCATCAAGTCGCAAAAGGGGTACGCATGCATCGTATATTTTCGATATCAGGCTAAAATAGGGTACTTTTCTACATCTGGCCAACTATGCCAAAAGAGAATACGACATATTACCTGTTTCAAATGACCCGGTGTTCTGAGCAGAACCAATAGAAAATAGTCGGCAAAAAGGTCTCTTTCGAAGTCGATAGAGACATCGTAGAAAGATCGACCCACCGGGCCGAATCAGATATTCGTCAAACAGTTGAAATCGACCATGCCGACACCACACTTGCCAACTCCAAATCGGCAAGAGGTCCACTAGTTGAAATTGATTCGACTACGAGATTGAGAAGAGCCAACACTGACAAAGTCAAAATGAGCAAGGAAAAGGCTAACCTATCAATCAATCCCGAAATAGGGGAAGATGATTCGACATCGCTGAAATCCTATTACATGGGCGAGTAATCCCGAATGACTCTTGGAGGTGGTTCAAGCAATACTGATCCACTAGGAGATCCACATGAGTCAGAAGGCTGATAGAGTTCTATTCACTAGGACTAGACAACGTGAACTACAAGAACGTAGGAGAACCAACCTCCTACGAGGATGCCATAGCCGCGTCAGATGTTGACACATGGTTACAAGACATGAGATCTGTTTATCTTGGGCCGGACTAGCCACAAACACATGGTGTCCTCTTTGGAACACGTCTCCAAAGGGGTGGTTGGGATATGGATGATTATCTGGTAATGATCCGACAAATTATACGTAACACTCCGACTACTACCGGATTGCCTTCCGAACCACTTAATACGTATCCAATTCTTAATTACACGTGTATGATTAATAGTTACATCACATATGACAAGTACACAAAGGAGACAATAAGATTAACAACAAAAGCACGCTTAACTTGTATTACTTCCATAAGATTTATACATCGGTCCGGATCATTTTATAGGCATCCGGTACAGATTACAAAATGATGCCTTACCAGCTACCAGTTACCGGCTACTAATCGGTGCGGATACGGATCGGTACAACTATCCAGATCCGTCCATTCCTATTAAATTACTAACTAATATTTACATTATTAATCCAATCCAACTCTTCCCTGTCCACACTTCTCCTCCAAATCATACTCTTAGGCCAACACATGGCACGTTGTCACGGTTTTCCGCGTGTGTGTGTTGAAACGGGGCGGGACCACTAGGGTCTTGGACCAAGGACCTAGTGAGAGATGAAGGTTGTCCGGATAACCTCGCCAGATCGATTGGACACGTATCCGATCCGGATCGGTTCCTGAATGCCAGACGACGAGTGCACGGGCTTAGAGATGTATACTGCTCCGGATTAGCGGCCGAATCTCAACGGACGAGCACACGGGCTTGGGCACAACGAACCCGAGACGAACAGAGACAATGAGGGAATGCTTGAACACAAGGATAGAATCAACAAAATAATGATTTAACAGAGAAAAGCAAGAAAGATTACAATCGGAAATGGTTGACAACAGAGCCTAGGGTTCTAATCACACACACGTAGAAGGATGAACCTCAGGTCGGAAGCACACAGGCTTCCTATGCAAGCAGAGGCCTCCACCTTCTCCCGTAAACTGCACATGATAGAAACAGAGGGAACGACAGAGCTTGGCACTCAAACTGTCACCACTTTGTTCTCCAATCTATGGATGTTGCAATAGTTCAAAACCTCCCCTTTTATAGCACAAGGGGAGGTCGTTACAACACGTTTAAGATAGCCAATTCGTCAGCAATTCTCCATTTATTTCCTCCCCACACATGCTTTATTCTTCTCTTTTTGTGGGACATTAAAGTACCCATCAAAATCCTACTCCCTAGTGTGAAAGTGTTTTTAGAATTCAAGCTATTGAACACTAGAAAAATATAAGGTATGAAGCATTCACATTTGGAGGCTTAGAACAAGAACCAAGACCTTGAGAAGAAGTTAAAAGTAAAAGTAACAGACATAGAGAAAAGTAAAAAGACAAAAAGCGGGTCACAAAAAATAGTCTAAAAGGAATGATCATAACTCTTTTGTTTGTAACCCAAATATCATGTTTAAATATGGGTTAGAAATCTTGTAAAGAGAACTAACTATAACATTTTAAATCTCTAAATTTGGAGCTTCGATGAGGGAGATATGACGATTCGAAGGCAGTCGTGTCTTAGCTAAAAATAGGAGATAAAAAGCCTCTAAAAGAGGCATGAACGAGGAAGAAAAAGAAGATTATAAGAAGTGAGATGAAGGAGGATAAGGAAGGGGGAAATGATACCTTTGTAATAAGGAGGGGAGTCTTAGTAGAGGAGGAGAGGTCCTACTAGTGGGAAGAAGGAAGCATAGTCTAAGGAAGAAAGAGGTTTAAGGTAGAATAGTGAAAGACATTTGTAGCTTTCGGTGATTGGAAGTAAGAAGTTCTTTGGTTTTTTAGTTCAATTTGGAGTTTATCCCCTTGCTATTGATTTGATAGTGGAATATTATAACATTCTTATCTCTTTCTCATATTCTTTACCTTTTGTCTTAATTTCTTGAGTCTCCCTCTCTAATTCGTAGTTACCTTGATCTATAAAAACTATTATAATTCACAACTTCATCTAATCGGTTTGATCAACCCCTCATATTGTGTACGACTATCATTTGTCTTATACACCCTATCATTTTGGCACTCCAAGGAGGGTTGATCCTTTCCGTATAGGAGGTAGGTCCTATTCTTTCTTGGTGTTAGTGTATTGTATTAGCTCTAGCAATGCAATTTGCATTCTCGAGTGAAAGAACACAAGATGCTGGTGCGTTTTTGGCATCCTTTGAGCATCATGCCATGTTAAGAATTAGGTAAGTAATTAAGCAAGGGTTAATTAGTACCTAATTATGTGATTAGTTGATAAGCGAAAGATTATGTGATATGTGTGTGTATGTGTGTGAGAGTAAGGGAGAGAGAGAGAGAGAGAGAGAGAGAGAGAGAGAGAGAGAGAGAGAGAGAGATACACTTATGAACAACACAAGATGGGGGATGAGTAAGTATATTAAATTAGCATTATCATCATCAAATACAAAAATACCATCAATGAGGTATATATAGATCTCATGTGCAAGGGTGCACATGTGTGAGGAGAATATAGGTACAACCGTGTAAGTCCTATATTAAATGACCTTGGGAGTGGAGGATCTAGAATATCCTACTTAAATACATGTCCTATTTAAGTCGTTATAGTCAACACTTCTAACTAGATTCTATCTAGGTAACTACGAAGTTACATGGTTGACTAACTAACTAAACTAAGTTGAGCTTGATCTCTCAACACGCCCCCTCAAGCTCAAGTGTGAGGTGTCCGACATCCGCTTTGTCTTTTGTGGGCTTCGTGTGCTTTTGTCCGGCCTTCGGCTTTCTTCGTTGTGGCAATCTCGGTTCCTCCCCCTCAAGCCGGTGACGAAGGCTTGTAGTGTGTGGGTGAAGGTCGACTACTTCCACCCATCGTGGGTTACGAGTCGCTTCGGTGGAGCTCTTGGGCTCTTGTTCGGCTGCTACCTTCATCGCGAAGGTGTAATGATGGGCCATGTACTCGTTGTAGCCGTGCCGATGTCACGTTATTACGCGCGTGTGTGTAGAAGGGGCGGGACCACGGGGGTCTCGGACGAGGGGAAAAAGGGATGCCGAGAAAACTGACTCCGGATACGACCCGGAGGCAACCAAACACGAGAGAGAGAGAGAGAGAAAGAGAGAGTTTGTGTTATCCGTTCCTTTGGAAAACACCTTCGATGAGCCCACAAGCTATCGGTGTCAAGGGACCGTGTTATGTGGAAGCTTCTTCTACACAGAAAAAAAGAGAACAAGGATCGTACACGGGCTACAACCCGTTAAGTATGAACGTAGCCTGAATTACGAGTATGGGGAGAATACACAGATAGGAGTTTAGAAAAGACGAAACTTATATTCCATGATGAAGGTTACAGTGATTACAGTACTCAGCCTTAGCCAGAAACAGTACGTACAGAGCTTGCTCCTATGATATTACTCTCGCTCAAAATGATCTAGGTATCTCTCTCTTGCCGAGGTACACAGACCTCAGTTTATATACATTTTCTTCATACAGAGCCAAGCGGTTGACTGACTGTGAGGCTCGAAACTCGGTGTTTTCCTAACTCTACCTTCCTTACCTACTCGCCTTACCTACTGGCGTATTACATTTAACTAATTTTTATTTCTGGCCTATGGACAACACTTGGCACGCCCGTGGAACAGGACTTTGTCCGTCGGACCCACGGTTCACCATGGATTTGGCAAAACAACACAAATTACAAAAATTGCCCGTTCCTACGAGGGCTTATAGGTTGGTTTTATTCCTCTTCCAATATGCCGAGGATATCCTCGGGGGCGTGGGGTTGGGCTGGCTGCTCGGCAGATGGGGTTGGTGATGGAGGTTGTGTTACCGAGTTGGGGATGGCGGTGTTGTCGTGTGTGCCCTCCTCTGTTGGGACCGATTCAGGCAGGGTCGAGGTTATAGTCTGTGGCTCCGGTGGGATGTGGAGGTCTGTAGGGACAGGTTCCTCTGGTCTAACTGCCGTGGTCAGTGGCTCGGTTGGGATGTGGAGGTCGGTAGGGGCAGGTTCCTCCGGTCGAGCTGCCGTGGGGAGTGACTCGGTTGGGATGTGGAGGTCGGTAGGGGTAGGTTCCTTCGGTTGAGCTGCCGTGGGGAGTGACTTGGTTCCTTGCTCGGTGGTGGTGGGAGCTCTGTGACTCCCGGTAGCGAGTCGTTCCTCCTCGTACACTTCGGCTTCTAAACGAAACACCATTAGATCATCGTTGAATTCCTCCAAGAGTTGCTTGATGGCTGCGGTGTGGGATGTTGCCAAGGTATGATATTCCTCCGTTAAGTCTTCACGGAGGGTCTTGATGCTGGTGTCATCCATCTTGTAAAACCCTCGGCTCTCCTTCTGTCGGTTCTCGGCATCCGCGCGTAGTATGTGTAGGTCCGCGGCTTGAGCTCACCACCCCTGCCAGACATGGTCAAGCGTTTCTTTGATCTTCGTGGTGAATTGATGGCGATACTTGTTGATTAGGATCTTGATTTTGGTATCGTCCATGCCGATGCTAGCGCGGTGAACTTCCATTGCCTCCCTTGCGACTTTGGCTTTTGCTTGGCTTTTGCGGGCGAAGAGTGCTAAAGTAGCTTGATTATCTTTTGCTTTTTCCGTGATGAGTGCGATGGTCTGCTCATAACGGTTGGTGAGCTGAGCTACAGTTTCGTCCATTTCCTATCACCAAGCGTCCCGATGTTGTTCTCAGACGGCGATGTGCTCGGTTTGCAACTGGTGATATGCATAAGAAATTTTCGCTCGTTGCTCCTCCAAGATCCTCCACTTTTGCATATGTTCGTTGGCCATGTCCTGTAAGGCTCTTTGATGACGCCGTAATTCCTGGTTGTCTGCGAAGAGCTCTTGTTCCCGTTGGCTATTTTGCTCGGTTTCTTTGATGAAACGTTCTTTAGCCTCAGTGATAGAGACCTGGAGGGTCATCACCTCTCATTCTCGTGCTTCAAGTGCGGCCGACCTTTCAGCAAGCAGTCGCTTGAGGTTCGCTTCGCGGCTCGTGGCTTGTTCCCGTAGCTGGCCAAGAATGTTGTTGTGGTTCTGTTCTGCCAACTCGGCCAGAGTGATCTAGGCATGAAGCTCCTCCTAGTAGTCCCGAAGGGGAGGCCCCGTCTGGGTTGCCGCTTGTTGGATTTGGGACGAGGGCTCCTTGTTTGTCTGTGTTGATCGTTCCATGACGACCAAGGGTGGTGGCGTTTGCGTGGAGGCTTGGTTGGTTTAGGGATGCAGGCTGATATTTGCCCGTGGCGACGGCTCACTTGTTTGTACCGAGTCCGTCATTGTGCTGGCCTCGGCCGTGGCTACCTTAGGGTGGGCGGTATCGTCCTTGTGTGCATCGGTACCTTCAGCACTCGGGCTCAGGTTTGGAAGAGTGGTTGGTGAGACAACGTCACTTGGCACAGGGAGGCTTAAGGGCGGTTGTTCAGGGTGCTGCTGCTTGAATGCCGCTAGTTTCTCCTCGGCGGCTTGCCATAACTCGGTAGCCTGTTTGGCTTGCTGATGCGTCGTTTTGATACATTGCGCCATATCCTTGGCTGCCTGAGTAGTGTGGTGCAAGTTGCGATATGCCTAGACTAAGGCCATGTTTAGATCCATTTGTTCAATGAGGAGCGAAGCATTCTCTACTTGCTTCTTCCGTCCTATCTTCTGTAAGGCTCGATCCTCGTGAGGTTCGATTTCACCCATTAGAGCGCGTTGAATCATCTTTGTTTCGGCATGCTCCTCGGCCATACGAGCGGTGACAGCTACTTGGGCGTGCGCGAGGAAATCCATTAACTCATATGTTGTGCCCAATTGAAGTAGTGCGTGCAATGAACTCGTATGCTTCCGCGGGGAGATCTTTGTAACCGAGGACTTCCTCCTCTGATATCTGCGTGGTTTGTCCATGCTCGATCATACCGACTTGGAGCCATGACTCCGCCGGTACCATGTCTATGGAGGTGGGGCTGGCCTCTTTTGATTTCTGATGATGGTCGCCCTCGGTTTCTGTGGTTGCCTCTCGAATGATGCGGTGTCTTTTTGGTGGCTGCTCCTGTGCGTCCGGGGCCAGTGGTGTTGGCTCCTCGGCCTGTTTCCTCTTTTGTCGTCGGATGGTCGAGGGCTGGTGGCTTGTGGGCCGTGGGCTCGGTTGCGGAGAGGTCATTGATGTCCTTGGCAGTTTCTGCCGTATGGTGACATCCTCATGGAAGGGCTCCTTGGCCTCGTCCCATTCGACACGGGTCGTTGCTACCGCCTGTTGTCTCTGTGTTTTTGGGTGGGGGTGGTGCCGAAGCGGAAGTGGGGTTCCGTACACCTGAGGGAGGTGGAGAAGGCGAGGGGTCTTCCCATTCTTCCTGGGTTATCGCCAAAATCTTCTCCCTTTGTTTCCTTGGTGGTGGTGGACAGGTCAGGATGCGACGAGGGGAAACTGGAGGGGGTGGGTAGAGGACTGTGAGGAAGTGATTGATCACAGGCAACAAATGCTTACCGGTTTGGAAGGATTCGAGCGCCGTATGGACTCCTTTGCTTGTGATGATGCCCCGATCGATTTTGTTTCCCTTGTATGCACTAATAATGATCGCCACTTTGTTCTGTGGCATACTTGTAGGGTTGGTATGCACGAACGCGTACTCCATCAGGATGCGAGCGATTTCTCCGAATGCCTTGTTTGATCCACCGTACGTGCGATAGGCCTTACTAGATATGGAATACGCACCAAAGTATTCCTTTCAGGGTCGTGGAAGGGGGAATCCCGACTTCATGATCACCTCCTCGCTTTAGGTCCAAGGCAGCACGAATCATATTGTTGGTGACTGTGTCCAGGTGGATTCGGCGTGCGACCGCTTGGGCATTAGGGTGTGCAGGGGCATCGATCACCTTTAAATATCCACCCAATCCTCGTTCCTAAAGCCAGGAGTGGGTTTCCTGTGAAGCTGCAAGAGGCATAATGGACTCGGGGTTCTGCTGTGTGGAAGATTGGGGAAGGAGGATGAGACTAGGCCGAGACAGAGTGACGGAAGGAGATGGTTGTGGTGCAACAGAGGGGCTACGAGGAAAAGAGAGGGCTTGTGAGCAAGAGCGGTGGGAGCGATGAAAGCCTTGATAGGAATTGACGCTTTCAAAACCTTCACCTCTCGGCCACAACCGAGGAAACACGAATCAATGCAGCAGAAAATCGAAAACACAAAGAGAGAGACTTGAATGCACAGGGTTTAGCGTGGAAAACCCTAGACGGGAAAAACCACGGGAGTGCAAGACTCCAACTATCACTATACGCAGGGAATGTACAATGGCGAGCTGCAAGGCGACGACCTTGAGCTCGCTGTCCTCGCCACAGGCGGCGGTATTACACAGAGGCGTCGACCTCTTCCTTTCTCTCTCTCTCTCACTCTCTCTCTCGGCTGCTCTCACTTCGCTCCCTCTAAGTGGAAAACAGAAAAATGAGCAACAACTACAAAACTGTTTGCCCTAAGTCATATTTATACACAAATGACTTTCGGGCTATTTACAAATATAGCCTCGAGGGCCCTTGGAAAACATATTCACAAATATGTCCCCGCATCCGGATCTCTCTCCGGGTACATTCGTCATCCGGCTCCGTAGCCGGGGTCTTCATCATTCGGATCCGAAACCGGGTCTTCATCATCCGGCTCCGTAGCCGGGGTCTTCATCATCCGGATCCGAAACCGGATCTTCATCATCCGGTTCCGATACCGGGTACTCCTCATTCGGGTCTTCATTCCCGATTCCCGGACATCCGACCATCCCATCCGGAGGGACCGTAATCCCAACAAACTCCCCCTTCACTTCGGCATGGGATGTCTTTCCAGTCCGACCCTCTTCCGGCACGCTTCCAGCTTGTCAGGTGTGAGCACTTTGGTCAGCATATCTGACCCGTTCTCGTCCGTGTGGATCTTCGTCAGCACGAACTCCTGGTCTTCTATCCTTTCCCGGATCCAGTGATATCTTCGCTGGATGTGCTTCGTCCGGGAGTGATAGGCCGCGTTCTTCGCAAGGTGGATGGCACTCTGACTGTCGCAGTAGAGTCGGTACTTCTCCTGCCGGATACCGAGCTCTCTAATGAAGTCCTTCATCCATATTATTTCCTTGCCGGCTTCAACAGCCGCCATGTACTCTGCCTCCGTGGTTGACAACGCAACCGTCTTCTGTAGCCTCGATTGCCACGAAACAGCTCCCCCTGCATACGTCATCACATACCCTGATGTGGACCGGCTGGTATCTGCATCAGCCGACATATCCGAATCGGTAAAGCCGTCGAGTTCGGGCTTACCAGAGCCGAATCGGAGGCACACGTTTGCCGTGCCCTTCAGGTATCGGAGTATCCACTTGGCCGCGTTCTAGTGCTCTTTGCCGGGATTGCTCATGTACCGGCTCACCACTCCGACTGCATATCCTATGTCCGGTCTTGTACACACCATTGCGTACATCAAGCTTCCGACGACAGAGGCATATGGTACTTTCATCATGTCCTCCTTCTCAGCCTTTGTCTTGGGGCTTTGCTTGCTGGACAACTTGCAGTTTGCCGGGAGGGTTGACCCGACCGGTCTTGCTTCCGACATGTTGAACCGGTGAAGCACCTTTGTCACGTACTTCTCTTGTGACAGCCACAACTGCTTCTTCTTCCGGTCCCGGATGATGTGCATCCCTAGTATTTGCCTCGCCGGACCCAGGTCCTTCATTGAGAAGGTTCGGTGAAGCGCTTTCTTCAGCATCCGTATCTTGACCTGGTCCCGTCCGACGATCAACATGTCGTCCACGTACAAGAGGAGTATTAGAAAGTCTCCTCCTTCGAACTTCTTCACAAACACGCAGTGATCAGACTGCGTTTTGTGGTACCCTTCGTCGGTCATGAAAGAGTCGAACTTCCGGTACCATTGCCGGGGAGCTTGCTTCAGTCCGTAAAGGCTCTTCTTCAACCGGCATACCAGGTGCTCCTTCCCTTTCTTCTCGAATCCTTCCGGTTGCTGCATGTAGATCTCTTCTTCGAGGTCACCGTGAAGGAATGCCGTCTTCACGTCCATCTGTTCTACCTCGAGGTCCATGCTTGCCGCTATGCTCAGCACCGTCCGGATGGAGGTCATCTTCACTACCGGGGCAAATATCTCGTTGAAGTCGACGCCCTTCTTCTGTTGGAACCCCTTCACCACGATCCTGGCTTTGTATCTCGGGGGGTTTCCGGCATCTCCCAGTTTCAGCTTGAACACCCACTTGTTTCGAAGTGCCCGCTTTCCTTTCGGCAACTCCACAAGTTCATATGTGTGGTTCTCATGCAGGGAATCCATCTCCTCCTGCATGGCACTTAACCACCTGCGGCTATGGGTGTCAAGCTTTGCTTCTTCAAAACTCTCCGGCTCCCCCTCGTCGGTTAGCAGCACGTGCTCTGGTTCCGGAAATCTCCGGGGGGCCCTTCTCTCTCTTAGAGGATATCTCCGTTCCGGAGCTTCGGTAACCAGCTCCTCCGTTTCCTCTTCATCCGAATCCATTTCGGGATCGGGGCCGGTTCCGGTATCTGTTTCATCTTCCTCGGCCGGTTCTGTTTCTTCACCGTCTTCGGCCGGATCCTCGAGTGCTAACCGGTCCCTTGCCGGTCGGGACTGCTCCTCGTAGAGTTGATCCTCACCGGTCGACTTGGAGCTCTTCATCTTCTTTTCCGACTCCCAGTCGGCGAGTGTCTTGTCCTCCATGAAGATGATATCACGACTCCGGAATATGTTTTTGTCGACCGGGTCCCATACTCGGTAGCCGAACTCGTCATCGCCGTAACCGAGGAATATGCATGGCCGGGTCTTTGGATCTAGTTTTCCTCTCTGGTCCTTTGCCACATGCACATATGCGAGACACCCGAACACCTTCAGATGCCGGTAGGATACTTCCCTACCGGTCCACACTCTGTGCGGCGTGTCTCCGTCCAAAGGTACTGAGGGTGATCTGTTTATCACGTATGTCGCCGTCGACATTGCCTCAGCCCAAAACCCCTTGGGTAATTTCGCATGCGCCAGCATACTCCGGACCCTCTCCATTATGGTCCGGTTCATCCTCTCGGCCAGCCCGTTCAGTTCCGGCGTCTTCGGCAGAGTAAACTCGAGCCGGATTCCCTTCGAGCGACAGTACTCCTCGAACTGCCCCCGGTATTCCCCTCCGTTATCCGCTCGTATCGCTTTCAGCTTCTTGCCGGATTCCCTTTCCACTCTCGCGTGGAGTTCTTTGAAGACGCACAACACTTGGTCCTTTGTCTTCAACGGTGCCGTGCACAGCTTCCGGCTGTGGTCATCAATGAATGTCACGAAGTACTGGGCTCCGCCATGTGACTTCGTTTCTACTTGACACACGTCAGTGTGCACCAACTCCAATGGTGCGCTACGTCTCGTCGGTGGCCTTGAGTGGAAGGAGGTTCGGTTCTGCTTACCGGCCAGGCAATCGGTGCACTTCTCCAGGTGCACATGCTTCACTGGAATAAGGTTGTCTTCTGCAAGCCTCTTCATCCCCTTCTCACTCATGTGGCACAGTCTCTTGTGCCACAGCTCATCGGCAGTGTCGGCTGCCACGTTCAACTCCTCCGGACACAACCAGGCATTCATAAGGTACAGTGTGTTGACTTTCCGGGCCCGAGCCACTATCAGGCTCCCCTTGCTGAACTTCATTACGCAGTTCCGGATGCTACCTGTGTAGCCTTCATCGTCTAGCCTCCCGGCCGAAATCAGGTTCAATCGAACCTCCGGAATGTGTCGGACATCCTTCAGCAACATTTTGCATCCGGTCGAGGTTGTCAACCACACGTCTCCTATGCCGGCAATCCGGCACGTACCTTCATTTCCCATCCGAACACAGCCATGCTCACCGGCTATGTAGGATGAGAAGTATCTTCTTTCCGGGGTCAGGTGGAACGACGCTCTGGAATCGACCACCCAGGTAGTCTCATTGCCGGCAATGTTTAGTTCACCTTCTTCGGTGATGAGCATGATCTCCTCTTCACTTGCCGCGAGTGCCGTCGTTCCTTTCCGGTCCTGCCCTCGCCGATCCGAACCGTTCCGGTCCGTGGCTCCCCGGTAAGCACCGTTCCGTTCCGAAGACTTCTTCGAATCGGTGTCGTCGGCTCTGTTGTCTTTTCGGTAATGCCGACAATTCTTTCGGAAGTGCCCCGGTTTCCCACAGTGGAAGCATGTGGGCCTTCCTCTTGACTGCGACCGGGTCCCCGACTTCGCCCGTCTTTGCGGACTCCGGTTCCGTTGTCTTCCCCGATCCGATTCGGTAAGCAGCATCTTCGGATCGGAGGCCGGTTCTTTACCTCTCCGACGCGCTTCTTCGTTCAAAATGCTTGTCTTTACCGTTTGTAGGGACAAGTTATCTTCAGTGCAGGCGGTGCTGAGAGTCACCACCAAATTCTCCCAGCTTTCCGGCAATGTACACATCAGCATGATGGCTTGCATTGCATCCTCCAACGGGAACTTGATCGCCGCAAGCTGGTTCACGAATCCCATGAATGTGCTTACGTGTTCCACCATACTCTCGCCGTCCCGGTACTTGAGGTTCACTATCTTCCTCATCAGGGAGGTCCGGTTCAACGCATTCTTCCTCTCGTAGAGGCCCGACAGCTTCTGCCACATCTCATATGCGTTGGTGTCATTCGCCACATGTTGTAGAACGCTCACGTCGACGTATTGCCAAATGGTTGCAACGGCTTTCCGGTTCAGAAGCCTCCATTCCGTCTCAAGTACCCCCTTGGGTATTTCCGACCTGTCGATCGGTTCATACAGGTCCCGAACAATGAGCAGATCCTCCATCTTTATCTTCCAGTCGGCGTAGTTCTGCGCATTCAGCACCATCATCCCCGGCTGCCCGCTGCTGCCGCCTTCCATTTCTTGCACTGCAGTCGCTCTGATACCAGATTGATAGGAATTGACGCTTTCAAAACCTTCACCTCTCGGCCACAACCGAGGAAACACGAATCAATGCAGCAGAAAATCGAAAACACAGAGAGAGAGACTTGAATGCACAGGGTTTAGCGTGGAAAACCCTAGACGGGAAAAACCACGGGAGTGCAAGACTCCAACTATCACTATACACAGGGAATGTACAATGGCGAGCTGCAAGGTGACGACCTTGAGCTCGCTGTCCTCGCCACAGGCGGCGGTATTACACAGAGGCGTCGACCTCTTCCTTTCTCTCTCTCTCTCACTCTCTCTCTCGGCTGCTCTCACTTCGCTCCCTCTAAGTGGAAAACAGAAAAATGAGCAACAACTACAAAACTGTTTGCCCTAAGTCATATTTATACACAAATGACTTTCGGGCTATTTACAAATATAGCCTCGAGGGCCCTTGGCAAACATATTCACAAATATGTCCCCGCATCCGGATCTCTCTCCGGGTACATTCGTCATCCGGCTCCGTAGCCGGGGTCTTCATCATCCGGATCCGAAACCGGGTCTTCATCATCCGGCTCCGTAGCCGGGGTCTTCACCATCCGGATCCGAAACCGGATCTTCATCATCCGGTTCCGATACCGGGTACTCCTCATTCGGGTCTTCATTCCCGATTCCTGGATATCCGACCATCCCATCCGGAGGGACCGTAATCCCAACAAGCCTTGAGAGCGAGAGGAGGCTTGAGAGCGTGGGAGCGATGAAGGCTGGGTGTGCAAGAAAACGTTTGTGTGTGGGGTGTGCTTGGGGTAACAGTTTTTTAGTGAACGCCTAGGTTTTTGTGCATGAAGAGGAGCCTGGAGATTCTTGGTCGTGGATGCCATAATAGGATATTATGGCCACATGTCCTAGGGAGTTAGTGTTGTGCCTTGGATGCTGTGCATGTGCCTTTAAATACTTAAGTGAATGTGAAAGTGACTAGTGTGTGCCTCTAAACATGGCGTGATTTGGGTGATGTGGTAGGTGGTTTAGGTGGAACTAACTAATTGCTAAAACTATGCCTAATCCTACCTAATGTATACTTTGGAATGTTGGTGGGTTCTTATCGAGGGGGACATGTGGCCTCCTTCGTGGCATTGTCTGTGCCGTGAGACTCGGCGAAAGGGTTGGTTGGGGTATCTCCCTGGTACGGTCACAGTCGGAATCCATTCACCCAGCTTTTGACAATTTCCCTGGCGAGGGTGCCGAGCTGGAACATGCCGTTAAACTTGTCAATAATCCAGAAGGGGCCAGTCCATCGAAATTGTAACTTTCCTGGCATAGCACCGAGTCGTGTCTAGAAAACGAGGACCGGTTTGCCTATGGTTAGTTCTTGTTCCAATCCTTTCCGATGTCGGTCCACAAAGGCTTTCCATTGTCGTCGGCATTGTTCAAGTTGGGCCATGCTCGCTACTCGGTCCTCGCCAAGTTCGAGGAGTTGTTCCAGCCTCAATTGTTCGGATTGTGCCTCGGGGAGCTGTGCTTTAACTTGAACTCGGAGACTTGGAACTTGGAATTCAATGGGCATAACGGCTTCGAGACCAAAAGCCATCCGAAAGGGGGTGGATTCAATGCTCGTTTTGAGTGTAGTGCGATAAGCCCACAGTGCACTCTGGAGCTTGTCATCCCAATCGGTGCGGTTCTCGTTGACGATCTTCTTCAGGATTGTTTGGAGAATTTTGTTAGTTGATTTTGCCAATCTGTTTGCTTGTGGGTAGTATGGTGTACTTTTGTTATGTACAACCGCGTAGTGTGTTGTAAGCTCGCGTATTATATGGTTTATAATGTGCCCACCTTGGTCACTAATGAGATCAATTGGGCATCCATAATGGCACCAGAGATGTTCGTACACGAATTTGGTCGTGGATGCTGCCGTGTTGTCTCATAAAGCCTTTGCTTCGACCCATTTTGTGCAGTAGTCCGTGGCCATGATGATATACTTATTACTGGTTCGGGCCGCCATAACCCACTCTGCCACCATAACCCACTCTGCCATACTTTCCTTGCCGTGGACTCTCCGGCGTACTGTCCACCGGTGATTCCTAGGTGGGTCTCTTGGAGGATGGCCATCTTCTCGAATTGCCGAATTGGCCGATGCCATATTCTGTCCGAGCCTTTGTGGTAGAGGATGTCGGAAACGAGACAAAAGTTTCGGCTACGTACTATGAGTCGTTTCCGCACATCGAGGGCCATGTGGTTGGGCGGCAGGCCAGTACTAAGGAAGTGGGTCATCTCCATGATCCATTCATCTTCTTTGTCGTCTGACAACGTTGTGAGATGAAATAAGCCGGCATCACGTAAATCGTCATACGTGGACTTGGCAGGGTCTCCTGACTCGAGGTGGCTTGTTAACCGTTCTACCGGAAACACCTTTGATATGCCTACAAGCTATCGGTATCAAGGGAAGTGTAATTGTGAAGACTGGTGCACGGAGGTGTCATTAGGGGGGAGAACACGGAGAGCATACCCGGAATAGAGCCCGGGTCGTATACGTAGTTGAGACCTTAAAAGCGACGACACATAAATGACACAACAAGAGCTATAGATATGTATTACTGCAATAGTTAGTGATGATTAGAAAAGAACACGACCCACAACCGGTAGACTTACAAAGCTCTTATAACTATGAACCGATCTCCCTAGGCTCGAGATATCTCTCCCTTGCCGAGGTACGCAGACCTCGGTTTATATACTTCCTTTCCTTCATACAACACCGAGCGGTCGGCTGACTGTGAGGCTCGAAACTTGGCGTTTTCCTAACTCTACCTTCCTTACCTACTCGCGTTACCTACCGGCGTATTACATTTAACTAATTTATATTTCTGGCCTATGGACAACAGAGAGAGCATGTGCATGACACCGTCTCTTATACACAAGAAATGAAAGGGGCTATGCTCCCGACACCACCAGATACACCAATATGCACAAACATATATAAGTGTATATATTACAAAGGAGAAAGATACAACCCTAGCTTCGAGCCAGCTACGCTCAGAAGAAAAGAAGTTAACCCTAACAGCTTTGCCACCATGGCTGCGGCACCCGACTTCGCAAGGAGGAGAAGAAGAAGAACTAACCCTAGAAATTCTTAATAAAATGACTCTCTACAAAATGGTATACCTTTACGACTCAAAATGGGCAACCCCTCCAAAAGGGACTCCTCTCTTCCTTTTATAGCCCAAGGAGAGAGAGACGTTACAATGTGGGACAAATACTCCCCCTTTATTCTATACACAGTTTTCCTACTATACATGTGCACATGTTGCACACCACCGACTTGCCTATTCCACCCCGGTTTCACACTATAGCCGGATATTTTCACGACATCCGCCCCCACCAACCCGCACGTTCATCGGTACGTGCCAAGTTCGGAAAAGGGGAGAGATTCTGGCCAGTGAGAAACTGGTCTTTCATAATCCGCATTCTGGTTGCGCATTGGCCTCGCTGGTCCAACCGTCGGCTATGGTTCCCTTTCCGCGTTTGCCTCTTCGTAGCTTGGTTCGACTCGTTGATAGGTGATTCGTCGCGATCCCGTAGTGCGCGTTCTTTCGACTGCATGCACACTTCTCGTCCCTTTGGATACGCGGTGCCCTCCGTCTGAGGAGCACTCGTGATGGCCCGCTTGGCCTCCATCGACCTTCGTTGTGCGTTGCTGTAGTCGGATCGGTGCCATCCGCTCGTCGTCGTCCCCTCGCCATATCCAAGGAATACACATGGCCTGTACTTCGGATCTAACTTTGCTCTCTTATCCTTTGCTACATGCAAATAAGCGAAAAAACCGAATACCTTTAGATGCCGGTAAGACACATCTTTACCGGTCCATACTCTCTGTGGTGTGTCTCCTTCCAAGGGTGCTGAGGGTGATTTATTAATCATGTATGTCGCCGTCATCAACGCCTCAGCCCAAAACATCTTGGATAACTTTGCATGTGCTAGCATGCTTTAGACTCTCTCCATTATGGTCTGATTCATCCGTTCAGCCAACCCATTCAATTCCGGCATCTTCGGCATGGTGAATTCGAGACGGATTCCATTTGATCGGTAGTACTCCTCGAATTGCCCCCGGTATTCTCCTTCGTTATCTGCTCGAACCGCCTTTAGCTTCTGGCCGGTTTCCCTTTCCACTCTTGCATGGAGCTCCTTGAAGACAGACAACACCTAATCCTTCGTCTTCAATGGTGAGACCCACAACTTTCGGTTGTGGTCGTCTATGATTGTCACGAAGTACTGTGATTTGGCATGTGATTTCATGTCCACCTGACACTCATCAGTATGCACCAACTCCAGTGATGCATTCTGTCTCATCGGTGGTCTTGAACGGAAGGAGGTTCGGTTTTGCTTGTTGGCCAAGCAATCGGTGCACTTCTCAAGATGCATTTCTTTCACCTCCGGAATGAGGTTATCTTCGGCAAGTCTTCTCATCCCCTTCTGGCTCATATGACACAGTCTCTTGTGCCACAACTCACCAGCATTGTCGGATGCTACGTTCACTTCTTCTTGGCATATCTGGGCGTGCATCACGTACAATGTGTTGATCTTCTAGACTCGAGCCACAATCAAGCTCCCTTTGCTGAACTTCATGACTGCGTTCCGGATGCTACCCGTGTAGCCTTCATCATCCAGCCGACCGACTGATATCAGGTTCAATCGAACCTCCGGAACATGTTGGACATCCTTCAGCAGCAACTTGCATCTGGTTGATGTTGTAAACAACACATCTCCTATGCCGACTGTGTAGGATGAGAACCATTTTCGGTCCGGTGTCAGGTGGAACGATGCTCCGGAATTGACAACCCACGTTGTCTTGTCGCCGACAAGGTTTAACTCATTCTCCTCGGTGATGAGCAACAATTCTTCTTCACTCGTTCCTTTCCGATCCGGAGCTCTCCGGTCTGAACTCTTCTTCGAATCGGTGATGTTGGCCCCTTTCTTCTGGAAGTGTCCTAACTTCCCACAGTAGAAACAAGTAGGCTTGCCCCTTGACTTTGACCTTGTCCCTGATTTGTCCCAGTTTTGGGGACTCCGATTTCAGCCTCTTCCCCGGTTAAGGTCATATTCCGTAACCAAGGCCTTCGGGTCAGTTTCGGATTCCTGATCCTTCCGGAGAGCTTCTTCATCTAGCAAGGTTCATTTTACCCTTGCTAGGGACAACTGCTTTACTTCCAGCCCGGTGTTGCCCAAAGTGACAACTTGCGTCTCCCAACTATTCGAGAGGGAACCGAGCATGAGCAATGCAAGTACCTCGTCAGCCAGAGGTATTGCAAGCGAAGTTGTTTGATTTATGAGCCCTAGGAATGCGTTCATCTACTCCACCATGCTAGATCCGTCATGGTACCGGAGTCTCACTAACTTCTGGAATACCAAAACCCGATTTACGGTGTTTTTGCTCTCCAACATGGTGCCGATTTTCTCCCAGAGCACATGAGCCTTACTTTGTTCAGTGAAGTTGTTGTACAAGTTCATGTCGATGAAACACCATATGTATGCCGTCATCTTCATGTGCATCACCTGCCATGTCGTGGCATCAATCTTGTCCGATTTCTTGTCCCTGAACTATACCAGGAGCCAGAGATCTTTGACCACGAGCATGTCCCTCATCTTCAACTTCCACATTGGGTAGGTAGAGCCGGTGAGCTTGAACATGCTTCCGAATGACTCTTCCATTTTCTTGTTCACTATGATACCAGTTTGTGCGGAATAGCGCTGGCCACAACCGAGACTCAAACACTTTATGAAAGAACAAAACAGAAATGGAGATTCGTACACTTACACAGAAGAGACGAGACAAGATGTTTGCATGGAAAGCCCTAATAGGGAAAAACTACGGGAGCCCACAGACTCAAACTATCACTATATGAGAAAGGAGGTACAACAGGAGACTTAGAGGCAACGACCTCGAGCTCTATGTCTTCGCCAACTGGCAGCTTCTCTTCTCTTTCTCTATACAACTATGATACAACTAACAACATCAACCTTACGAAATGATTGCCCTAAGTCATATTTATACTTATATGAATTTAAGACTATTTGCAAATATAGCCTTTACAGGCACACTAGAAACATATTTGCAGATATGTCCCTGGATCCGGTTCACACTGGATCCATCCGGATACCTTTCGGCCGGTCTAGTTTCTTCATCCGGTCCGGTTCCTCCCTTCGGCTCCTCCGATCCGGCTCCTTTGGATCCCATCCGAAGGGACTGAATTCCCAACAACATCATGCTTCCTTGATCACATGCTCGGTTACATCCGAGAGGCGAAACCACCAAAGGACGTGTGGGGGAACGTCAAGAAGATTTTCACGGCCAATACTACCGCCAGAAAGCTTCAACGCCGTCAAGAGTTTAACGGTATACAACAAAGGGACATGTCAATTGGCAACTACACCTTGAAGACCAAGGAGTTGTGCGATGCCCTTGGGTCGATCAATGTTAGCATTGACAACGATGAGATGGTGTAGATTTGCCTCAGAGGCTTAGCACCTCGGTTCGGGTCCATTTGGTCAGTGTCCTCACAAGGGAGACCCTCCTTCTTCGAACTCTAGTCGATGTTGTTGGTCAAGGAGAATAATGTCCGAACAAGAAGCAATGCGGAAGAAGAAAAAATGCTCTATTCGAATTTCGATGGAGGAAGAGTACAAGGTCGGGGAAGAAGAGGCCAATTTGGCCAAGGTCGACACAACCAAGAGCAACCCTAAGAACATAACTTCTATTACCGACAAGACGTTTCGAACGCGCTGTCGAGATTTTACGCAAGTGCGTGTGGAAACGAGGCGGGACCGCGGGGGTCTCGAACCAAAGAGCAAGCGAGGGAGGAGAAAGGGAGAGAACCGGCTACGCGGCCGGGGATACACAGGGACGCGGCCCTTCAGCACGGTGAACGCGAACAGACACCGACACAGACAGATGCGAATGACTAAATATGTATATTAAGAAAAATGGCTAACACGACTACAACCCTCGACGGGGCACAGGTTGGTTACAACCGAACAGGTCGGCGAACAGATGCCGATGCCTGTTCACTTCGACGCTCAAAGGGGCTGCCGGAAGCACTCGGGCGTTCCTCGAAACAGCGCGAGCCTCCTCGGAACCCTGCACAGAAAGGCTACGGAGCTCAAGAAGGAAGGTAACAGAGAGAGAGAAGCGTCCAGAAACGGTCCGACAGCACTTCGTCCTCTCCGCGCGAGATCCCTGCAACAGCTCTTTCCCGCTCCTTATATAGGCCGACGAGCAGGCCGTCGTGTCAGCTTTATTCCCTGTCCCTTTTGGACAGGGATCCGCTCCGTTTTTCACGCATCCGCGTAGTTACGCCGCCGACTCGTACAGTTCGCGCGCGCGACCGAAAAGACTGTTCGCGCGGTCTTTGTCTCCACTTGAGTTAGGGCCCGTTCCTGCCGATTATCCTCCTAATTCGCTTCTATGTACAACTTGGAGCGTGCGCGCGTGAAGAACCGGTTCCCACGCCTTGGTGCGCCGATTCCGCCTATGGACGGTTTTCTTCACGACATCCGCCCCCACCTGACCGCGCATCCTCCGGTATGCGCCAAGAGAGTTGGGACGGAGAAAACCGGCCCGTCTTCATTCCTCGCCCGTCGGTTCTTCCTCGTTTTCAGATCGTTCGTCACTGCCGACCAGGAGAGCCGGGTCTGGCTCGTCGTCGTGTCGCTTCTTGAACGCTTTGATCCGCTTCCCTGCAACCGGTATCGCCATTCTCGTGCCGTCGAGTTCCGCCAGGTGATATGTCCCGTTGTCATTGGCGCTCTGTACCGCGTAAGGCCCGAACCACCTTCGTGCGAACTTCCGTGCAGCTCGGTGCTGGTTGTCGAGGCTGCTATCGTAGACGAGCACCCAGTCGCCTTCTTCGATTCTCTTCGGTCGGAGCCGGTGCGTTCGGTCGAACCTGGCTTTGTTCTTTTCCCTCGCCACTCGGAGCTTCTCCGCAGCCAGTTCCACGTCCTCCGGTCTCCGCTCGAGCTGTCGTATGCGCGCGGCCAACAACTCCTCCCGGCTCATCTCGTCCCTCCAGTCGACCGTTGCCCACGAGGAGATCGTCCGTTCCATCGGCATGATCGGCTTCTGGCCGAACATGAGCTCCGTCGGCATGTACCCGGTTACCGAACTGTGCGTGGTCCGGTCCGCCCACAAAGCATAAGGTAGCAGCCGCGGCCAGTTACCGACTCGGCCTCTGCATGCCCGAACCAATGCCTTGACGATCGGTCCGTGTCCGCGCTCCACCTTTCCATTCGCCTCCGGATTGTACGCAGTGGTGAGCGAGAGCTTGACTCCCAGCCGGTCGAACAGCTCCGCGGCTTCTTCGGCGTCCAACTCCCCTCGGTCAGCCACGATCTTCCCGACGCACCCGTACCGGCATATCACGTCCTCGATTAAGAACCGGCATACGGCCGCGGTTGTTTTGTTCGAAAGGGCCCGGCCTTCCACCTGGTTCGTCAGATCCTCCCGCGCTAGGACCAGGTACCGCATCTGTCCTACCCCCATTGGCATCGTCACCAGATCTACCATCCATTTGAAGTGGATGGTCGGAGGGTACGTGGGGTGAAGCTCGTCCCGATGTCGGACTATGGAGTGCATCTGACAGCTCTCGCAAGTTGTCACGAACCGATGCACGTCCTGGTACTGCCCCGGCCACCAATACTTCCCCTTCAGTTTCTCAAACGTAGCCCATGTTCCACGGTGTCCAGCCCAAGGGCTGTCGTGGTAGGCCGTCAGCAGCTCCTCCCGTTCTTCCTTCATCGCCACCACCCGGAGCGGAGCGCCGTCCCTCTTCTTCGGGTGCTTCCATAGATAGCCATCCCGGAGGAAGAACCGGTACGCTTTCTTCCGGATCCGGTTGGCCTCGTCCTTCGTCCATGACGCATCGGGCGTCATTGTCTGCAAAAAC
The DNA here is from genome assembly GCF_043228905.1 of Azolla caroliniana. Lineage (NCBI taxonomy): Eukaryota > Viridiplantae > Streptophyta > Polypodiopsida > Salviniales > Salviniaceae > Azolla > Azolla caroliniana. Next base: position 8,643,354 of record NW_028230455.1, on the reverse strand, counting down.
CCACCGATCTGCAGCCACTCCCCGTCGTACTTGCTCGCGTCGAAGTCGTTAAGCGCCGGAGTGCTTGTTCCGTCGGTTGTTACATACGCAGTCTCGAAGAAGTCCACGCCGACCTCTTCGTCCTCCGAAACCATGCCGCCCTCGTTATCGAATCTCGCCCTTGAAAGCATGTCGGCCATGGCGTTGTCTTTCCCGGAAATGTGTCGTATTACCGGGTCTAGGGACTTGATATACGCTATCCACCTGAGCATTGCCAGGTCCGGCGTCGCGCATCCGGAAACCATGCCGAGAATCGGCATGCAATCCGTCTCTATGATTACCTCCGTCCCGATCAGATAGTCCTTGTCGGCCTTCACCGCCGAAACGATACCCCAGAGTTCGCGTTTAACCTGGGCGTAACCTCGCTGCCGTTCGCTGAGGACCTTCGCGCCGAATCGGATCGGAAACCGATTGCCGTCCTCGTCTTCTTGGTTGACGACCCACCCGATTCCGGTCGGACTCGTGTCAACCGTTATGTACACTGGGGTGCCCTTCCTGTAGACGGCCTTTCGGAGCGCCGGTGCTGCCGAAAGAGCCTCCTTCAGCTTCCGGACCGACTCCGTGTGCTTGTCTAGCCATTCGAATCTTCGCCCTTTCCTCAATAATCCGTATAGCGGCTCCGCAACGTGGGCGTAATGCGGGATCCATATGTGGTAGAATGCGCATGCCCCCAGGAATCTTCGTACTTCCGTGACCGAGCTGCAGTCGGGCTTCATCGCGGAGATGGCTTCTACCTTTGCCGGAGACGGTTTCCGGCCATATGGCCCACATAAGTGTCCGACCACCATGATTTCCGACTGCCCGAAGGCTGATTTCTCCCCCGAGAAGGTGAGCCTCGCATCCTCTAGCCTTTGCAGCACCTTCTCGCAGTCGTCGATGTGCGCCGTCACGAATCGCCGGCATCCGTCCGGCCCGATCGTCTCGTCCTTCTCTTCTACCGGGCATCCCTTGATCGGGATGTCGTCTAGAAACGGCATGGTGATGTTCGGGATGCAGTCCCTCAGCACCTTGTTCATCGCATTCACCATGTGGGCCACCGAGTTGGTCCCTCCTTGCAGCAGCGTACACATCCGCACTAGGCCGAGGGGCGTTCGCATCGTCGTAATGTCTCTGCTCTCCACGGCTAGCTGGAACTGGTCATACCCTGAGTATAGATCACCGACCGAGTAAATCGACCTTCCGGCGAAGGCCTCCGCGAACTCGTCTATGGTCGGTCCGATCCCCACGTTCCGAATGGTCACTCTATTGACCGGCTGCAGGTCCTGAATGAAGCGCAATGATCCGTTTTTCTTTGGTACGGTAAACCAGCGGTTTGAATACGGGGCGCTCGACGGCTCGAGAATGCCCATATCAACTTTCTGCTTCAACAGCTCCATCAACTTCGGGATGTGAGCTCTCGGAACCGAAATTGGCTTGAGATTCCACGGTACATGAGGTACCGTGAATATCACCATCGGCTCTACGATCGTCGGGTCCACGCACCCGATTTCCTCCGGCGAGAATGCGAAGGCTTTCCCGTGCCTTCCGAGCATCCTCCGGAACCGGTCTTCCTCCGCCGGCAGTAGGAACCCGCCCCCACCGATCTTCAGCTCGCGGAGCGTCTCGTTGGTGAAGGTGTGTCCTATGCAGGCCCGATCTCGTAAGCTGGGATCCGATGCAACCCCTTTGATTCGGGATTCGCTGCCCTCCGGTAAGGGCGCTGCAACTGGCCTCACCTTCCGGTCCACCGTCTTGTACTTGGTGCTCACTCGGGCCGTCCGTTCCGACTCGAGCCCTCGACCGAAGTCCGCGATGACTTCGTACATTTCTTCGGAACATACCGGTATCGTCCGGTCTTCGTTAAAGTCTTCTTCGACTACCTTCCCCAGCATTCCCAAGGTGTCGTCGAAGGAGACTGCCTCCACGGCTCCGTCGATTCCTTCGTCAGGGCCGAGAACTCCGCACGCCCGAAGTCTTCCCTCCGTCTTTGTTTTCTCTCGGCCGGTGATGCCGACCATCGTACACGCTCCGCTGTCGGAGAAGCAAAATTTCCTACCTATTGTACACGGTTTTACCGTACAGATGTGGGGTTTTCCCGGAGCATCCGGACTGTCGCGGCCCCACGCCTTGGCAGTCCTCTCTAAAAATCCTCTCGGTTTTCGGAACCGAGGGAATCGCGGTTACGTTCGTGGTTCGGCCTTACCGTCAGAAACTGGACCGAATGGCGCCCGTCTTGGCTTTTGACCCTCGCGTAGGCCGAACCATTGTCCAACACTTTGGTCTCCATTCGCGCCGCCGTGATGTACGGCTCTCCCAGAATGACCGGATGCGAAGACGTCTCCTGCACGAAGAAGTGCTGGTCAATCTCGACGTCGCCAATCTTGACTCGCACATTCGGACAGGCCCCGTGCAGCTCCTCGGTGGCGCGCGTTGCTGCCCTTATTTTCCACCCGTGCTTGGTGTTGATCGGCCATTTGCCCTTCTTATAGAAGTCCATGGACATCAAATTGATCTCCGATCCGTGGTCCACCAAAGCTATCACCGGTTCCCGGACATCGCCGATCTTCACCGGGGTCTCCGTGGTCGCTCGGGCCCAGTGTGGTCTCGAATAGTGGCTTTCTGCCCACTCGTCTCCCAGCGCCATGTCGTCTAGTTGCGTCGTCCGCACTTCCACCGGTATTTCCGGTTCTGTCTCCGTCGACAGCCTCTTCCGTTTCACCAAGTCCACGATGGAGTCGTGGAACTCCTTCTTGGCGATTCCCAGCACCTCTCGTAACGACAGCTCCACCTTGCTGTCGAGGATCCGTTCCTCCAGGACCTTTCGTAAGTCCGTGGTCCTTTCTATCTCCGTCCCCAGACGGTACCCGCCCTTCTGGGGTTTATCTTGCATGCCGGCCCCGCCGGCTTCGTCCCGTCGTGGCCCGGACCGGGTCTCGTATCGTTGTGAGGGCCCGGTCGTCCCGGGTCTCCCCACCCGCTTCTCTTCTACCAGAGCCTCGTAGTTCTGGCAAGCGGCTTCCACGAAGCCCGTCCTTTCCTCGACCGGGTCGCTCCACCCGGTCATCTCCCGTACCTGTTTCTCCGCACTGTTCGATTCCTCCCCTTTAAGCCTTGCACCGGCAAGGCCTTCCAGCATCGTCGGCCAGAATCCGGCTTTGCTTTCCCTTCGGGCCTCGCCGCCCCCGACTCGAATGCCGGCCGACGCCGAGTAGTGGACGGTTTCCGCGTGTCGGGCCGCCGCCTCTTCCATCAACCTTTTCATACCACCCTTTCCGTCGTTTCGGCTCAGGGCCCTTCGGGTGTCGCTGGCATGCACCCGTCCTTCCCACAGGTACACCGCCCTGTCCCTCAGCGCCTCCGCGAAGTCGCCGCAGTCCTTCCGAATGTGGCCGACTTCATCGCACCACATGCACCTGTTTCCTGCCGCCGGCCGTCGGTCACGAGCCGGTTCGCCTCCTTCCCTTCGGGCCTGCGCGATTTGGAGGTCCTTTATCGCCTTCGTCAATTCCTCCAGCGCCGCTCCTCCGGTTGAGCCTCTGACTACGCCGGTCGAAGCCGAACCGGTTTCCAACCACTCCCGGGTCTCTTCCTTGCGCACCTGTGGCGCTGGTTCGAGCTTCCTTGCTGCGATCGAGCCCGACCCGGTCGCCCCGTTATCCGCCCATTCTCGCCGTTTGTCGAAACGGCCACAGACCTTCCTGACAGCCGCCCAGTCGGTAGTGAGCCCGTCTTCGGTTTCCAGCAAGAGGCCCACTTGCTCCCGATCCCGCTCGTCGACCGACTTGACAAACAGCAAGACCCGGCTCGTGTCCAGGATGGTTCGGTCGAGCGCCGAAAGGCGCGCAAAGTTTTCCTCGAACTCCCGGAGGAGCGCCGACGCGTTTCTTCCCTTCCCCGGGGACTCCACCCATTCCATGAACCTTCGCTTCGAAAGCCGGAGCGCGTCGTCCAGCCCGTATTTCTCTAGGAGCCGACCTTCGAACTCCTCCCAGGTACGGCTCTCCGTCCGCACCTCGAGCACCTCCGCATGGATGCTCGGCATCGCCACTCGGGGAAATCCGGCAAGACGCCTTTCTTCCGGAATGTCCCGCATCAGCATCTCTGCACCGTAGGACGCCAAATACTTCGTGGCATCCTTCCCATCGAACCGGCCGATCGTGCCGACGACCGCCTCAATAGCTCTGTCGAGGGCACCGGTGCTCTCGCGCGCGTTTACAATCCGATCCACGGCCGAAGCCATGGCCTCTGCGAGATCCGACCCCCTCATCTTCTGCTCTTCTGCCGCCTCTTTCACGTCGGGTTCACCAAAGATGTCGAGATTTTACGCAAGTGCGTGTGGAAACGAGGCGGGACCGCGGGGGTCTCGAACCAAAGAGCAAGCGAGGGAGGAGAAAGGGAGAGAACCGGCTACGCGGCCGGGGATACACAGGGACGCGGCCCTTCAGCACGGTGAACGCGAACAGACACCGACACAGACAGATGCGAATGACTAAATATGTATATTAAGAAAAATGGCTAACACGACTACAACCCTCGACGGGGCACAGGTTGGTTACAACCGAACAGGTCGGCGAACAGATGCCGATGCCTGTTCACTTCGACGCTCAAAGGGGCTGCCGGAAGCACTCGGGCGTTCCTCGAAACAGCGCGAGCCTCCTCGGAACCCTGCACAGAAAGGCTACGGAGCTCAAGAAGGAAGGTAACAGAGAGAGAGAAGCGTCCAGAAACGGTCCGACAGCACTTCGTCCTCTCCGCGCGAGATCCCTGCAACAGCTCTTTCCCGCTCCTTATATAGGCCAACGAGCAGGCCGTCGTGTCAGCTTTATTCCCTGTCCCTTTTGGACAGGGATCCGCTCCGTTTTTCACGCATCCGCGTAGTTACGCCGCCGACTCGTACAGTTCGCGCGCGCGACCGAAAAGACTGTTCGCGCGGTCTTTGTCTCCACTTGAGTTAGGGCCCGTTCCTGCCGATTATCCTCCTAATTCGCTTCTATGTACAACTTGGAGCGTGCGCGCGTGAAGAACCGGTTCCCACGCCTTGGTGCGCCGATTCCGCCTATGGACGGTTTTCTTCACGACAGCGCGAGGTGGAGCATCCGGAAGAAGGGGAAGCAATCAGGCCGGACCCAGCCGTCAAAACAATCCCGCTTAGTGCGGATACTGTGGCAGAGATTCGGAAAAAGAAGGGTGAGTCGGCCTCCACAAGCCGACAACTCACAAACTACGCCTCCAACTCCGACTAAGACAATCATGGCAGCATGTTTGTGATGAGGCATAGAGTGAACTAGATGACAACCTCCAACCGACCAACACCTCCAAACCAAAAGATGTATGGTTCATCGACTCGGGTGCATCCAACCACATGGCATCCCACGAGGATTGGTTCAAGGAGCTACGGAAGCCTGAATGACTCGGCTATGTGGAAATTGGGGATGACACAATCCACCCCATTCTGCATATCGAAAATGTCCCATTTGGGGAAGAAGGCAACCAAACCTACATCAAGAATGTTCTACATGTTCGTACAATAACAAAGAACCCAATCTCAATCAGCCAGATAGTCGAACAAGCCATGCAAGTCCGCTTCAACGATGGAGGATGCTTCATTGAAAAAGAAGGCCGACTCATCACTCGGGGTCGGAGAGAAGGTCAGATGTTCATTCTCAACTCTCATAAGATGAACTTGGCAATGTATGCCAAGGGCCAGAGAGTTGATGCCGACATAGAGTAGTGGCACAAGCAAATTAGTCACATTAACCTCCAAAAGCTCAGAGGAATGCAATCGAAAGGAGTCGTCTTCGACCTTCCAACTTTTACCGAAAATGAGAGAGAAGGCATGTGTGAAGCTTGTCAACTCGGCAAAAAACACCGTCAACCGTTCCCAAAGGAGACGAACATAAGGAAAGGGATCCTAGATGTAATACACTCAGATGTATGGGGACCACCCTAGACAGAAACATGTCGTGGTTGCCAATACTACGTAACATTCATCAACAACTTCTCCATACATACCCGGATCTACCCTATGCGACAGAAGAGCAAAGTGTTCAGACACTTCCAAAGGTTGAAAAACGAAGTCGAAAAGGCAACCGGTCGGCATGTAGATGCCTTCGATCGGATGACAACAAAGAGTACTTCTCCGACGCCTTTCCAACATATCTTCGACAAGAAGGAATACTACCACACACACCTCAGCAGAACAGATTCGCCGAACGCAAGAATCGGCACATACTCGAGGTGGCAAGGGCAATGATGAACGAGAAACATCTGCCAAAGTCATATTTGGTTGAAGCGGCGAATATGAACGTTTATATGATGAATCGCTACACAACATTAGAAGTGCACGAAGTTACCCCCTACGAAAAGTTCTATGGGAAGAAACCAAATCTATCTCACGTTAGGATATTCAGGTCAATTGCATATGTACATATTCCCGACGAGAAGTGGCAAAAGCTCGATCCCAAGTCGAAGAAATGTATACTTGTAGGGTACTCACTCGAGTAAAAAGGGTATAAGTGCTTCAACCCTTCCACCAAGATGGTACGAGTGAGTAGGGATGTAGTATTCGACAAGTCAGCATCCTGGTATATAGTCGAATCAGCCCCATCCGGCACAGTTGAAACAGAGTTCAACACAGATGCGGGGGAGAATGATCAACCAAGGTTCACATAAGAGGAAAGTCCAATCTCAACCAGGTTGAGTGGACCACAAGAGCCTCCAAGCGACCCAAGTACGTCGCGGTCGAGTTCGAAACAGGACAAAGGAAAGGCCAAAATGCCTGAGTACGAAGACTCAGCTGGAAATGAATTGACTCACTTACCCGACAATGAGTTTGGTGGATTGGATGTGCCCATCATGAGGACACCAAGAGAACCACGTCGATCCACCGGAGAAAAGAACGTAGTTAACCGATTCGGCTACGACGACTACATGGCATATCATTATGCATTCATGATGAAGGTGTCGACAGTCTGAGAACCAGAAAACTATTCGGAAGCCGCGAAGGACCCTAGATGGGTCAAATCGATGAATGAGGAGATGCAAGCACTCTCCAAGAACGAGAGATGGGATCTCGTCCCTTTTGCAAACCACCAAAAGGCAATTGGATGCCGGTGGATCTTCAAAGTAAAGGACAACGCCGACGACACTGTCCATTAGTACAAGGCCCAACTTGTGGCGAAGGGCTACACGCAGACGCATGGTTTCGACTACGAAGAGACCTTTGCCCCAGTGGCAAAAATGACTACAATTTGAACCGTGATTGCGCTTGCAGCAACAAAAGGCTAGCATCTCCACCAAATGGACATAAAGAATGCCTTTCTACAAGACGAGTTAGACGAAGAGGTGTACATGGTACAACTAGCCGGATTCATGTCGACTGCGCATCCGATTGATGTCTGCTAACTCCCCTCTCTACGGCCTCAAGCAAGCACCAAGAGCATGGCATTCGAAGATAACACAATATCTTCATCAAATCAACTTCAACATGTCCAAGTCCGACAACTCTCTATTCATCCAGAGCGACTCCAGAGGACATGTATTTATCATCATTTATGTGGATGACTTGGTCATAAGAGGAGAGCATTTAGCGGATATTCAGCACACCAAGAAGCTCCTCTCCAGCTAATTCGAAATGACTAATATGAAGGAGCTCCATTACTTTCTAGGAATAGAAGTAATTCAGACTCGAGACGGCATCATGCTTTCTCAAAAGCACTATATCCTCAATCTTCTTTAGAAGTTTGGGATGACACAGTGTAAGCCCGTCACTACTCCTCTCGATCGAAATCTAAAGCTAGATGTCGACTCAGGCACTAGAGAGTGTGAGCCAATGCACTATCGTCAACTAGTCGGAAGCCTCATCTACCTCACAATTACCTGGTTAACCTCCTTAGTTAGTTCATGCAAACTCCGCGAGACATCCATCTCGATTGTGCTATGCGAGTGCTAAGGTATGTGAGTGGAGCCATGGATTTCAGAATCATTTACAAATCGGCCACACCGATACGACTCGAAGGTTATACCGATGCCGAATGGGCCAGCTACAAAGCCGACCGACGATCAACATCCAGATTTGTTTATTTTGTTGGTAGTGGCGCCATATCATGGAGTAGTAAGAAACAACCGACAATCACACTGTCGAGCACCAAAACCGAATACAGGGGCGCGGCCATAGCCGCATGCAAAGCCATTTGGCTCAAGAGAATCTTGAAGGATCTGGGTGTTCCCATCAAGGATCCAATTCTCCTCTACTGCAACAACATGAGCAATATCCACCTTGCTCAAAACCCACTCTTCCATGCTCGGACTAAGCACATCGAAGTGCACTATCACTTCATCTGAGAGCGTGTTCTGGCCAGGGATGTTAACCTGCAACACCTCAACACAAAACTTGAAGACGACGGACATCTTCACCAAAGCCCTAGGAATCGACAAGCTACGACAGTTCACGACCGACCTAGGTCTTTCGACCATCGACTAGCCGAGCTTGAGGGGGAGTAAGGAGCAGTAGGAGTATACCCCCGAGGACCAATCTGAACCAACCATCCGACGACCAAAAGTTGTGTTTGAAGGGATGTGTTGAGAATCAAACTCAACTTCCAGTGAGTGGGAACACACTCTAGGATACTCAAGTGTGTGAACACCCCATCTCCTTGTATAGTAACTAGTTTGTCATAGAAGTGAATGTCCTATGAAACATATTCTTTAAGTAGTTAAGACAACCTCTTTCCCAAGAGGCGGTTCTAGTGAGAGAACTTAGAGAGAAGGTGACTACATAAGCACCTTCTCCCTCTCTTTGTGATGTTGTTGGTTATTCTTGCTTCCTTTGTAATACAGTTTTCTGATTTTCTATAATCGTAAGCTCTCTCTCTCTCTCTCTCTCTCTCTCTCTACACACACACACATATTGTTCTTCCGCTCCAAAATCCATCCAATTCTTTACAGTTAGGAATATGTCTCTCCTATGGGAAGAGAAGATTGTTTGGGCCGAGAGTCGATAGTCGAAGACAAAGGGGAGTCGACATAGAGAGTCGATAATATACAAAGTGATCCAGGTCGACGACATTACTCTTGAGGATCAAGCACAATAGGATAATAGGCATATAGGGATTTGAACCTGGCACCTTTACTTTATATACGATAGAGCTTATAATAAGGAAATGTATCATGTAATGCATACAATGTCATGCATACATGAAGCCATGTGGCGAGCATGTGGCGTACATGCTCGCATGCTTCATCTTATATAAAGGGGGCTTTCCCCCACCGTTCAATAAGACTTATTTTTGAAGATATCTCATATATCTAGATTTCAACATGGTATCAGAGCCATAATCAACCGTTCATCTCTGCCAAAGATTCTCCCATCATTACATTTCTTCTATTACTTCTCCAGAAACTCACCAATCAATATCAACATCTCAACACCATAGACAACTTTTGTACAACCTTTCCTTCCTCATCTGAACTATCAGTATCAACATCTCAACAATAAGCGATTTCTTCTACAATTATCGTGACAACATATCGAAAGGCCGTCAAGCATCAACCTATCACGAACACACAAGTTTTTCAACAACGACGGTTTTTTGGTAAACATTTTTAATTAAGATCCTTACGTATTTGCATTCAATATGTCTGTTCAAGTAGCGAAACTTGAAAAATTGACTAAAGATAATTATGCATCATGAAAGTATAAAGTCATGTTGTTTTTAAAAGCCGAAGAATTGTGGTATATAGTTGTTAATGATCAACCTAGTCCTACAATAAAAGAAGAAGATAGAAAGGGAAAGGAAAAAGAATCTGGTGTTATTGAGGATGCAAAGGATTGGAATAAAAAGGATGCACAAGCCATGGTAATACTTTCAAACACTCTTTCATCATCTTTGATTCCACATATAAGGCATTGTAATACTACTAAGGAAATGTGGAATACATTAGAAAAGATTTTTTCGAATGTGTCTTTGGCTAGAAAGATGCAACGAAAAGAGCAATTACAAAATGTTAGTATGCATTGGATAGAAACATGACAATCATGGATTATGTTGGAAAATTTAGCAAAAATTGTGGAGGATTTGGCATTGATAGATTGTATTGTGGATGATGATGATATTGTGCATGTATGTTTGAAAGGATTGCCATCAAACTTTAATATATTTAAAACATCCATTTATGTTGTTGGAATACCATCATTTGATGAGTTGATTCCTAAGTTGCTACAAGAAGAACAAATTACAAGTTCATCAAAGAGTTATAAGGATTGGAATGAGGAACCATCCTTCTATGCTAATAGAGGAAAATCTCCAAGAGTAAGAGGATGGGTGGCAACAACGAGGAAGAAATCAAGCTCGTGGAAGATGGCTAAATGAACAAATTTACAATGAAAATAAACAAGAAGGTGAGAACTACAATAACAATAATAATAGAGGGAGAGGGAGAATGCAGAGAGGACGAAAGTTTCATAATAATCAAGGTAATTTTCATGGCTATTCAGCCTCAACTATTAAGTGTTTTTATTGTAATAAGATTGGGCATCATGTGCAAGACTATTGGAGTAGACAAAGTGATATAAAGAATGGAAATATACTGAAAGTAATTATGCATCCAGTAGTATTATTCAAGTAGATAAACATGTTGAGAATACATGTGATAAAAATGCACTTGCAGTTACAATTGGTAAGAATGCAAATATTGCTTGGTATCTTGATTCTGGTTGTTCAAATCACATGACTAGAGATTGTGGTTTGTTTGACGCAACAAAGGGTTTGTCCACTCCAATTGAAATTTTTATGGGTGATGATACATGTTATGATGTAAAAAGTTGTGGAGATGTTCAATTGCATTTGTCGAATGACATGTACAAAAAGTTAAAAGATGTGTGGTATGTACCTGGTGTTAAAAAGAATTTAATTTATATTGGTCAAGCAGTTGAGAAAGATATGGATGTATTGTTTAATAAGTATGGATGTACAATAACAAGTTCAAACACAGGAGAAATGCTTGTAATCGGAAGAAAAGTAGGACGAATGTTCATATTGAATGACACAGAAAAGAAATGCATGATTGCAAATGAAAAAAATGAGTTTGAGTTGTGGCATAAAAGATTGGGACATGTGAGTGCAAAAAGATTGCTAAATATGAGTAATAATGATTTGGTTCATGGATTGCCAAAGTTTAATAGAGATTGTGTCCTACCTTTTTGTGACCCGTGTTGTAAAGCAAAGTTCACAAGGACGGTAATGCCGATGAGAAATCCAACTTTCAACCACCCATTGGAGTTGGTTCCTACGGATGTGGATTATTGGAGGATTGGAGGATAAGGTATTTTGTAACATTCATTGATGATTATTCTAGAATGGTGTGGATATACTTTGTAAAAAATAAAAGTGACGTTTTTACAACGTTCATTGAATTCAAGAAAATTGCTGAAAATCAATGTAATAGAAAAATTAAAATGCTTCGAAGTGATGGAGGAATTGAGTATATGTCAAATGAAGTTGATAAGTTCTTAATAGAAAATGGTATTATAAGGCAAGTCACACCTAAATACACTCCTCAAATGAATGGAATTGCAAAAAGGAAAAATAGACACATACTAGAGACAGCTAGAGCAATGCTATTTGAAGTAAATTTGTCAAAAAGGTTTTGGGTTGACGCATGTCACTATGCAGTGACTTTGATAAATAGAATGCCAACAACCATAATTGGTAACAATACTCCTTATGAATGTTTTATAATAAAACGCCTCGAGTTGATACATTAAAAGTTTTTGGATGTATTTGCTATGTGTATGTTCCTAATCAAGAAAGGAAAAAGCTTGATGAAAAGGCTATAAAGTGTATTTTCCTAGGGATTGATGTCATAAAAAATGGATATAGATGTTTTGATATAGATGATGAGAAGTTTTCCATCTCAAAGAGTGTAAAATTTGATGAAATGCAAAATAGGAAAACATTAGAATGTGATGTTGAAATGCCTTTGTCAAGTAAGCTAAGTAGCGTGGATCAAGAAAACGATGTTGATAATGAGAATGAGAAAATTGATGATTATGTTAAAGAAGCTGACATAAATCGTGGGACAACTTCACAATTAAGAAGATCTAGTACAGTAAGAAAACCTGTTCACAGGTTAACATATGATAGTTGCATTTGCACAACATTATTTCTTTATGGCAAAAGTTGATGATTTTATTGAGCCTAATTGTTTTGAAGATGCATATAAGAAAAGAGAATGGAAGTGTGCTCTGCAGGAAGAAATTGATGCACTATACAAGAATGATAAAAAGGTAATTGATTGTAAGTTGGTATATAAGTCTAGGTTCAATTCTGATGGTACTTTGAATAGATGTAAACCAAGATTAGTGGCTAAAGGTTATTCTCAAACATATGCTCTAGATTATGAGGAAACATTTTCACCAATACCTAAAATGGCCTCTATTAGAATTGTTATTGTTAAGAATTAGGTAAGTAATTAAGAGTTAATTCGTACCTAATTATGTGATTAAGTTAAGTGCGGAAGATTAAGTGATGTGTGTGTATGTGTGTGAGAGGAAGAGAGAGAGGAAGATACACTTATGAAGAACACAAGATGGGGGATGAGTAAGTATATTAAATTAGCATTATCATCATCAAATACAAAAATACCATCAATGAGGTATATATAGATCTCATGTGCAAGGTGTCGAATACGAGTGTATAATGGCCATATTCACATTGTCCCTTCGGACAACCCAAGTTTGGGCTATTTCTGTAAATATCATAAAGAGCAGTTGCCCTAGGATAGTCACTATATAAAATGACTTTGTATCCTTTAGAAAATGTTGTTGTTATTACTGTTGTTGTTACTATTGGAAGATAACACTTCTTCGTGCCGATCTCTCTCTCTCTCTCTCTCTCTTTGTGTCTATCTTGCTAATGCGCATACACAGGTTCTTCTTTATCACGAATGTTGCTTGCACTTCCGTATTGACGACCTTGTCCCCAACATTTGGTATTGGAGCGTTGGAGGTTCTTCAACCCATCATAGTACACCACACAACATTCTGCTTTCGTTTCTTTGAAGAATAGAGAAGGGAGAAGAAAAACAAAAAGCTTGCACCTTACTATGTTAAATCACAAATTGGGGTAAGCCAGCCGGCTGTACTCTGTTCCTGTGATTGTAACCACTTGAGGGGAGCTCCTTGTGTAACAACCGACCCAATCGTGCTTTGTTCGGTTAAACAACATCCGAATAGGTCATTGGACGTTATTCACCCGCGTGCTGTAACCACCTGCTGTAGATTGGTCTCCAGGCAACAACCAAATTCGTGCTTCACTCGACTGATCGACATTCGGGAGGATCAGTTGGATCCGTCCCTCTCATCGCTGCAGTCATCCGAAGCAGAATCGGCCCAAACAATCGGTTTCGTGTAATCGGTATTCGGCATACGATCGGAAGCTAACCGGGCTCACTCCGACTCGGCAACATTCGGGAAGACTAGTCGGTTCTGTCCCTCAAGTTACCGGAGTCACTCCGAGCAAGTTCAGCAAACAAATATCCGAAACCGAACTGACTCGGGTTCAAAACCAACTAGAACGATATCGGGTGAGCCAATAGGCTGCACCCCACTAAGGTTCGTAGCCAACTCCGAACCGAGTCTTCCCAACCGAAACCGAATCAGATGGCATCAACATCCCGCTCATTAGAAATGAGTGTAAGGAGGTTCGACGGTTCGAACTTCAACTTCTGGAAGGAACAAATGCAGGACTATCTCATAGTCAAGGGTCAGATAGACCCGATTGAGAATGAAAATCCTCTAGAAGCATACAAGGCAAACAAGTGGCTAAAGCTAAACAGAATTGTTCGTGCCACGATTCGGATGCACTTGTCGGAGTCAATGTACTTCATAGTGCAATCATGCTCGACAACATTTGAATTATGGAAAACACTGTCAGAAACTTATGAAAAGAAGGACGCCTCAACGAAGATGTATCTGATCCGACGCCTCTACAACTTACGGATGAAAGAGTTCGATTCGGTCCAGGCACACCTCAACGAGTACAAAAGCCTAAGCCCCCAAATATCGTCTCAGAGGACGGCAATCGAGGATGAACTCAGAGGAATGATACTCATGAGTAGTCTCCCCTCTTCATGGGAAACTTTCGTTACAACCGTGTGCAATGCTTCAACAACTGCTGTTAAGTACTCCGAAGTCACAAGCGCAATCCTGACTGAAGCAGCTCGAAGAAAGTCTTTTGCCAAAGACTCGGTAGATGAAGCTTACATAGTACAAGGTTCGACCGACTGATCGAACAACCGGGGAAGAAGTTATTCCCGACCGCCGAACAATCAGTGAAGCAGGAGCAAGTCCTAAGACAACCGAATCTGCAACTACTGCAAGAAACCAGGACATATCAAAGTCGATTGTCGGGCACTCAAAGAAAAAACCAACAAAGCTCAGAGAGCGGATTAGAAGAGTAGCCGGCATGAGGAGGTCAACTACGTCGGCTCTTCAACCGACCCGAACATACCGTCCATAGAGAACCTAGTCGAATCAGAAGTTCTGCTTACGACTGAGGAATCAAGCACATGGCTCCTGGACTCAGGCGCATCTTATCATGTGACACCTCACCGATCTCAGTTTCGGCAATACTCGGACTGGCACTCCGACTCAGTTCGAGTCAGAAACTCGCAACACTATGCTATAATCGGAATCAGCACCATAGAGCTCAACCTTCTGGGTTGCTCTACACTCGTACTACACAACGTCCGACATGTTCCTGAGCTCTCAAGACCCTTGATCTCAGTCAGACAACTTGACAAAGCCGGCATCTGTGTCGGGTTCTCATCAGGAGGGTGGACACTCCACAAAGGGAACCTCCTGCTTGCTTGAGGACCAAAGGTACATTCCTTATACCCTTTATATGTCACACTCAAAGAGGGTGACTTATTTTTGGTTGATATCCCCGTGTCATCGTTATGGCACAGACGACTTGGAAACCTCAGCAAGGCCGGCATAGTGCACCTATCCAGAGCCGGTTAAATCCCCAAACTCTCCTTCTCGAATCACCAATTCTGCGAGCATTGCTAGTACGGCAAACAGGTAGCTGCATCACACCAGACATCAGCACCAAGAGAATCGAGTCCCCTCAATTTGGTCCACTCGGACGTCTGTGGCCCGATGCCACATCAGTCTCTCGGCGGTGCTTCGTACTTCGTCAGTTTTATTGATGACTCGACTGGGAAGGTGTGGGCTTACCCCATTAAAACCAAAGATCGGGTGTTCTTGATCTTCTCCGAATGGCTTGCAATGGTCGAAAATTAGACCGGTCGGAAACTCAAATGTCTTCGAACCGAGAATGGCGGAGAATTCAAGTCTGAAGAATTCGTCAAATTCTGTCGGGAACGCAGCATTCGACGTGAATATACGGCACCCTATAGTCCAGAGCAGAATGGAATTGCTGAACGCGTGAATTTGACGATTCAAGAATGCGTAGTATCCATGCTCCAACACTCCGGACTGTCGGATGGCTTTTGGGCGGAGGCTCTACTTACAGTAGTACACATAATAAATATGTTGCCAAGTAGACCTCTAGGACTTCAAATACCTCAGGAAATATGGACCGACAGTAAGCCGAATTATGACAAGATGAGGATCTTCAGTTGCGAGGCATACGCCCTCATACTGAAAGACGATTGCCGGAAACGCGAACCAAGGTCAAGGAAATGTGTTTTCCTTGGGTATGGACCCGACGGTGAGATCGGATACCGACTCTCGGACCCCGAGGACAGACAAATCGTCTGAAGTTCGGATGTCGTGTTCAATGAGTCGGCTATGCATAAAACAACTGAAAGGCCTATTAAAGTCCAAAGGGTAATATTTTCCGAAGTGCCAACTCTTCATCACGGCCCAACCCACCACACGAGATCGGTTTCACGGGTAACCGACAACTCTCGCACCGAATCCACCGATTCGGCACAACCGAATAGCTCGGCTCCCGACCATCCGACATCGACACCCGGTGCGACTAGTCCAGTCATACCTCGCAGATCCGAGAGACTGTCGCAACCTACGGAGAGGTACTCTCCCGGAATTTTCTTTACCGATGCTGGTGAACCGACGTCTTACGAAGAAGCATCGGCGTCTGCCGATTCAGCCACATGGCATCTAGTGATGGAGTCGAAAATGCACTCCATTCGGGCAAACAAGACTTGGGACTTGGTCGAATTATCGAAGAATCGACGTGCTCTTCCATGTAAGTGGGTCTGTCGACTAAAAGAGACGTCTGACCCGACCAACCCAAAGTACAAGGCCAAATTAGTTGCGAAGGGATTTCGACAAGAACATGGCGTCGACTTTAACGAAATCTTTTCACCAGTGGTGAAAATGACGACCCTTCGTTTCATGCTCGGCGTTGTGGCTCCCGAAAACTTGGAGCTAATTCAGCTAGATGTAAAAACGCCATTCCTCCACGGTGACCTACATGAGGAAATCTACATGGAGCAACCGAAAGGCTTTGTGGCATCCGGCCAGGATCATCTAGTCTGCCAACTCAGGAAGAGTCTCTACGGTCTGAAACAGGCACCCCGACAGTGGTACAAGAAGTTCGACGACTTCATCCAATCGGTCGGCTTCTTCAAGAGCGATGAGGACCACTGTCTCTTCACCAAAACAGCTCAAGACGGGTCTCCCGTCTTCCTCATCATTTACGTGGACGACATGCTACTCTCCGGCCGACATGCCGAAGAGCTCACTGAACTCGTTTGGAAACTGCA
The DNA here is from genome assembly GCF_043228905.1 of Azolla caroliniana. NCBI lineage: Eukaryota > Viridiplantae > Streptophyta > Polypodiopsida > Salviniales > Salviniaceae > Azolla > Azolla caroliniana. The sequence goes on along the minus strand of NW_028230455.1, from coordinate 8,626,581 downwards.
GTTGAAGTTTGCCACGAAGGACCTCGGTTCGGCAAGACACATACTTGGTATGAAGATTAGTCGGCATCACGATAAATGACAACTTTTCTTGTCTCAAACCGACTACATCGGACGTGTCTTGGAATGCTTCAACACACACTCGGCCAAGTCTGCTTCGACCCCACTCCCCATTAACCTTCGGCTGTATCATCAAGACTGCTCGGCATCCGGTCCGGAGGGGGAAGATATGAAGTTGGTCTCGTATGCTCCGGTAGTCGGCTCCCTTATGTACACGATGGTCGCAACACGACCTGATATTTCTCACGCCGTAGGAGTCGTCAGCAGATTCATGCACAACCCAGTCCAATTGCACTGGAACGCAGTCAAGCATGTGTTCAGATATCTAGCTGGCACAAAAGACGACGACATTCTTTTCGGCCCGAACTCAACTTCAGGCATAGTCGGTTACACCGACTCGAACTTCGCCGGCTATGTGGACAGTTGAAAATCAACAACCGGATACTGTTTCAAATTCGGCAAAGGAGCAATCTCATGGAAATCGAAACTTCAGGAGTGCACAACCACCTCAATGACTGAAGTGGAATATGTAGCTGCGTCCGACGCGGAAAAAGAATCTTTATGGCTCGGTCGGCTGGCACACACGTTTCGACAGGTCGACTCCGACTTGGCTCCAGTTATCTACAACGACAATCAGGGTGTTGTTGCTTTGTCAAAAAATCCGGTTCACCACAACGCCTCCAAGCATATCAACGTTCGATATCACTTTGTTCGGGACTGAGTCATTTCAAGGAAAATTGGTGTAGAGAAGTTATCCACAACCGATAATGTCGCAGATGGAATGACCAAGTGTCTTTTGACAGATCGTTTCCGGTCCCTTCAGCTCCAGATGGGCGTAACGAAAAATCAGTCTGGTTAAAGTCAGACACATAGCACAGGATGGTTTCGGACCACCAACATCGGTCCTTTGAGGATTGGCTTCAGCTCTTCCGACCCGACCGGTTCAGTCTTCTATCTTCAGAACTTGCCGACTCTAACAAAACCGATCTGTCCGATAAATCTTGTATATACCTGTAATTTTTTTAGATAACCCATGTATACGCCCATTATGGGGGAGTGTCGAATACGAGTGTATAATGGCCGTATTCACACTGTCCCTTCGGACAGCTCAAGTTTGGGCTATTTTTGTAAATAGCATAAAGGGCAGTTGCCCTAGGACAGTCACTATATAAAATGACTTTGTAACCTTTAGAAAAGGTTGTTGTTGCTATTGGAATATAACACTTCTTCGTGCCGATCTCTCTCTCTCTCTCTCTCTCTCTCTCTCTGTGTCTATCTTGCTAATGCGCATACACAGGTTCTTCTTCATCATGAATGTTGCTTGCACTTCCGCATTGACGGCCTTGTCCCCAACACAAGGGTGCACATGTGTGAGGAGAATATAGGTACAACGATGTAAGTCCTATATTAAATGACCTTGGGAGTGGAGGATCTAGAATATCCTACTTAAGTACAAGGTTCTATTTAAGTCGTTATAGTCAACACTTGTAACTAGATTCTATCTAGGTAACTACGAAGTTACATTGTTGACTAACTAACTAAACTAAGTTGATGTTGATCTCTCAACACGCCCCCTCAAGCTCAAGTGTGCGGCTTTCGACATTTGATGTTGGCTTTTGTGCGACTTTTGGTGTCAGCTTCTGCGTCGTGACAGTTTAGGTTCCTCCCCCTCAAGCCTGTGATGAAGGCTTGTAGTTGTTAACTCTTCGGGCCGGACAATGGCCTAACACAGGGTGTCTACGGGAGACACTTCACCAAAGGGTGTTACGGCAACCGGATTAGACTTCAACGCTTAATCCGACTTAATTAAGTTACTTATTAGGATCGTCTTCATACACGCGTAAGATATGACAATTAAGACAGAACGGCAATTGACACAGAGATATAACAACGCTTAAGCTTTCATTAATTAACCGCTAACTATTACATTGTATCCGGGCCTTTAAATAGGTTTCCGGTCTGTATTACAAAACGGTGCCATCCGCACCTGTTCGGGATCGGTCCGGATCCGGATCCGGATCCGGAACGGCATACCGATTCCGGTCCGTCCGTCCACACTCATAGCTTAATTACAACCACATTCCCACTACTTAATTAGCTCTCCGTTTCCCACTCTGGACTCCTTTGCCGGCCGGTAACACATGGCACGCCCGTGGGACAGTACCTTGTACGTTGAATCCACAACCGACCCTTGCTATTCTTCGTCCAAAATGTCCAGAATGCTTTGTTCGAGAGGCTCCAATGGTTCATCTGGAAGTGGTTGTTGTTGTTGTTGCTGTTGCTGCTCTGTTGTTGTCTGCTGCGGCGGGTCCGTTGGTGGTTGTTGCGGCTGCTCCTCCGTTTGTGGCTCTGACACCGACGTCTCCGTCGTTGCTCCCTGCGTCGTGGTGGTCTCCGGTTGACTGGTTCCCGGCTGGCCCTCAGCCGACGACGGTTCCTCATCACTAAGGTTAACCGTTGTCGCTTCCCGTACCCGGGACCGCTCGTAGCTTTCAAACTAGATTTGAGCGTCCAGCCTATCATCGTCCAGCTGAGCTACGAGTTGCCTGACCTGCGCCAGCTGTTCATCTGCCAGGACTTGGAAATCGTCGGCCAGCTCGTCCCGTATGGCGGTGAAGTCCTCGGAAGTCAACGTATAACAGTCATCTCCTTCCTTCCGCCGGTTTGCCACATCCGCCCGTAGCAACTGGAGTTCTGCCGCGTTTTGTGCCCACTTTGTCCACCATTTTACGGAGCTTTCATCAATCAAGTGCTTCGTCTGATTCAGCCATGCCCGGAGGATGGACTGAATCCGGCTCGTTCCCAATTGCGATTTGGTTTCCGCCGCTTGCCGTTCCTCCTTCAGTTGTTTGATGATTTTTACGTTGTCCTCCGCCTGCACCTTGTAATGCGTCAGTTGCCTTTGATATGTACTTTGTAATTTCTGCAACACTGTTGACGCTCTCTCCTTGTCTTCTTGCTGCTACCTTTGGAGCTCCATCCGGACCTTCTCCGCCTCTTCCAAGCGTCTTGTATTTTCCGCCTGTTCGTCGGCGATCGCCGTCGCGGCTCGATCAACTGCCTGCTGGAGCTCGGCCATCCGTTCTTTATGCTCCGTTTCCAGCCGTTTGTAGTCCCGGTGCAGGTGCTCAAAATCATCCGTCTTTTGTTTGAGCCGTGCGTTGATCTGACGGTGGGCCCGGTCCTCGCGGTCCTTCTGCTGGCGGAGCTCTTCCTTTAGCCGTTCGATCTCTGTTTCCGCCGTTTTCCGCAGCTTGTCCTTTTCCTGCAGCACTTTGTCTTTCTCCTCCTTTAGCCGGTTGTACGCTTGATGGCCTTTCCGGAGGCTCTCCTCTGCCCGGCGGAGGTTCTCAGCAGTCTTCTTCAATTCGGCTTCGGCCGCCGTCTTCAATTCTCGTTCACGGCACCAACAAGGTGAGCCACTGCGTTACGGCGTGCCATATCCTTCGTCCGTCTCGGCCTTCTTTGCCGTCTTTGCCTCTGACGATCTCGATCGCCGCACACAACCCGTTTGCAATCAATACCGGCCAATCCACCTTGATCCCTTCATAGGTGGCGATGATCATCCCTGCCCGGTTCTGCGGCATGACAGGGGGTCTAGGGTACACGTGGCCGTATTCATGGAGCACACGAGCAATTTCGCGGAATAGCATATCTCCACCGCCCTGTGTCCGGTAGCCCTTGCTGGCTAGAGAGTATTCACCAAAATACCTGATGAGTTGCTCCGGGGTTGGATTGTCGATCGTGAGTATGCCTCCCTCTGGAAGGCCAGTTAACGCTCGAATCGCCTCTGCCGTTATGACCTCTGTATCGATTTCCTTGATCACTTTGTCGGCTTCTTTGTGTCTTGGCGGCTTCCGACAGCGTTTGCGGGTCCATCTCTGTGTCGGGGTCGGATTGCGGTGACGAGGATGGATGGTGATGAGAGCGGGGTTGAGAAAGAGAGAGTTCAGAAGGTGGTGGCTCTCTGTGCGCAGGTTCTCGTCTGATGATCTTGCAGTGTTTCAGTGCTTCTGTGCTCCTGGGTTCGCGAAAATAGAGGGTCTCTACGCGCAATGGTTTTTGTTTGTGCATTCTGGCGCCTTTTTCGAGTTTGTGCATGTCGCGTACTTAAAATAGCATTATGTCCTGTGGTGGCGCTTTAAATGCCCACTACGTACCTTTTCGCTCCACGCTCTTTCATCCATTCATTCCTCGCTTTTGCATGATTGTTTTTTTTTTTTTTTTCAGTTATTATTATTATTAGTGTGACGTCACATGTCCGTTGGTCCTCCCGGACCCTTACCGGCCTCATTCTCTCCGGTTCCCGGCGTGCCGTCTCTGCCGTCTTGGTGGTTGCCGTCGGTCCTTTGCTCAAACGGGTTCTTAGGCATCGGTCCTCTATATGCCTTTAACCGGAATCCATTTACCCATTTGCCCAGCACTTCGCCGGCAAGTGTCCCCAACTGGTAGGACCCATTATACTCCCGTGTTAGCCAATATGGTCCGGTCCATCTAAACCTTAGTTTACCCGGCATCTTGCCCATCCGGGTTTGGAATACTAACACTGGTTTGCCGATTGCAAACATTTTTTCGTTACCTTTCCTGTGTCGGTCGACGAATGCTTTCCGTCGCCGTTGCTCCAATTCTAAATGTAAGATGTTGGCCAACCGTTGTTCCTCCAGCTCACACAGCGCTGTCAACCTTATTGTCTCCGACTCCTTCTCGTTCAGCCGTTCTCGTAGCTGGATCCGTAAGCTAGGTACTTGAAATTCTACCGACATGACCGCCTCGAGTCCGAACGCCAACCGGAACAGTGTTGTTCGGATGCTCGTTTTGTATGTCGTCCGGTATGCCCAGAGCGCGCTATGTAGCTTTGTGTCCCAATCCGTCTGGTTTTCGTTGACGATCTTCCGAAGGATGTTCTGGAGCGTCTTGTTTGTTGATTCCGCTAATCCGTTCGCCTGTGGATAGTAGGGTGTGCTTCGTTTGTGGACCACGGCATAGAAGGTCGTTAGGCTTTCCACTACTTGTCCGAGAAAGTGCCCCCCTTGGTCACTTATCAATTCAATGGGGCATCCGTAATGGCACCAGATGTACTCATATAGAAACTTTGTTGTTGACGCAGCGGTGTTATCCCGTAAAGCTTTGGCCTCCACCCATTTCGTGCAGTAATCCGTAGCAACGATAACGTACCGATTACCCGTTCTCATTGCCAGTGGCTTGAACGGTCCTACAAAGTCCAGCCCCCACTTTTGGAATGGCTTGAGTGGTAGTACCGGCTGGTGTGGCATACGAGCCTACTCCGTTGGCTGGCCCATTCTCTGGCATAGGTCACATTCTTTTGCGTACCGAACCGCATCTCTTAATGTCGTTGGCCACCATAGGCCACTTTGCCATATTTTTCTGGCCGCCGCATCTCCGGCATAGTGACCTCCGGCAACTCCGCAGTGGGCTTCTCTCAAAATCAGTTCCTTTTCATCACTGCGCACCGCCCGTCTCCATATGTCGTCCGCGCCCTTGTGGTACAGTGTGTCTTGCAGTAAGCAGAAATGTCGGCTTTGTACCGCCAGGCGTTTCCATTCGTCCCGGTTCATCTCTTCCGGAGGCAGTCCTGTGCTCAGAAACTGGTGCATATTTGTCAGCCATTTGTCTTCCTGTGCCACCGTCTCATCTGCTACCGTCTCCGTAGTGACTCGAAACAGCTCCGCATCCGGAAACTCGTCCAGTACTCCGTCACCCGTCTCTCCGGACTCCAATCGGCTTAAGTAATCCGCTACGGCATGCTGTATACCGGGTCGTTGGAATATTTCAAACTCGAACTCCTGTAACAATAATGTCCACCGAGCCAATTTGCCGGTGAGTGACGCCTTGGACACTAGGTAAAGGAGTGCTGAATGATCTACATGGAAGGAAAACTTCCTTCCCAATAAATAGTGCCGAAATTTTGTCACGCTGTAGATCATTCCTAGAGCTTCCCGTTCCGTAGTAGAGTAGTTCCGTTCTGCTTGGGATAGCTTCCGGCTGGCATAGTACACTGGCCGGTACCACTTTGGTTCCGTAAGCTGCATCAGTACGCTTCCGATTGCGATATCGGAGGCGTCCACGAACACGTGAAATTCTTTACTCCAATCCGGAGGTTGTACTACCGGTGCTTGCGACAATAGTACCTTGAGGGCCTTATACGCCCTATCCTCAGTATCGGTCCACTAGAATGGTGTCCGATGTACGACGGTATGCAACGGTGTAGCCAGGTCGGCCAAGAATCAGAGCATCCGGCTGTGCCACCGGATCTGGCCTAAGAACCGGCTTAATGCCTTTGCCGTTGCCGGCGCCGGTGCTTCTAATATGGCTTTCACTTTGTCCAGTTCGACTGCAATACCTTCCTGGCTCACGATATGTCCTAATAAAGTTCCACTGGACACGCCAAATACACACTTTGCCGGGTTCAAGCTTAGCCGGTACGCTCTACACTTTTCTAGACAAAGACGGAGGTGCTGAAAATGGTCCTCCTCTTGGCTATAGACGGTGAAATCGTCAAGGCAAACCTGCATAAAAGCCGGTATATATTCACCAAAGATTTCCATGATGATTCGTTGAAACGTTGCCGGTGCCGTTTTGAGTCCGAACATCATCACCACGGCCACAAACACCCCCCATTCGGTGACGAATGTCGTTTTCTCTTGGTCGTCGGGGTGCATCCGGATCTGATTATATCCGCTGAATCCGTCTAGGAAGCTATAGACCTCATGGCCGGCGACGACATCCAACACTCCATCTGTGAACGGAAGTGGAAATGCATCCGTTACCGTAGCCGCATTGAGTTTCCGGTAGTCCACGCAAACTCGAATTATTCCGTTCTTCTTCGGTACGACTACGATCGGGCTCAGCCATGTCGCTTTCTTTACCGGACGGATAAAGCCAACTCTTAGTAGTTTGTCGATTTCTTCCTTGACCTTGGCAGCATAATTGGGATTCATCCGGTATCGTCTTTGTGCCACTGGTTTTGCGTCCTTGCTCAAGTGCACTTGATGCTGGTATAACTGAGGGTCGAGTCCTCGCATGTCTTCGTATGACCAGGCGAATACATCGCGGAATTCCGTGAGAAGTGTGATCATCGCCGTTTTGTCTTTGGACTTCATCTCCTTGGCGATGTGCACCGGTTTTGCTTCGTCCATTGTGCCTAAATTCACCTCTTCCAGTTGCGATGCTTTTACGCACTGTGAAACGGCCATTTCCCGTTCCAACGCTTCCTGCGCTTGCCGTAACTACCGGATTGCGTCTTTATCCGGATCTGCTTCCGCCTCTTCCGGTTGCGGTAAGTACGGTGCTACGGCTTCGGCAATGTCAATTTCGAAGAGGGGTAGGATCTTCGGGTTTTCCTACAGGTATTGAGCTTCTTCTTCGTCCGCTAACCCTTCTAGCATGTTGACGCATTCCGCATACAACGGTGTACATTCCTTGCCAGTGCTCGTCCTTGGCTGTGTTGGTACCCGTACCTTGGCTTTTCCTCGCCGGAATGTAATTACATTTTTTCACCAATTTTGTTTGATATGTGCCGTTTTCAACCATGGCCGCCCTAGCAATAGCGGGTAGGCGCCTTGTGCCTGTAATTGTAGCACTACGGCTGAAATGTGAAATGTATGCCCGCCGACGGTGACTTCTAATTTCCGTATTAATCCTGTCGGCCGCACTGAGCTTGTATCGGCCATCCGAAACCAGAACGGACACGGCTCCCACTCGTGGATTCCTAGGTCCTCACACGTCTGGAGGCTTATTACATTTACCCCAGAGCCTCCGTCCATAACTGTGCCGGGGAGTTCTTTCCCTTTTACAATGGCAGTGATTACCGGACTGCTGGTGTCTACCACTGTTGGTCCCTCCTCCAGATTCGAGAAGAGTACCGGTGCCGGTGATGGTTCTCCTGCCGTCATGGTCGTCTTCAGTCCTTCCGTGAATCTAGGCACGAGTTGTAGGAGTCTTCCTAGTGGTAACGTAATCTGGCATTCTTGCAACGCCTGCCATGTCTCGTTCTCGTAGTGACTACCGCCGGCAAGCCCTACGGTGTTCTCCTTTTGCTGTTGTAAGTCTGTGACATTCTGCTCGTTTTCTTTCTTTACCCATTCCGTTGCTTGTTTCCGGATGGTCTCCTCTGTCTCCCATTCTTTGGCCATGCCCTTCGACCTTGTGGTCACCTGCTGCAGATCTGCCACCTCAGGGACTACCATATTTACCACCGGTCGTTTCTCATAGCTCTTCACCGGGCATTGGTTACTATAATGGCCTTCCTGTCGGCAGTAGTAGCAGTAGGCTTTCCGGGCATTGCTAGATTCGGCATTATCTGTTGTACCCGGGGCAGGTCCTACGGTACGCGCGGGGTTTTGTACCGGTTGGCTACTTGGAGCGCCTTGTTCCGGATCCCGGGGGTAGCCGCCTGTTTTAAAGTGTCGTTTTTTGTTAAAGCTCTTCTTATTACGGTACTCTTGACGGGGTTGCCCGTTATATCTGCCATATTCCTCCCGTTGCTGACGATACCCGTGGGAGTGCTCCCGGTCGTACTGTTCGTATCGTCTATTGTAATCCTGGTACCGATCATGCCGGTCATAGTTCTCTCGCCGATCACCATACCGGACATCATTTTCCCATCGCTCGCCATACCGGACAACCTGTGCCGGTCGGTCACGGTCCATTCGTCGCCAGCGTTCATCTTCTTCATCTCGGCTGCTGCGTGGCTCAATTTGTCGGACGGGCGGTGCTTGCCGAGTCAATAGATTATACACGCACCTATCCGTCATATGGCTCTTGGATTGACAGATTACACATTGCGTCCTCATAGTGCATTCTAGAGCCGAGTGTCCGGAATTCAAGCAGGTTGTGTACTGTATTGCTTGCCGAAACCGGAGGTCTTCATCGGACGGTAACGCCCGTTGAAGTGCACCCAGTGTGAGCCAGGAGCTTGTCTTTTCCATCTCTTTAACCCGGTCAATGACCTAGTCGATGGTACTTGTGCGGAAATTGATTACCGTGCAAACCGTGCGTAGGGGTTCCCGGAGCGCGTTTAAGAATATCGTCCGTAATTCCTCCTCCGGGGGTGCACGGGTAAGCTGACTATGCATCCCATCGTGGTCGCCAAAAACTGTGTTAACTCTTCGGGCCGGACAATGGCCTAACATAGGGTGTCTACGGGAGACACTTCACCAAAGGGTGTTACGGCAACCGGATTAGACTTCAACGCTTAATCCGACTTAATCAAGTTACTTATTAGGATCGTCTTCATACACGTGTAAGATATGACAATTAAGACAGAACGGCAATTGACACAGAGATATAACAACGCTTAAGCTTTCATTAATTAACCGCTAACTATTACATTGTATCCGGGCCTTTAAATAGGTTTCCGGTCTGTATTACAAAACGGTGCCATCCGCACCTGTTCGGGATCGGTCCGGATTCGGAACGGCATACCGATTCCGGTCCGTCCATCCACACTCATAGCTTAATTACAACCACATTCCCACTACTTAATTAGCTCTCCGTTTCCCACTCAGGACTCCTTTGCCGGCCGGTAACAGTAGTGTGTGGGTGAAGGTCAACTACTTCCACCCATCATGGGTTACGAGTCACTTCGGTGGAGTTCTTGGGCTCTTGTTTGGCTGCTACCTTCATCACGAAGGTGTAATGATGGGCCATGTACTCATTGTAGTCGTGCTGAGTGACGGGGTTCTTAGCTCTAGATGAGCGTCGAAGTTTTTTGCTCGCTGATGTGAGTGCCTTCTTTACTCCAGGTGTCCACATGATGGGTACACCGAACTCACTGTCTAGTGAGGGAGCCGATCCATTCAAATCATTGTCGTTGGGGTGGTCGACTTCATATTCGGGCATCTTACCTTTGCCTTTGTCCAAGTTTGTACTTGGCCACGACGTGCTTGGGTCGCTTGGGGGCTCTTGTGGCCCACTAGGCCTTGTCGTAATCAAACTTTCTTTGAACATGTGTTCGAAGCGATCTCCATCTTCTACCTCTTGTTCGGCGGATTCCGGGTCGAGCGGACTCGGAGTCATAGTTGTCTCTGGTGCGTACCAGGATGCAGACTTGTCGAAGACTACGTGTCGACTTACCCGAACCGCTCGGGTAGAAGGGTTGTAGCACTTGTATGCTTTCTTCTCAGACGAGTATCCTATGAGGATACATTCCTCTAACTTCGTATCAGGCTTCTGTTGGCTTTCGTTCAGGATGCATACATTCGCAATGCTTCCCAACACCTTGAGGTGCGATAGGATCGGCTTCCTTCCGACGAGGAGCTCGTATGGAGTTAGTGCATGCACTCCATTAGTGGTGCATCGATTCATGAGATAGACGGCCATGGATGCCGCTTCGGCCCAATAGAAGTTCAGCATGTGCTTCTCATGCATCATGGCGTGTGCTCCCTCGAGTATTTACTGATTTTTCCTTTCGGCGACTCCATTTTGTTGGGGTGTGTGTCAGCACAAGAATTCTCTCCGAATGCCTTCACTTTGGAGGTAGGAGGTGAATTCCTCGGAGAAGTACTCCTTGCCTCCATCCAATCGTAGGCATCGAATGTGTTGACCGGTTTCTTTTTCGAAATGCCCCTTGAGCTTTTGGAAGTGGAAGAACACTTTGCTCTTCTTCTTCATCGGAAAGATCCACGTGTAGTGGGAGTAGTCGTCGATGAAGGTTACATAGAATCGGCATCCGCCGATCGTTGGCGTTTGAGCCAGTCCCCATACATACAAGTGTATGACGTTGAGGAGGTCTTTGCTCACGTGGCTCTCCTTCAGGAATGGGAGTCAATGTTGTTTGCCAAGTTGACATGCTTCGCATACTCAGTCGACTCGTTTCGACTCGAATGTCAGAAGTCCAATGACGACTCCCTTGGTTTGCATCGCTCGAAGTCGTTGGAGGTTTATGTGGCCTATTCTCTTGTACCATAATTCGATGCTTGTCTCGGTTTTGAGACCTTTGGCATACATGGATGATTTCACCTACTTCGAATTGAGGATAAACATGCGACCATCTCTCCGTCCCTTGGCTATGAGTCGACCATCTTTCTCGATGAAGCATCCTTCGTTGTTGAAGCGGACTTGCATGCCTTGCTCCATGATTTGGCCCACGGAGACCAAATTCTTCGTTATTGTGGGCACATGCAATACATTCTTGATCCAAGTTTGCTCGCCTTCTTTCCCGAATGGGACATTACCGATGTGCCGAATGGGATGTGTGGTGTCGTCTCTCGTCTCTATGAAGCCGGGTCAATTCGGCGTTCGTAAATCACGAAACCACACTTCGTGAGATGTCATGTGATGTGAGGCGCCGGAATCAACGAACCACACGTCTTCCGAATTGGAGGTGCTTGCAGAGTTGGAGGCCGTTGTCGTAAAGATCCATCACTACGCGTGGATCGTGAGGTGGAACCACCGGGGTTCTAGACCGGAAGGACTCGAAGTTTGCACAAGCTTTAGCTAGAAAGGAATTAAGATAGATTGAAAGAGAGAGAGATTGAGATAAGATAGAACACTTGATTTTAGATTGAGAGAGAGATTAAGATTGAACTCTTGATTTTAGATTTGAAGAGCAAGATTAATACATCAATTGGATAACAAATTTCTTCTTAATATTAATTTTGATATAAAGTACAAAGCCTCCAAAAATTTTACATTAGTTCTTTCAACTTTTTCCTTCCCTCTTTTATAGATGCCCTCATGCATTTGAGGGTACAAGACATGCATAAAATGCATGTTTGCCATTTGGCGCTCATGTATTACATGTGGTGCATGATAACCATGTCATTCATTTTAGCTCTCATGTATGAGAATTTACATATAAAGTTACAATGATAAAAATATAATTCCAAGAAAATGTGTTGGCTTAGTGGTAAGGCTATTGACTCTCAACTTAGAGGTGCAAGGTTCAAATCCTTACATTCCCTCCTTATGGATATGTATAAGTATTTATTTATTTATTTATCCATCTAACCGCCGGTCGCCGGTTACCGTTCGGTCGCCGAATCCTGGTTCCGTTGCCGGATGCCGATTACCATCCGATTCCGTCGCTGGACGTCGGATCCTAGTTCCGGTTGCCGGATGCTGGTTACGTTGCCGGTCCGGTTTTGGTTGGCCAAAACCTTCGCAAGTAGTTAGGCCACACCCATTCATCCAATAGCTTAGTTCAAGTCACCTTGAACTCTCTATGCTCCACACATAGACACAAAGATAATAGCTTTTGCTCTACCTTAAATATGGTGAGATCCTTATTTCCTGTCTATGTGGGATATCTCACAATTTTATTTTTCTCTTTGTCTTTGCAAACTTCCTACCCACATAAGTTGACACTTAGATGTCTGTTTCTTATGTAGTAAAGTGCATCTGAAAGCTCTTCAAGACCTCCATCATTTTGTACTAAGATATTAAACTTACTTAAAATTACTATCTTCACTATTATTGTTTTATATGAATCCCACTCGATTTCATACGTTTTATGTGATTTTCACACTATTGTCGAAAATCTTCACGACATCGTTATAGAGTTCGCTCTATGCCTCATTACGAACATTCCGCCAATGTCGCCATAGTTGGAATTTAATGCATGATTCCTGAAAATTCCACTACGATTGTCGTAGTCGAAGTTCGATGCGTAGTTTGTGAGTTGTCGACTTGTTGAAAGCGACTCACTTCTCTTTTTTCGGCATTCCTCCTCGCGGTGGCCGATTTTGCCGCAATAGTTGCAAGATGCGGGCCTCATTTGCCAACCATGTTCGACACGGAAGCTCCCCCTTCTTCCGAAGGTTCCCTTCGTGTGATGGGTCGAATTGACCTCTTCTACTGTCATGACCTCCTCCTCGTCCACCATCCGAATTCGAGAAGAACATTTGTCCTTCTGACATCTTGCTTTTGGTTTGGACGTGGTTCTCTTCGACCAATAGCATTGATTGGAGGTTGAAGAATGAAGGAGGGTTTTCTCTCGCCAAGATTGTTGTCCATAATGGATCGAATCGTTGTGCGAGGCTGCCCAAGCATACTTGAACCATCTCATCTTCGTCGACATTTATGTTGATGGAGCCAAGTGAGTCGTAAATGCTCTTGATCTTGGCGGTGTAGACCGACACAAACATGTCTTTTTGTCGAATGTTATTCAACTCTTGTCAGAGTTGAAGCTTTCGGGTGGTTGTGTTGGCAGCGAACATTTTCTTTAAGTTCGCCCATGCTTCTTTAGGCGTCTTGGCGTCTCGAATATGGCTAAGCATGTGGTTGTGGACACATGTTGCCAAGCAATACATGACTCGACTAGCCGCTTGCTCCCATGTTGCGTAGTCGGCGTTCTTTGAGTCGGGTCGATTTTCTTGAACGTCATTGATGTAGCTCCAATACCCTTGGCCGACGAGGTATTGGGTTATCTTGTACTCCCAAGATGAATAATTGCTCTAGTCTAGCTTTTCACTAGGGAGCGAGCTACCCATTTGTGTGTTCATGTTGATTGTGTCTTCTCTTCTTTTGTTTTTCTTCCTTCGATCACGTACACGTGCTATGTAGCGGCACTACAGTGGCCGATAACCAGATTTTGTCGTCAACGTCTCGAACACACAATCACGAAGTTGGGTGGGCTTAGTGGATTTTACCATGTTAAGAATTAGGTAAGTAATTAAGTAAGGGTTAATTAGTACCTAATTATGTGATTAGTTGATAAGCGAAAAATTATGTGTGTGTATGTGTGTGAGAGTAAGCGAGAGAGAGAGAGAGATACACTTATGAAGAACACAAGATGAGGGATGAGTAAGTATATTAAATTAGCATTATCATCATCAAATACAAAAATACCATCAATGAGGTATATATAGATCTCATGTGCAAGGGTGCACATGTGTGAGGAGAATATAGGTACAACCGTGTAAGTCCTATATTAAATGACCTTGGGAGTGGAGGATCTAGAATATTCTACCTAAGTACAAGGTCCTATTTAAGTCGTTATAGTCAACACTTCTAACTAGATTCTATCTAGGTAACTACGAAGTTACATTGTTGACTAACTAACTAAACTAAGTTGAGCTTGATCTCTCAACAATTATCTCTTTAACAACATCTCTAAAATGAACTTTATATAAGATGGATTTAAAAAATGTTTTTTGAATGGTATTTTGAAGGAAGAAGTGTTCATGGAACAACCACATGGTTTTAAGGATAATGTTAACCTTGATTATGTGTGCAAATTGAAGAGGGGCTTATACGGACTAAAACAATCACCAAGAATATGGTTTGAAAGGTTGGGAAACTACTTGAAAAGTATGAACTTCAAGCAAAGTTGTGCAAATGCATCAATTTTTATGAATGATGGTAAATATGGTAAAATCATTATTGTTTTATAAGTAGATGATTTAATTATAACATGTGATAATGATGAACTTGTACAAAAAATAAAACATAATATGTGAAACAAGTTTGAGATGAAGGATTTAGGAGAGCTTAAGTACTTCTTGGGCATTGAAGTGATTAAATGTATCAATGGTTGGATGCTTTCTCAGAAAAAGTATATGGTTGATATGCTAAAAGAATTTACTATGTATGATTGTAAGCCAATGCAAACACCAATGCAAGAAAGAATGACGTTAGATACTACTAAAAATGATGCTCTTACAAATGCCAGGATGTACCAACAGATGATTGGAAAGCTTATCTACTTGACAATCACAAGACTAGATATTGCATTTTCAATTGGTATTGTCAGGAGATATATGCAAGAGCCTATGAAAGTGCACATGGTGATAGTAAAAATAATTCTAAGATACATAAAAGGAACATTAGAATATGGTCTTTTGTATTCTAATGATAAGGTGTCTCCTAGTTTCTTTTGTGACGTAGATTGGGTTGTGTCATGGTTGTCAAAGAAACAACCAACTGTTGCATTGAGCACCACAGAAACAGAGTATAGAGTTGCAACCCAAGCTACATGTGAAGGTACATGGTTAGAGATGTTATTAAAGGATCTTGAAGTCAAAATACAAAGACCATTAGTTATCTATTGTGATAACATAAGTGCAATATTGTTAGCAAAGAATCTTGTTTTTCATGCTTGTACAAAACCTATTGAGGTTCATTATCATTTCGTTCGAGACAGGATTGTCGAAGGCCTCATTGATTTGAGACATATTAAAACAGAGGATCAAGTTGCTAATATCTTCACCAAGCCATTACCAAAAGACAAGTTTTTCAAGTTTAGTAGAAAACTTGGTCTTTATGATCTTAATGTGCTTGAGAGGGAGTGTTGAGGATCAAGCACAATATAATAATAGGGATATAGGGATTTGAACCTTGTACCTTTACTTTATATACTATAGAGCTTATAATAAGGAAATGTATCATGTAATGCATACAATGTCATGCATACATGAAACCATGTGGCGAGCATGTGGTGAACATGGATGCATGCTTCATCTTATATAAAGGGGGCTTTCCCCCACCGTTCAATAAGACTTATTTTTGAAGATATCTCATGAGCGACTACTCGGGCCAACTAGATGCTCGAAGATAAGGCCGACCAGTCGGGCTGACTGGACAATCGACATAGGAGTCGGCTAGTCGAATCGACTAAACGACCAATCGATTGATTAACTATTATGAGAGAGAGCGGCAACAAAGTTCAGCGAAGTTGCTAAGAACCCTAACCAGGTTATCCTCTATGATTATCAGAGAAGATTGTAACCGTTTTCTGCATTTTCCTGTATAGTGGATCTCTGTTTCTCCCGTGCTTTTCCCCGTTTAGGGTTTCCATGTTAAACACTATGTACTGTGTATTTTGTTGTTTTGCTTTTCCGTATTGTTGTGTACTTTTAGTCGAACTTTCCTACGAACGAAAAGGGATCGAACTCCCAACTGTTATAGCACTGCTAACCCTTTTGCTCATAACAAGTTCGCGCTCACAAGTGGAAGGATCACGCACACATGGAAGGATAAGGAATATTCCGTTTGATTTTGGGGATTTTTTGGCCATTTCACAAAACACCTTGGTACTAGTATCAAATGTTCTCAAAAACTTGATGAAAAAGCTAAAATTTTCACCATTTGGTAAAATTGAAAAATGCAAAATTTTGGCCAAATACAAAAAGTAACTTTGTGTATTTTTAAGGAGAAATTACAACAAGTAGTATTTTAGATCCTAACGAAATCATACGTGAAAGATTTCAAAACAATCAACTTTTTTATTTCATTCGATAAAATGTTGTCTAAATTTCTTACATATCGTTGCACAAAAAATACATTTAGGAGTTATTTGCATCACTATCATCATTCCTTTCATGAGAATCACTACTATAGCTAATATACAATTGTGACTCTTTCTCCTCATTTTCAATTGTACCAATCAAATCATTGTCTTCACTAAATGGTGTCTCCAAATTGTGTGCACTAAATCTTGTTCGCCTTCAATCTGAGATATCTTCTAGTCTTGGTAATATCTTTTTTATTCTGTTTATCATTGTCGTCCTTAAACATCCAACTTTTGGTAGTGTAAAGTCATAGACAATGATATCCACCTCACTAAAGTCAATGATAGATTTATTACAAAATTTTAATGCATCACCACGTCCAAAACGTTACCAATGCAAAATTGGTGCCCTACGTCATGGCCATCTACATGTGTAGCTATTAATATCCCCACCTTGAATTCTTGCAAGTTTCCTTGTCACCTAAGTTATGCTCATGTCATCATCCTTAGTTCCACATAAATTTTTCTCTATTGTAGATGAACCAAACTATGAAGATCAACATTAAGTATTTGAAGTGGTGATTAAGAACCACGACAATATTTTATAGACCACGTAAATGGTGATTAAGTATTTGAATGTGTAGCTATTAATATCACCACCTTGAATTCTTGCAAGTTCCCTTGTCACCCAAGTTATGCTTGTGTCGTCATCCTTAGTTCCACATAAATTTTTCTCTATTGTAGATGAACCAAACTATGAAGATCAACATTAAGTATTTGAAGTGGTGATTAAGAACCACGAGAATATTTTATAAACCACGTAAATGGCATTTGCAAGGTTCAATTACCATCAACACAATTATTAATAGTTTTTGTTAATCAATGAAGCACATGTTCACCATAACGTGTCTTATTATGCAACATACTTCTTTGCAATATCAATATGCATCTTTTTCTCTTGTAAAAATAGAGATTTTAGTATAATTCAAGTTCATGTAAACCCTAAATCTCTTCTATTTAAAAAAGAAGAAGATTTCTAAACATGAACTCCATAAATTGTATCGAGTTGATGTAAACAACAAAGTTTTGATCACAATTACATACAATGTATCAAATTCATGTTCAAAGTTTTCATCTTGGATTTAAAAAAATAAAAAAATTGAGCTTCAATTGATAAAAAACCAGTTTTTCACCACAATTCAATACAATGTATAGAGTTCATGTTTAATGTAATTTTTTTAAAATTTTAAAAAAAAAAATTCAATTTTATTTGATATTTTTTTATTTCCTTTTTGGAAGAGAAAAACTTTAAACATAAATTCGATACATTGTATCGATTTTTGATGAAAACTGTAGTTTTCTCATCACTTAAAAAAAAAAAATTTAAAAAAAAAAGACCCAAAATAAATAGAAAAAAAAAAACTTTAAACATGAACTCAAAAAAAAACTTTAAACTCAGCTTTTTGACATGAACTCAATACAATGTATCGAGTTTGTGTTTAAAACATTTAAACACGAACTCAATACATTGTATCAAATTCATGTTAAAAAGTCAACATTTCGACACGAACTCGATTGTGTTGAAAAACATAGTTTTCAAGACCAACTCCATACATTGTATCGAGTTTGTGTCGAACAATGTATTGAGTTCATGTTTAAAGTTTATTTTTGGGTGTTTTTAAAAAAAAACAAATTTGGTTTTTTTTCTATTTATTTTGGGTTTCTTTGGTTTGTTTTTTTTTTAAGTTGAAGTGATGAGAAAACCAAAGTTTTCATCACAAGTCGATACAATGTATCGAATTCATGTTTAAAGATTTTTTTTCCAAAAAAAAAAAAACAAAAACAAATTGAAAAAATTTACTTTAAACATGAACTAAGTACATTGTATTGAATTGTGGTGAAAAATCTGTTTTTGTAATCAAGTCAAGATCGATTTTTTTATTTTTTTAAATTCGAGAAAAAAAACTTTGAACATGAATTTGATATGTTGTATGGAATTGTGATGAAAACTCTATTTTTTACATCAACTCAATACAATGTATGGAGTTCATGTTTAGAAATCTTCTTTTTTTTCAAATAAAAGGGGTTTAGGGTTTACATGAAATCGAATTGTAGTAAAATCTCTGTTTTGACAAGCGTAAAAGCTGCATATTGATGTTATAAAGAAGTATGTTGCACAACAAGATACCTTATGGTGAACATGTGCTTCCTTGATTAACAAAAAACCATTAATAATTTTATTGATGGTAATTGAACCTTTCAAATGTCATTTACTTCACAAATTTTGTAGGGGAGCTCTCAAAATGAAGAAGAGGAGAGCATTGTGGATACCTTAATAAGTATGTGATATGTTCAAATTGATATATATTAATGTTTACATCTAAGTTTGGCAGTTTATGAATATCATCTACATTTTAGGAGGTTATGGATTTATCAAAATTGTTTATGAATATTTATTACATTTCTTTAGTTGTGAATTTATGGATGTTAATAAGCACTAAATTTATAGATGATGGCATTAAGGATTACAATGTTACCTCTTATACTTAAAACATTTTCAAGTCTAACAATAGATGTAACTTCCACTTCTGGAACCTACATATTCTCGAGATGGTGAAACCATTAATCTTAACTTGTGCCTTAAGTTAACTATTGTGATTTTCTTTAAGTTAACTACATTTCATATCTGCAAACCATCAACGTTTAAACATTTATTGAAAAACTATTGAATTTTAGAAATTATCATTTTGAAACTTGTTAAATCTCAAAATATTAACAAATTTTACATGTTATTTAAAACATGTGATACTCATGTATCAAGTTTCTGAAAATCGCCTAAAATCACAAGATTATAAAAGGAATCTATAATTGGAATACGTGATCCTTCCACTTGTGAATGCGAACGTGTTTAATGTGAGTAGCCGAGAAGGATACATTACTTCGACTTCGGGTCCAGCTTTCTTCACCACTCATCTGGCACATGCACACAGGCAATGTTACCGAACACCGTAAGGTGTCGTAAATTCGGCTTATGCTCGAAATATAGCTCGTGTGCTGACACCTTATCTCTGATCCTGTTTTGGATATAGACGGTTGTTCGAACCGCCTTGGCCCAGTAGAACTTAGGCATGCTTTTCTCCTCAAGCTTTTCCCTTGCTGCCTCCACAATCGACCGATTCTTCCTTTCGGCAACGCCATTTTTCTCCGGCGTATATCGGTAGCTGAATTCCCTTCGAATTCCTTTCTGCTGCAGATAACTTCTGAATTGGCTGAAAAAGTATTCTTTTCCACCATCCGGCCACAAGCACTTGATCTTTCTCTCCATTTCCCGTTCGACAAGACTTTGCAAGTTCCGAAAACAGTCGAAGACTTTGCTTTTCTTCTCAATGAGATAGATCCACGAGGACTAACATTCCGTGTCGGTTCCCATACATCCGAATTATCAATTCGATCTTGTTACAACTCTGGTTTCTTTCGGTGGGGAACAAAAGTCGATGTTGTTTCCTGAGCTAGCAAGCTTCACATATTTGGGCCTTTCGGCCACTAAATTTCAAGATTGCAAATCTTGAAGCCTCTAGTCGTTGATGTGGCCTATTCGCATGTGCCATAAGTCGATGTCTAACTTGACTTTTTGTCCTTTGGCAAATAGAGCAGTGTTGACGTCATTGGTGTCGAGGATAAACATCCTCCCGTCCCGGCACCCTTGCGTGATGATCTAACCCTCTTCCTCAATGAATCACCTGAGGTGCGTAAACCACACTTGCATCCCCTCGTCAATGATCTGTATGACCGACAACCAGGTTCTTCGTGATTGTCAGAACATGTAAAACATTCATTAACTTTCCCTTTTGTCCGACATGACTCAAGGGAACTTCTCTGACATGTTCCATCAAGTGAGGAGTGTTGTCTCCGGTTTCAACAACTCCCAACTTTTCCAAAAATGAGAACCATTCTTCGTGGCTCGTCGTGTCGCTCCGGAGTCAACATACCACACTTCCTCTGATCTAGAAGTGGTTTTCTTCATCGAGTTCACCTTGTGTTTCATCACACAGGTTGGTCCTTTTCCTATCTTTCCGGTTTCGGATCCTTCTGAGCCTTCATCATAGTTGCGATCTTTGCCAATTCCCTTGTCCAGCCTTGACGGATCCGGATTTTTCTGAATTAGTGCACTTCTTCCACCACTCGCTCTCTTGGTGTCCTTTCTTGCCATCTCAGAAATTTCCTTATTGGTTTCCGGCGCCGCTTTGACTCCCCCTACTTGTGGAGAATCTGAAACTGTTGTTGGCACTATCTTTGTGCCTCCAGTTTTGCTCTTGTCGGCCTCCCTTATTGCGTGCCGATCCACCTCGTTCTCTATGCCCAAGGGTCGATCTGCCTCCGTGTACAACATTTGGTTGTCCGATTGACTGGTCCTCAAACCACTCGCGTGATTTTCTTCAACCATCAGCATCGATTGCAGGTCGAAGAAGGACAGTGGCTTCTCCCGGGTGCAAATCGTCGGTCTGTACAGTTGTGCTAGACCACCGAGGCAGATCTGGACCATTTAGTCTTCATCAATCATCACGTTGATGGACCCCAACACGTGTTAGAAATATTGAGAATCGATTAGATAGCTATATAGAGTTACAACCACAGAGATGGATATATGAAAACAAAACTTCTATTACACATGAGAGTAGCTCACAATGGTAGTTCACCCATGCGCTCACACCTTAGAGCTTAGATGGGACCTGGACCAACTCACTACAAAATTAATGGGGACTGATAACCAATACACCACTGTGTAAGAGAGTGGATTATATTCTCTGTTTGGTCCAAGTGTCACATTAAATGTGCATGTCAGTTGATAGTAGTGGAGATATTCCTTTTCTGTCAACTGATTTGTCATTTAATATGACCCAACTCCCTAGATATAGGCTAGTGCTAGATAGTACTTATCTTGAAGTCAATGGCACATACTTCACTAAGTACATTGTAACTTGCCCACAAAATATTCTAGTTGACTTGATTAGCCAATCCTATTACCTATTTCGCTCTTTCCTAAATCCATTGTGTTCTACGCATCTATGGTTTCCTAGATTAACACCTTATCGACCCATATGGTTGAGTTGCACACTAGTCGCTCCTCATTTGCGGCACTATCACAAAATGTGCACTCTAAGAGCACATATGGGGATAGATTTACAACTTGGGGTTGATCATTGATTATATCTAACACACCCCCTCAATGATCAACCCATTGAGTTCACTTGGAATTGGGCCAACTCCTAGTCGTCGAAGGTGTTGTTGTAGCTATTCTGATCCAAGGGCCTTTGTGAAGATATCCGACAATACTCAAGCTCCACAATCTCATCATTTATTAGCTCCTACACATAGTAATATTGAATCTCTATGTGTTTAGTACGTGCATGAAATATGGGGTTCTTGGCAATGGTCATGCAACTCTGATTGTCACACCTCAATACCGTTGTCGTCCTTATTGGAACCGCCACATCCATAAGGATTCTTCTTAGCCAAACTACCTCGCATGCCGCTATGCATGTTGCTTTGTATTCTACTTCTATTGAAGATAGTGCCACTGTTGGTTGTTTTTTACTACTCCATGAAACAACTCTAGAACCTATTGAAAAACAATATCCAGAAACTGATTTTCTGGAATCACTATCTCCAGCCTAGTCGGAGCCGCCATATGCACTAAGTTCGTCAATTGTTGGCTTGTAGAAGATTCTGTAATTTAAAGTACCCACAATGTACTTTAATACACGTAGTGAAGCTTTCCAATGCGTCTCCTTCGGCTTGTTGCTAAATCGACTCACCACACCGACTACAAAGAAAATATCTGGCCTAGTACTGCATAGGAAAATTAGACTTCCTACTAGCTGTCTATACTTCCTTATGTCAACCATTGGTGACAGGTTGGTCTTCTTGGGATAGCTTGTAATTTGACTCCATTGGAGTCGACTTCAACTTGTTTTCCATCATCCCAAAGGTCTTCAAGATCTCTATTGCGTACTTTCTTTGTGACATGAAGATGCCAACCGAGGTTTGCCAAACTTCAATTCCAAGGAAATAGTGTAAAATCCCCAAGTCTGTCATTTCAAACTCAGTTTTCAAACACTCTTATGTTTGGCCAATACACTCTTCATGGTCACCAGTAAGTACTAGATCATCCACGTAAATGATGATGATGACTTGTTTCCCGTCCTTCATTTTGACATACATACTTGCATCCGAAGCACATTGCTTAAAGTCGATTGATTGTAAGAAGTTGTCTATCCTCTTGTTCCAAGCTCTCAATGCTTGCTTTAGACCATACAACGCCTTCTTCAGCTTGTAGACTTTTTTTCCTGAATTCGGCATCTCAAACCCTGGTGGTTGTGTCACGTATACCTCCTCCTTGAGATGCCCATTCAGAAATGCCGATTTGACATCCATTTTTCACGTCCATCCTCTTGGAGCAACCAATGCTATGACCATTCGAATTATTGTCATGCGAGTTGTCGGGGCAAATGTTTCTTGTACATCGAACCCTTCAATTTGGGAGTATCCTTGCGTTATTAGCCTCGCCTTAAATTTCTCCAAAGAACCATCAGCTTTATACTTTACTTTCCACACCCACTTGGTGCCCATCACCTTCCTCTTTGTTGGCCTCTCTAACAACTCCCACATGTCATTTTTCATGATGTTATCGTATTCTGATATCATCGCCTCTTTCCACTTCGGGCCGTCCATGGCTTCCTCCACCAAGGTCGGCTCACTCACTGAGCCTATGATGTCCACCATCAGAGCCATGTTGACAATGTGGTCAGAGGTTCTCCCTTGTTCTTATATTCTTCTTGATCTTCGTAATCCATCAGTTGAAGTTTCAAGAAACTCAACTTTAGGAGTACGGTCATTGAAGAGTTGTTGAGCCCACTTAGGTATTTTCTTTACATGGGGCACTAGCATATGCTGAACTAACGAGCCATTACCATCAGATGGTTGAGCTTCCTTTTCTAGACAGTGGGTCAGGATTGGGGGGAATACTTCTTCGGTTGATGAGATAACTTGAGAATCATTGTTCTCATCTAGCTGTGGTCGTTCCTCATCAAACACCACATTGCGGCTTGTCAATATCTTTCTTGCCTTTGGATCGTAGAGTTGATAGGCCTTTGACTCTTCACTATATCCGAGAAAGATACACTTCTTGCTTTTAGCATCCAACTTCTTTCTGCTCACATCCGGAACATGTGTGTAACACGTACACCCAAAGGTTTTGAAGTGCAGCACTGAAAGTTACTTGCCTGAATAAGCTTCTTGGGGTGTTTTCCCTTGAAGTGCCTTCATGTAGCTTCAATTGAGGATGTAAATTGTTGTATTCACTGCTTCAGCCCAGAATGGGTCGGGCAGCACTTGTGCCTTCAACATACACCTAGCCATCTCGATAATTGTTCGGTTTCGACGTTCGACAATGCTATTTTGTTGTGGGGTGTTGGCAATTGTAAGTTGGCGCTTAATTCCATTATCTTTGCAATATTCGCATAATTCTATTGATAAGAATTCTCCACCTTGATCAAAGCGTACCTCCTTCACTAATTTTTCGAACTCCCGCTCGACAAACTTACGCCATCTTTTGAAGATTTTAAAAACTTCAGCCTTCTCCCGAAGGAAGTAAACCCACATCTTTCTACTGAAGTCATCAACTACTGGCATATAGTAGAGAGATCCTCATTTGCGGCACTATCACAAAATGTGCACTCTAAGAGCACATATGGGGATAGATTTACAACTTGGGGTTGATCATTGATTATATCTAACACGCGCTATAGATCTCCTTTATTTTGGTGGTGTAGTTGGTAACCAACATGTCCCGTTGTCGCGAAAATCTTCTTTAGATTCTCCCAAGCTTCTTTTGGTGTTTTTGCATCCTCAATGTAGTCGAGCATCTGGTCACGCGCACAGGACATGAGACAGTACAACACTCTGCTAGCTCCTTTTCCCATACCGGGAAGTCCTTGTGTCCCGGATCTGGTGCTACTTCATTTGCTCCCTTGACATAGCTCAAGTATCCGTGTCCAAGTATATACTGGTGCATCTTTTAAGACCAAGATGCATAATTATTCTTGTCGAGTTTCTCTGCCAGGAGTGAGGTTGCCATCCCTCTGTCCATTTCTTTTCTTTTCGATCTATGCTTTTTTGAAAGTTAGGGTTTGTCTATGGAAATTGCTTGTCAGCAACAAAGGTTCTCAACCCTTGTGCTCTGATACCATGTAAAAAGTAGTGTGTGGAAGCTTGTAGATAAAACCGGCTTCACCGGATAGAAACAAAGAATATGCACAGGTTTAATGGAAAGCTTAGTCACATACACAGAGTACGCGGGAGAGTCAGAGAGAGTAGAACAATAAACTCAATTCAAAATAATAACATTCTGTAAATACAATGTGTTCAGAGAACACTTTTATACAAGTCCTTAAAAGGATTAACAAAAGTACCGACATGTACTTCAATGCTCATACACGTGACTGACACTGACTCCAAGAAATATGCCTACATACTAGGCTTGGACCGTAGGCCTCTAATGGCCTACCGATTACAATCCGATCCGGTTATCAATTCCGGCTCTTGGTTCCGGATACCGATCCGAACACCGATCTGGTTCTCCATTCTGGACTCTGATCCAACTCCGGCTTATTCAGTCAATTTGGATCCAGTTGAGCTTGTCTGCTCAACAAGAGACAACTAAGAGACAACGACTTACACTGAGAAGATAGAGAAGTGGGAAGGGTGCAAAGGAGAAAAATAGCAACCGAAGAGACACAGTACCCAAAGTACGAGAGCAATAGAGAGAGTGCCCTACTGAAGAGAAGATAAACATACGTGAGGGGCTATTCGTAACGTAAGGAACTCACGATTGTATAACACGTCTCAGAACCATCTGTATCAAGTTCCTTCATTTTGTGTTTTTCTTCTTTTCTTATATTTTCTACTTTCTGTTGGTTTATCAAACCAATCAGGTGAGGATCGTAGCCAAGTTTATTGCCTTGAGGCTACTATATTTCCTCTAGTCAAAACCTAGAGAGAATACACTCAGTTCTACTAATTGTTGTTGTATCCAGCTGATCGGGTGAAGATTGTAGCCAAGGTTGTTGCCTTGAGGCTAGTACATTTTCTCTAGTCAAAACCTAGAGAGTCTGTACTCAGTTGTACTCACTATTGTGTAGCCAAGCATTGCCTTGAGATTTGGATATTCCTCTAGTCAAAATCTAGCGAGGTTGGATTTAGTTGTACTCAGATCATAGTAAAGTTATTTGGGGTTTTCCACGTTAAAAATTTGGTGTACTCTCATTTTTTGTCTTATGGTTTCATGTATTGTTAATTGTGTCGGAAGCCTAAAGCATCCTCATTTAGTCCCATATTCCAAACAAGTGGTATCCGAGCCGAGGTTCATACCTTCCGCAAAACTTGGAATATGGATGAATCACTAAGCAGGATGATTAAGTTGACCGTATCCAACTACCCAATTTAGAAGTTCAAAATGAGGGACATGTTGGTAACATAGATGCATTAACTTGGGATGTCATGCATCTAAAGACATCTGCATATATTTGTTGTTTTATAGACATGAGTCTATATAACAATTTCAGTGATGAAACCAAAGGAAACGAGTTATGGGGGAAAATCGAAACTATGGTTCTGACCAAAACTGCCTTAAATAACGTCTCCGGGTTTAGGAAACTTGTAAGACTTAGATTTCAAGATGGCTCTAGTATGGCAGAGCATCTAAACACGTTTCAAGGATTGATAAGTCAAACTGTCTCTTTAGCTATAACTCTAGCAAATGAGGTGTTGACCTTGTTATTCTTATGCTCTCCCAGATAGTTGGGAAACCCTTGTTGTGACACTTGGGATTGCAACACAACAAAAAGAGCTAACAATGGACACACTTAAGTCGAGTCTTCTACATGAAGAAGCACAACAAAAGGAGCGTGAGTCCAACCATGAGCATGAACCCTTGGTCATTGAAAAAAACCCCAATAGAGGAAGAAGCCATACTCGGGATCATTGGTCTAGCTTCATGGCACTGAAAATGTCTCACGGCTCAAGTGATTTACCGAAGCGACGAGTTGGGGTCCACGAGATAACATAAATAATGTTGAGGAGAGATCAAAATCGAGAAGTAGGAAAGACTTCAAGAAAGATTTCGCCTGTCATTATTGTGGTGGTCCAAATCACTACAAAAGAGATTGTAGGAAGAAGAAGAGGGACCGAAAGAATGGAACCACTAACGACAAGAAAAATGACCTTATAACTGCCACATGTGATGGCGATGTTATTATTGTGTGTGAGGATTCTTGTGATAGTTTAGCACGTCGACAAACCCATTGGGTCATTGACTCGGGAGCCTTGTATCACATCACCCTGTATCGAGTGATATTTGAGTCATATACTGGTGGTGACTTTGGTAAAGTCAAAATAACCAAATACGGTATACCATAGGCTATTGGCATAGGAGATGTAGTCTTAGTCTCAGATAGGGGTTGTAAACTCAAATTGAGGGATGTAAGGCATGTACCAGATATTTCGTTGAATATCATCTCCGCCTATAAGCTTGATGATGAGGGATATGAAAATTACTTTAGTGACGGAAGATGGAAACTCACCAAAGACTTCCTAATCATAGCAAGTGTCTAGAACTGAATTCCCTCTATCTAATGCAAGCAAAAATGTATCCGCACGAATAATGGCGCTGAATATAGGGGAAATTTTGAGCAATATGGTCATGAGCATGGTATTAGGCTTGAGACGAGTGTTTAGAAAACACCTCAGCACAATGGTGTGGCTAAGAGGATAAATAGGACAATTTGTGAGCGGGTAAGTGGTATGCTATCCTACTCAGAATTGTTTAAATCCTTTTGGGCTAAAGAATCAAGGACTACAATTGACCTCATGAATATGTCTCCATTAGTCCTTTTGGATGATGATGTACCCGAGAGGGTGTGGACAGGTAAGGAAGTGTCATACAAACACTTGAGACTGTTTGGCTGTAAGTGTCATGTCCAAAAGATGAAAGATCCAAGCCCGATGACAAATGCAAACCATGCATATTTTTTTAGGATACGACCATGAGGAATTCGGCTATAGACTAAGTGACCTAGAGAAGAAGGTCATTAGAAACAGGGATCCCTAAGGAGCCAAATGAGATGCCAAATTTCACCCTTGTTTTTCAGTCACCAAATATCCAACTCTTGGCCTAGACACCCAAGGTCACAAGGGAGATGTGGAGTATGATGATACGACTGATGATGCAATCGATGATGATGATGGGTAGGATCATGATCATCAAACTATAGGTGACTAGATAGATGACGTTTTAGCATCTCCACCGGAGGTGGAAGAGTTGAGGTCTATGAGATGAAGATGATCTTCACATGATTATGTGATGTTCTTAGATAGGAGAGAAATAGACTGCTTTAGAGAAGTTTGAAGTTTGCAAACGAAAGGCAAACCTAGTTGTGCCCCCTGTTGGGTATGTGAGGAAGAGTGAGAAACACACAAGAGGCACACACAAGAAGCTCAAACAAAGAAGCACTCACACAAGGAAGACAATGGCTGGAATAGCTCTCTCTATTGATGAATGATACAAAAACGAATAGGATCTAAAATATATATCCCTAAGTACTAAGTACCGCCACATATGAGTGACTCATGTATGTGGTAACATGGGGAAAAAACCTCTAGCCAGCACTAGAGTAAAAAGTGCCCATGTATAGGGAAAAATGGTTCACATCAAAGCTACTCGAGGAACACGTAAGTGTAACACCCCCGACTTGAGATGGAGAGGGAGAATTGTTGGGCCTATCCACTGAAGTGGAGCACACAACCGGTAGATGCCCGAGAGCCAACAACCGACAAACAATCATGAGTCAGCTAGCAATCAAGAGTCAACGGAGAGGTCAGAGTCAGCGGTCGAGGGTTGGCCGATTAAGAGTCAGTTGAGGCCAAAGAGCCGACTGAGAATCGCCTAAGGGCCTATAGCCGAATAGGGCCGATAGTGAGTTGAGAGCGAGTCGGCTGAATCGGCTGAATCAATTGAGAGCCGATTCAAATTTGGCAGAACTAAAAGTAATATTTAATACTTATTTACAAATATATACATATACTATGTATGTGTGTATATATCTATATGTATGTATGTATGTTTTTAGTATGTTGGTGTGTGTCTTTTTTGTATGTTTAGGTGTGAATGTAGATACGAAAAGGAACGTTACTCTACAAGGCTAAAGAAAACGGTGTAGACACAAAAACAGCGTGACATAGAACAAAAAAAACCAACGTATAAGAAAAGAGAGAGCAACACTAAAAAACAAAACATAGAGACTAAAAGATTGTGACACCAAAAGCAAGAGAAAAACAGAGATAACTATGAGTACAAAGACAACACAAGAGAGGTTCTTCTAGTCAAACTCTAGAGGTTGTATTCGGTTGTACTCAGATCATAGTAAAATTGTTTGGAACCTACGGTATTCCCTATTTTGGGTATTCCACGTTAAAATTTTCTGCCTTGTGGTTTCATTGATTGTTAATTGTGTTGGAAGCGTAAAGCATGCCGATTCAGTCCCATATTCCTGACATAATGCATAGATACAATATAATACAATACAATATAGTGATCACACTACATCAATTAGCAATGGGCCCGGCCTGGTTTCGGCTCGAACAGAACAGAACTGTTAAGCTATGATTTAAAGGTTTATAAGTTCCAAAATAATTAAATGGTTTGGTTTGGTTTTATTTATTAGTAAACGGTTCGGTTTTAGTTCAGTTTGGTTTTGAAACTGGGGTTTAAGTGGTTTGGTTTATAGGTTTTTGGGTTAACTTTTTTTATCCCTTAAATGTTTATGTAATTGAATGATTTAATTAATGTTTTTTTATTGATTTAATCTACTTAATTTAAATGTCTATTTAATTTAATGGCTTAATTAATGCTTATTTATTTGTTTGTATTAACATGAATGTTTATTTAATTTAGTGATTTTTTATTTATTTAAATATTTAATTTGTTTGGCTTAAATGTGGTTAGATAAAATGGCTCGGTTTGGTTAAAACTTTTCCTTTAAACGGTTTTGGTTTAAATAGTTTGGTTTTGCTTTTCTTAAATGGTTTGGTTTAATGGCTTGGAAAGTTTATAAAGAGTTTGGTTTGGTTTTTGTTTTATATAAATGGTTTGGTTCAATTCGGTTTGGTTTCAAGGCAAAGAAACCGAAACTGAACCGGGCCCATTGCTAACATCAATGGTGGACATACAAACATTATCAAAAGAACTTTGTCCTAATTGAGGAGGAAAGTATCCAGACAATTAAGTGACAAAGCCACTACAACTGCCATCATCCAGCCGAGCGGAAGAAGGGCAATAAAATGAAATGGATTGGATTGGATGAGCAGAAGAAAGAAGAAAGAATGGAATGGAATGGATCGCGGTTGATTGGATGAGCATACGAAGGAATGGAATGCATTGGATGAGCAGAAGGAATGGAATGGTGCCAGCAGACGGCTACGGAGCCTTCAAAACTTCCCCATCATCAGGCTGAGGATGCAGAAAGCGATGAAAGAGCAGGAGGAGGAGAGGAAGACGATGGAGGAGTGAAGTGCGAGAGGCGATCTTCGGTGTCCGCTGCACCACAGAAACAGGCCCTTCACGATGGGATGCAGGAGAAGCAGGACCCACGCGCAGCACCACGCCTCCACCTTCATCACCGCATCAACCCTCCTGCTGCTCGCCATCGCAGATGAAGGCCACCACAGCGATGGGTTGAGCAGAGAGGAGAGCAGAAACTGCGAGAGGGCCGCAAGGTTCAGCATAACGATAACCGTCGGAGGCACAAATAGCTTCAATTTGCTGTTCACAGCAACCCCACCGCTCACCGCTGCTTCTGCTTCTTCTCCTTCTCGCTTCGTCTTCGTCGTATCTTCTTCCTTCAGTAATTTGTCTTTGGGCGTTACTTCGAACTTGGTGTCTGAGATTCCCATGAGTTTCTTGAGCACATCGTAGGCCGCAAAGAGAGTGGAGGATGTGGCTATGAGTGCCTCCATCTTCTCCCCCATCCACCATGCCTGTAGGGTTACCCCCCCCAATATCATGGATTCCACATATGTGCAGCCATAGGCGCCAACAAATGCAGTTAACCCTAACAACAGCCACATGGGATTCTCTTCCACCTGTTCATCATCAGGCATTTGGAATTTGTCAAAAATTACCTACTCAGCTTTTCTGTTTGACATGCGTTGTCAGATCTAGATCACATTTTCCATGAAAATGCATGTAAAAGAAAGGCCAAAAACTTCCTACTACTCATATGAGCCAACAAAATACTACTACATTCTGAGTAGAAAATGTAATATTTACCTACCTTTGGGAATAAAGGCCTCCCCATCAACAATGATGTGCAGGGCAGTAGTGCATATGTCGCCATCGGGATGCCCATTACAATGGAATTGATCACGCAGATGTAATTGAGCCTTTGGATCATGCTGAGTTTGGGCAAGCGTGTAAACGAGAAGGGAGAATTGGTGCCCACTATTATCTCCATTACTCCTGTCGACCATCGCTTTCTGGTTTTTAACACTTCCTCGACCGTTGTTGGTAAACCACCCAAAAATGCCGCATCCTTGGGTGAGCACAATACCGATTTCCATCCCCTCCCATGTAGTTTGAGACCAGTGAGCGCATCCTCGTTTACAGATCCATAAAGTAATCCGACCTATAGATTGTCCAGTTTTCGACACCGAAAATTCACGGGGCTAAACACTACATTCATTGTCTATTCATCATATTGTACATACATGTTATATGATTCCCACTTACCTCTTTGCCCCAATTGGTTCCATCTTCATATCTACAGCCAAGCAATTCAATTGCCTCCTCTACAAAAGGGTCTCCTCGTAGGACACCATGGTTCTTGCCATCATTGCTCAGGTTTGTCAATAATATCCTTGCAGCACAGCTGATCAATTGTGCAGAGGATCCTAGGTCTTTGCTTTCCAGACCTACATTGAGGGTCAAGCTAATTATCCATCAAGTAATTCTTATATTGTTACAAGCCCAATGAATCGTTATGTAGTGAGAATGATGAGCTTATAACTTACTATTGACACAGATACCATCTGGTGTCTTCCCATACAAGACCTCTCTTTTATGTACACAAGAAGTCCCAGCATATGATGGACCTTGGGCACCATCCCATCCTTTGAAAAACACCTACGCCATCATTACGGCACACACACAATGGTTGTCAACATTGCTGGCTCTTCACAACATTTGCAGGAGATAGAGCCTTTGTTAGGGAATCAACCCACATAAAATTTGTCGATGTATTCTCTAATGTAAGCTTGTTTCCTTCGATCAACTCACTTATAAAGTGGTATTGTAGATTTTCATGCTTCGTTTTCTCTTAATGGTTTACATTCTTTCTCCGGTAGATGCATGATATATTGTCGTAGAAGATTTTCAATTGTAGTGATTTAATTAGTTATTTTTTTGATTAACAATAACTAGATGTGGGGTTTGTCCGCATAACTCTCTAATGATTTTTCATGCATTAAAAGGGTTATACTTAAAAGTTGAAAAAACTATGTATCCCGTAACTTAATATTGAAGCTTTCCTATTCATAGTTTAATAGGAAATTGCATCATAAAATCAATATCGTTTTCTATAGTTGGGCCATCTGAAACATTCAATTCTCATGTCAAGGACAATACAATGTTTAATTTTTAGCGTGATGAATGATTTCAAAATTTTAGTGATGAATTTATTTTGATAAATAATGAGAGTTTCTAGACTACCATATGCATAATTTGCATACCTCTGAAATAAGATAAAGGACTTGAATCTATAATAATTATAAAAATTCTTTAAAAAGTTCTAGCTTCGCATGAAATAAGATGAAGGACTTGAATCTATAATAATTATAAAAATTCTTTAAAATGTTCTAGCTTCGCAGAGTAAATTCATATGGTGTCCAACTTCAAGAATGTCCTCTACATGTAGTGTTGGTACTAACAGTCAACTAGATGTATGACTATGCGTAATGTGTTGGAAAATATAAGGCTTTTATCTCTGTCTCTCAGTGTCTCTGTTATTCTACATAATGTACATATAATGTTTAAATCCATAGAAAGATAGATGGAATAGATAAACATAGTTCACTTAAGATTTTGACTCAAATGGAAGAGATTGTGAAATGTCGATTTATTCTAGTAGGTCATCATGTAGGAATATTGTTTGTACATCCAAATGATGAATTTCAAGCTAAAAAATGGTGGTCGGAGCCATAAGGAGTAGGAATGATGCCATATTGTGAACAGGTGAAAATGTATCAAAATAACGATGTCCTTCAACCTGAGAGAAACCACCCACCAAAAATCGAGCTACACCATCAAAGTGTTGTTTTATCTTCAACACCCATTTGCATTAGAAAGGTGAGGGTCCTATGGGGAGAGTTGATGATTCATGTTCTTTGTCTATGGGTCCTTGCCATTCAACATTATTTGGACTTCGAATGCTTCATTCATAATTGATTCATCATCAAGAACATTTGATGTGAACTAAATTTTGTAGTTATGATATGCAAAAAGAAAATCGGAATTGTTTGTGCGACAGTACAAATTGAACTTTGCGAGCAAAATTGCAGGTGCAGGGCTAAGTGAATTGAATGATGGTGAAATGTCATAATTGCTAGTATTTTCCACACATTGTTCATTAGTGGGACAGGAGACATGTGCACCCCCTTCTTTGATTACTTTGACATCCTTCCTACCGATTTCATTCGTGGACTAAATGTAAATAGATCAACTTTTGGGTCATATAATCAATAACCCTGTAGCAATGAAGGTTGCTATACCTAACAAATGTGGCACAAACTATGTGAATTTGACAACAATTTCAATGATTTGGGCACTTTGGTTAAGTTCTTTGACGGGTATACCTTGTTGATTTATTGCACGTTTAAGATTAGGCTTTCGATATTTCAAAGACTTGATCAAAAGTGGCAATCGTGAAACGAGTGAAGTACATCAATATACGTTAACAATATATATTTCAAGATAGGGGTTGAGTTGAGTCCATGTGGACTAGTTGGAGGGGGTTATCGAATCATTCTTCCGTTTGGTTTCACTCTTTATTCTTTGTTCAAGCCAGAACTGAGCCGTTCGCTGTTTGGTTCAGTCTTGAGCTTCCTTAACCGGTTTGAGCTAGGTTGGGTTTGGCTTGATCCTTGGCAAACTGGTTTGGACCAAACCGATTATGCCTTCACCTATAAAGGGATCGGTTCAGATTCGTTCGTTCAAGTTTGAAAACTTCCAAAAGAGGAAACCGGTTAAGACCAAAGCCAAACAGTTAGCAGATTCCAACTCAACAACTAGTTGGCAAAGCCTTAGAAGATGAGACAATAATTAGGGAAAGTTGTCTATTGGAAATTATATTAGGTTAATGCGGAGGAGATCATATCTTAGGTTATATGATGGTTCAATTACGAGAACTTACAAAGAAAACTAGTAAAAATAAAAAAAAGGATTTCTTTGTTCCCAATGACATGTGCATTAGAAAGAAAATGGCCAATAAGGATTCTGAAAAAAACAGTTAGGTTAGTTAACGAGAAGCAGGAACAGGAAAAAATTTCCGATTGGAATCAAAAGAGTTTGCCCAAGAACGTTTACTGTACCATATTACTCCTTTGTTGGACATGATCGAATAACTCTGTTTGAATTAGCAAGTTCATTACAATTTGACATTAATTGATGCATCCCGTGCACTGCACCTTTTCCGTAGTTCTACCGTTTTTGTTTCTTTTTTGTTTCTCCTTTGCGATCAGGGTTCAGACATTTTCTTAATATATTGACAGTCATAAAAGACGTATTCTTTTCATTGATTTATATGTGTGTGTGTGTGTACTTATACGTTTCTCCATTATCTATGCGAAAAAAGAATGTAAGTGATTGGAGAAATAATCGCCAAAAGTGAATGTACTGTTGGATATTATGCAACTGATGAAAATATGGGTACCTCGAGAGCAGCGACAAACGTGTCACCTCCATCCATCCCTTCAAAAATCTGTGGGAACTGGACGAAGCCTAGCTGAGGATTAATGGCGGAATCCATGAAGAAGCACATGGCTTGTAGGAGCGCTTTGCCATCGGTGGCGTATGTATCACAATCAAGGTTGAGGATGAAGGGTGCGTTTGTAAAGATGCCGGACACACGAATCTGGTTAATATGTTATATGTCATATGTAACGTGCAGCACATGGATTAGCAGGA
The DNA here is from genome assembly GCF_043228905.1 of Azolla caroliniana. Lineage (NCBI taxonomy): Eukaryota > Viridiplantae > Streptophyta > Polypodiopsida > Salviniales > Salviniaceae > Azolla > Azolla caroliniana. Next base: position 8,592,043 of record NW_028230455.1, on the reverse strand, counting down.
TGGAATGGATTGGATTGATGACATCTTACATAAACAAGTAAAATACGATTGTAATTGAGGTTAAGATTATTCACAGAGAGAGGAAGAGAGAGAGAGAGAGAGAGATTGACGACCAGCGCATTCATGTTGCCGGCTTTATAGTGGTGCTTGCGTTGAAGGCTCTTCTCTCGGGACATATACACCAGGCAAGGCAGCCCTTCCTCCTCCTCTTCCTCCTCTTGAGATTTGTCTATCAGAACCTGCAGTAGCAGATAACAAAATCGAAATGTAGTAGTATATGTATGTATGTAGTAGTAGCAGTAGTAGATAGTAGATAGTAGATAGTAGTTAGTAGTGAAGATGCTCACTTCACAGTAAGCGTGGTGATGCCGTGAATCGTAGTCCACAGCTGCCCATGATTCTGACAAAACGGAGCGCTTCAGACGGCCCATGTAACCCTCATCATCCTCATTATTATTATTATTATTATTATTATTATTATCTAATCTGCTGTAACTATGAATCAACCCAGTCTCCATCATTACGTCTGCAAGCATCATCTTCAGAGCCTCTGCCTTGGAGCGATGATCTCCATATCTCTGCGTCATGGATGTCACCCTGCGCTCCAGCTCCTTGTACTTGGCCTGTCCTTCAAATGTTTTTTTACATATACGTAATCGTCTCCATCATCCAACAATTATTCCTATAAAACCAGGCAGAGATTGTGCGGGATCATCAGTTAAGACCTACGTACCTTCATAGTTGTCCATTCAGCGGCAAAACCCGAAGCATGAGAGGAGGAGGCGTTTGGCACGTGTGTCGAGTCGGGTGCATGTTTATGCTTGGCAAAATGCGGGCCTGGAGCTCGAGGTGTGATGGAGGGGAAGCGTCGGCAGAATGGAACCCAGTGGATGGCGAAAGCGGCGGCGAGCTTGATGGCCCAAAGGTTGAGGAGGGATCCGGCATCGTCGGAGACGTAGCAGGAGAGGCGACGTGGCGAGTAGTCGAGTGCGAGAGCTGAGAGCAGGGTGTTGAGTGTGATGATGGGGGGTTCCTTGAGAGGGTCGGCGGTGGTGACGAAGACATCCACAGCGGGCAGCTCATCCAGCAGCTGTCCATGGGCATGGGCATGGGCAGTGGGCAAGAAGAGCCTGGAGGGGTGAACCAGGCGTTGTATGAGACGCAACCTGGGGAAAATGGAGAGGTGAGCTTGCAACGAGAGCCAAAGCTCGCAGAGAAAGGCGGTGGCGAGGAGGAGGAGGTGGGGCATATCATGATGGTGGTGGTGGTGGTGGTGGTGGTGATAGTAGTAGGAAGGGCGGAGGCGGTAGATGAGGAGGAGGGGAAGGAGGGGGAGGAGGAAGAGGGAGCGGAGGATGAAGGCAGGTTTTGCGTAGCGCTGATGTGTTTGTAGACGAGGATCCGCCACCAGCTCATGAAGGGGAAGCGGCGGCGGAGTGGCGGCCATTTGGGGGGTGGGAGCGGAGTTGCTAGTAGTTACAAAACAGATTTGCGATATACACAGATAGAAATAGAAAGGAAGGGGATAATTGTTGTGTGGTCTAAACGTTAAGTTGTGTCACGTGTGTGAATGTTATTTCACATGTGGATGGATGGATTCATGGATCGATCACTATAGACAGACAGATAGATTCGGGTGTTGGGATAATTGTTGGGTGGTCTAAACGTTAAGTTGTGTCACGTGTGTGAATGTTATTTCACATGTGGATGGATGGATTCATGGTCTAAACGTTAAGTTGGGGGGGGGGGGGGGTTGCTTTTGAAAAATAAAAAGCTCTGAATTCATGGCGAGTTTGTAAAGCCTTGGAATCTACTTTTCAATCTAAGCTTCCCTTCCTTTCTTTTTACTTTTATTCACAATCCATGTATGCATGTTGAAGAAACGATATATTTCTCTCTTCACGTATGGCTTAGTCTAGCCCCAAGTGTGCCTGTCTGTATCCTTGTATTTATTTGCATTGTGACTTGTATGCATGTTGAAGAAACAATATATTTCTTTCTTCATGTATGGCTTAGTCTAGCCCCAAGTGTGCGTGTCTGTATCCTTGTATTTATTTGCATTGCATTATTAAGCAAAATACCTTGGAAAAGGAAGTTTGTACAACCATGACATTGCATTACCATTCTTTCGTTTTTTCCATTTATGATATTGGTAGCTTTTCTTTCCACACATCATTACAATTTATCATACCCCAAACATCTAAGAAATCTCTTCCAAGCCATTCCGTGGTAGCTTGCCTTTTGAAAATTGCATATTCATCATACAATTTATCATTATCAATTATGGGAGAAAACGCTTTCCCATCTATCATTTTTTGAATGCCATAAAAATTTCCAAGTGTTTTCAACTCATTAAGACCCATAGTTTTTCGTGCTAAAATGCTTGTAGATCCGGTAGACATGTTCATTGGTGATAACATTTTCAATGCGGAAAGAGTCACCGGATCTTGAAACCTCTTTTTTATTGTCTCTATCAATGCCTTAGAAAACAAAGTTTGGAATTGTATGGCTTCAATTAAGTCCTCACCATCAACACTTCTATCGATGAGGATGCTTTTATACATATTACCTTTTGTGGCATCTCGTAAAACTGAAAGCATTCCTTTTTCTCTACCATATTCTGGAATAATTGGATAATTATCGTTATCCTTCTCAAAACCATTCAGATCCATCATAACATGATGTAAAAATTGTTCTTCTATCTCCCCAATGGCTATCATAGCCAAACCTCCAATGCATGTCACATCCACATATTCCTTTTGAAATTCCATACTTAATGTAGACATGATCTTAAGTACATCTGCAAGGAAGTGAAGCATATACACTACTTTAAAGTTTCTTAAACTCAAGAATACATTGTATGCATCACTTTGCGATTGCAAAGTCTTCATCAAGGGTTCATACACATCACATACCCTCATGATAGCACCATGCCGACTAAGCCATCATGTCTTCACAATCCCAAGAATATGCAAATGTGTGTATTCTAATGCATCTTGCATCTTACTTAATTCACCTTGGCGCATTGAGCTCCTCGAGAAATGTGCAGCCACTCGATTCACAAGGGCATCTAACTGCTTGCATGTTTCTTTGACTTCGACGTTCTTTGAAGCCTCTTGCACACACAAGTTTGTTCGATGTGCACAACAATGTAATGAAGTCATAAATGGATTATATGACTTCAATCTTGTAGCAACACCTGTAGACATACCTACCATAACAGATGCTCCATCACTTCCAAATCCCATCATTTTTCTAACATCTAAGTTCCACTTTTTTAACAACGCTAAAATGTTTTCTGTTATTGTTTTTGTTGTACCATCCTCTACTACAAGTACCCCTAAATAAGAGGTTCGTACTTGCCTTCCTTCCACAAATGTAGCGTAAAGGATCAAGTTCTTGGTCACACTTACATCGGTAGCTTCATCTACCATAAGCCCAAACCAAGGACTTGTCCTCAACCTTTCATATATCTCGGCTTCAAGAGCCTTGCAAATGTGCAAGATAAAGCTTGCACAAGCCTTATTATCATTGTACATTCGTGGAAGGCCTTCCACACCACACTCTCTTAATAAACGTAAGAGGTTTTCCAATTTTCTAAATGCCAAATCCTCTTTAGCTATAAAATATGCACATTTAAACAATTTTTCAACTGCTAAATCCACACTAGCTTTTTTCTTTGATGCACATTTTTCAAGACCATTCTTGTCTCGTTCTTGTAACAAAATGGCATCTCGATGGGCCACACTTCTTGCATGTTCTTCTAATGCAGAAGTCTTAAAAATTTTTGCACTTGTTTTTCCAAATAAGGACTTACAATGTGGGTCATTCCTACAATAACTACACCATAGAAGCCCAGTTTCTAAATCCTCTTGAAGCCACTTAAATTTAGTAGGCCAATCTTCTTGAAATCTTAGTTTCGCCTTACTAACTCTATTTATCTCATTAATTGACTCTTGAGAGTATTGTTGGTCTTTTATAGGTTCTTCGAGAGACACATCTTCATTAGAAGATGACATGTTCTTCCTAAAACAAGGCATTGTATGAAGGCTCATTTGTTTTCCCTTGCCTTTGCTATTTTTGTTGTGCGACATACTGTAACAATAAGGTAGAGTATATTGAACAATCATAATCTATCATTTTCATTTACAAGAAAGGGAAACATACATACACAATCCATGTTTTCCAAAGAGAATAAGAAAATTAAAATACCTGGAATATATGGAAGATTGCGAGGCTATAAAAGATTGAGTTTCCACTATGGATCTTCCAATCTATAAAAAAATAAAGAAGAAAGAGGAAGCCTCACATTAGCTTACACGCACATGCAAATGATAAATAATACATATCTTCACTATTTACTAGTTCATCTCTTTCTTAGCGTGTTCGATGCAAAACGCAATTGAAACTCTTAAATTGAATGTCAAAACCTCAAAATAATTTCACTATCAATGAGACATACATGCATTGTCTTCGTCTCATGCATGCATTGTCTTCGTCTCATGTTTGGGTCATAAAGTCAAAAGTTTGAGCAATACATTGTACACATCATACATGTGTATCCAAATATGCACAAAGTGGCCTCGTGGTGTTTACACTAATTATGCTACTCTATCTTGACTTGTCCTAAACTTGTATGCTACTCTTGGATCTTCATACAAATCTATTTACATAGAGACAATATGAAATACATGAGCATATGTAACAATTCTTGCTACATCTATATTGAAAGCACCACTTCATCTTAAGGTTTATGGTAAGTTTGTTTAAAGTAATTGAAATTACCATGCAATGTATTGATTATGAACCGTCACTACAACATTGGTTAGGGACTCATTGGTTTAAAGCTTAGCAAATCAAGCGATATAAAACCGAGAGAACATGGGTTAGGAATCAGGATGACATGTTATCAAATCACTTGCTCCAACTCGTTCCTAATGACATCAACATACTCTCTTAGATACGTAGTTCCACATCTTACATGAAAAAAATGAGCAAGACCATTGACAAGTACACAATTGTTCGCATTCGGCTCAAACTAGGAGACAAATAGACGGGAGAAAACGACAACTAGTAGCAAGTTATGAAATCTATGTGGGAGGGGAATACAAACAAATGAGCATTTCATTGACATATGCTATGCATGCTATATTGGAGGCAATTACCATTATATATTTCGGGACAAATTCGGACCATTGTACCAAATCACGGAGTGCGAAGGCCCAAAAAGTTTATGATATTCTTTCTCATGGTTAAACACACTTGCCACGAATCATGGGCCCATGCACTTCTCTCCTCTTCTTTGCCACTTCTCTCCTCTTCTTTGCCTTTTTTTGAAAACAAAAAAACAGAGGAAAGCAGAGCCTTTGTTTCCCTCTCTCTTCTTGTTGACTCTGATTGTTTTCTGTGTATCCAACAGCAGCAAGCAAGCCATCTTAAAACTTTATAAGGTTTCACCATTAAATTAGGGTCTCAATCCCAATACAGGCCTAATTCTGAGAGAGTCTCAGTGTCCTTTTGAAAGCCTCAAACTTTCATACCCTGATTGACAGAAGAGGCACTCTGATGCACTCAAAACATACAACAATCTCTTTTGATGCCCCTAAAAAATGATTTAGATATATCTCCAGCTTCTAGCTTCCATCATCGTTCTGAAATCCTAATAGCCATATCCATTGGAGCAGCTAGCTGCAAAGATGTATGAGGTAAAGCACTTATAGATCCAGCTATGGAGATGAGTTAATCACTTGAAACTTTCTTTCAAGGTCTTTCTTGTTCCTTTGCAAGAATTGTTAGTGAGAAAGAATTATGAGGTTTCAAAGAGAATGTGGTCATGTGGATGATGGCAATACCATGATGGTTCATGAAAATGATAATGATGGATGTACCATGGTTCAGGATGATGATGATGTGCATATCATATCTCATGATGGTGGTGGTGATGATGATGATGGCAATGGGCACACCATCATTCATGATAGGCATGCCACTTCTCAACAGACCATGTTTCATCATGAGTATGTGCATACCATGATTCATGATGATGATGGGCATGCCATGTTTCATGAAGAAGAAGAAGAAGAAGAAGAAAATTCTAGTACTCTAATTTCTCTCGCCCATGTTCTGAAATAATTACCGTAGTTTACGGACATCCACTGTACTTGCCTCTAGTACAAAAAACACTATTTCTCCAGCGGGAAAATGAACGTTGGAAGCAAAGGCAACAATAATTCAGGATTGCAATCATCAGGCATTTGAGCAAATATTCATGGATGTCATTAATTATTGTGATAAAGAAACAAAACCTTCACAAACATAGCTATTAAAAATGTGCATTTTATGTATAAAATGCATTTTAGAATACTTGAACTATTTAACATACATTCTGCATTTTACAACTGCCATTTCAAACTGGTCTTGTTCTTATGAACCTAATTGGAAATTTTTAGAAACTATAGTTGTGCACTCACCTTGCAATAGAGAGCGACGAGTGGCGATTGAGCGAGCGGCGATCAACGAGGAAGGAGGAACGAGTAATGATGAAGTCCGAAGGATGGAGTTGTGAGAAAAAACAGAAATCGACAGAGTGAAATGGAAATTGACAGAGAGGGAGACAGAAATCGTCGTCAGAGAGGGAGAAAGAAATCGTCGACAGAGAGGGAGATAGAAATGAGAGAGAGAGAGAGAGAGAGAAAGAGGAGGGGGGGAAAAAACACGCAAAGGGGGAAAAAGGGGGAAAAGGGGGGAAAGGCTCAAGAGTAAATGAATATGTTTTTTTTTAACCTTTTTATTTTTACAAACTATATAAATAGCCGGTTCAAAAAATATGAACCGGCTAGATTCCGGTTGGTAGGAAAACCTAGCCGGAATCAATTCCGGCTGCCCCCCACCTTGGCCGGCAAAAGTCCCAACCCAACCGGAACGCTGACACTGTTCCTGGGACTTTGCCCAACACTGGTTGTAACTTGTAGGTAAGTAAGTAGTGGCTTGTTATAACTGGCTAGGGCTCACTTTAGGTACCATAAGTTGTGAGTGTGATGTGGACAGATATAAATATGATATAATGGATGTGAGTTGTGAGTGTGATATAATTTTTTTTGCTCACTATTTATAAGTTGTGAGTATGATGTGAGCAAAAAAAATGGATGTAAGAAAGCTTTTTTAATTGGGAAAAAATTGGTATGGCTAAATGACATGCATATATATAGGGGAGAATTGAGTGTTTATTTGACCTTCAAGGTTAGGCATATATGATTATGATTGGCAACTACAAATATGGATTGTGTTTTGATCCATACTAAATCAAAAGAGCTTCATCGATAAGATTACATAAGTTTTTGTATTTATGAGATTACAATGAAAGAATGATTGATGAGCATTATCATGCCTCTATCGAGTGTGATGGAGTGATGCAATAAAGCCCCATAGAGCCATCCAATTTTGTGAGTTTGCTGAAGTGATTTTACCATAGAACAATGTCAGCATGAGTGATTAAGAAATAGATATATGCCAATAATGCTAGAGTTGTTGTAATGATGTAGCAAAAATGTGAGGTAACACCAAAGGGTTATTTCAGGGAACACCTTTTCTTATTAGGGTCTACCAGCTCTCCTAGCCATGAAAATTGCATATCATTACCTAATATGAAAGGAAATTTATATTGATGGAAGTAGGGTTCAGGTATAAGGAACTTCGTGCCATGTTACTCATGATGAGCTAGATATCTTATTTCTGTTATACAAGCTTTCTACAATGATACTAGAAAGCTGCTTATATCCTTATATGGAATACTCAAACTTTATAGTCTTCTGCCAAAGGTCTTAGGCTCAAGCAAAGTTGGCCACTACAAGCACAATGTCATAAAGTAAATATGCATTTGGCCTAAAATCAATAAAAACGACCAATGCATATAAGTAAACATACAATAAAATCAACATTGTTGAACGTCACCAATGGGCAAGTCACCATAACTATAGCAATGCTCATAAAATCGTACCGCTCTGGATAAGGGATGCATTGCCAATATACTTCTAGCATTATGGAAACTAATTTCTCAACATAATAATAGACATAGATCCAATCGTAACCAATACCAATCCAAGCATCATCTCCAATCCAACTACATTCACCATGAGAATGATAAGGACGTGCCTTCGTACCGCTCTGGATAAGGGATGCATTGCCAATATACTTCTAGCATTATGGAAACTAATTTCTCAGCATAATAATAGACATAGATCCAATCGTAACCAATACCAATCCAAGCATCATCTCCAATCCAACTACATTCACCATGAGAATGATAAGGACGTGCCTTCTTATACCAATAGAATGATTAAAGAGTGGATGGGGAAGATGAGGATGTGCACCATGAGAATCAGAATCACGAGAGGAAGCACGCAGAGAGGGAGAGAGAGAGGGAGAGAGAGAGAAAGAAGCAAAAACAGAAAACCACACAGAAGAGAGAGAGAGAGAGAGAGAGAGAGAGAGAGAGAGAGAGAGAGAGAGAGAGAAAGAGAGATTTCAAAACTCCAGACCCCGATGGCTCCTCATGTGAACATTATTCCCATAGTAATTCATATGCAATCTTAGGGGATTTATTTCAGGATATGGCAGAAACATTAGCAGTGAAGGAGAAGGAGATTTCTCGAATAAAAGGAAAAAATAAAGTATGAAGATCACCACATGGAATGTGAGGGGATTGTGTTCTAGATTTAGAATACATGAGGTTTGGAGGATTGTGTTAAGTGAACAATGGGATGTTTTATGTGTAGTAGAGCATAAAGATCATCGGAATGTTGGTTTAATTAGTTATTCTAAGGGTTATACATTATGTTATGCTAGCAAGGTTCATGGGGATTATTCTGGGATTGTCATGTTTATAAGAGATAAATTTCACCCAAAAGTAATTGTTTCAGATGAATTTGGAAGATTTATTGTGGTAGAGATATGTTATGAAGGGCAAGCTATTTGGTTAGTTGGTGTGTATGCATCAAATGTTTCACAAGAACGAAAGTTGTTATGGAGATCTCTAAACTCAGTGCTTCATAATGGTAGACCGGGTTTATTGATGGGAGATTTTAATGTTTGTTGTGAGATAGATCAATCAACATCTATCCACTCTATTATGGATGGACCAGAGGCTCAAGAATGGGGAGATTTTGAGACTGAAGTCATGTTAAGGGATGTATGGAAATGGATCAAGGGAGATGAACCTGGTTATACCTTTCAATTGGCTCAATATAAGGATACTTGGAGTAGGTTGGATCGAATGTATGTAATGCATACCGAAGGTTTTTTACTAGAGATTTTGGATATTTCAGTGTCTTATGGGTCAATTATATCAGATCATTTCCCATTAATTTTTGAGTTCAATCACCACTCAATTAGAGATTTTCATGAGTTTTTAGGAAAACCACCGTTGATTTTTAATTCATCATTTTTGGATCATGAGGTCTTCCATGCCTATATGTGTCAATTGATTGATGCATTTGCCTATCGTGTTCAATTTGATGGGTATGAAGCGTGGGAAGTATTTGTTGCAAATGTTCAGAGGTTAACTAGATATTATGGAATTCACCATGCTTTTAAAAGGAGAAAGAAATTAAGTCTCCTAGTTAATTTGCTTGATAAATGCAACTCATTGTTAACTTATTGGCCAACAGATGTAGAGTTGATGGGATATCAAGAGGTATTAATTTCTGCGATGCATGACCTAACGGCAAAAAATTATCAACATGCTAGACTACATCGTCTAAGACAAGAAGTGGATGATGCTAATTGTCAATCACATAAGTTTTTCCATGACCTTCATGAATCACATGCACGACATAATGTGGTAAGGTTAGAGGAAAATGGTATCATGTGTTCCGATCCTCAAGAAATTGTGAAGAAATGCATAGAATATTATACACAATTGTTGCATGTACAAGTGTGTATTGATGATAATGTTAAAAAGGATAGAGATGTATTTTTTAATGGAGTGAAAAATCATGTATCGCATGATGTGGCATAATCATTAGATGCTAATATTTCAGAGGATGAGGTGGAACATGTCATGTCACATCTTGCTAATGATAAGAGTCCTGGGTGGGATGGATTAACACATGAACTCTTTAAGAAATATGTGATTAAGTTAAAGGGGCCTTTTACGATTTTATTTCAGAAGGTGTGGACATAAGGGGAAATGCCTCATTATTGGAAGATTGGTTTGATCAAGCTTTTGCCGAAGGTGCCTTCTCCATCTTCCTTTGCTCAATGGAGGCCTATTTCATTGATGGGGGGAATGTACAAGATTTTTGCAAAAGTGATGGCCAATAGGTTGCATAAGGTTTTACCTTCTATTATTCATAATGCTCAATATGGGTTTTTAGCAAAAAGAGACAATTTACATAATATTTTAAATGTTCAAATGGCAATTGACTATGCAAAGGAGTCTAAACAAGAATTAGTGTTGCTACAATTGGATATCGAGAAAGCCTATGATAATGTGGATTGGTCATTTATAAATCAATTGATGTCTCATATGGGTTTTGGTGATCGTATGTCTAAGTTGATATACACATTAGGGGAGGGTTCGGTTTCACATGTGATGTTTAATGGAGGAGTAACCCAACCGATTTCTATTTGGAGGTCAGTTAGACAAGGATGCCCGGTAAGTCCTTTACTATTCACTATTGTGACACATCCTATTCTTGTTAAGTTACACAATATTGCTTGGACTAAGGTTGCCATCAGGGAAGCCATGTATTGTTCAAGCTCTCGCAGATGACCATATTATGTTTTTGGCACCTAATCGGGAAAATATTAGTAAGACAAGAGATGTGTGGGAATTGTTTTCAAATGCTTCGGGGTTGAGAATTAATATACATAAATCTGTCCTCATTTCATGTACAGAACAAGACGTGTTAGGGTTGGGGTGGTCAGGAAGGATAGTACATGGTGGTATGATTTGTCGTCATCTTGGATATCCAATTGGGGTGGAAGTTTCTCATGTGAAACTTATTGAGTGGGTATCCAAAAGGTTGGAGGATAAGTTTATGTATCGGAGGTCTCAATTTTGGCCTTTTCATGTACGACTTAAGGTGGTCCAATCGATTATGGTCTCTATGGTATCTTATTATCTTCCTTTGCTCCCATGGTCAAAGAAAGCTCTTGAAATGTTGTCACGCTCGATGCGAATGTTGTTATGGAAAAGAAAAGGGAAAAGTGCCTTGTCATGGTTGGCATGGGATCATGTTTGTACTCCGAAGCGTCTTGGTGGGGCATCAATATTGAATCTATATGAGCATATGGTGGCTCGTCGATTTACTTTCATTCGATTCATGTTTGAAGGTGGACAACCTTGGATAGAAATGGTGGCATACTTTATAGAGACGAACGGAATAAAGCTTGGAAACATGAAGGTTGAAGCGAATTGGTGGAATGTAATTAATTCTGACAGGGATGTCAAATGTACAGGGTCTATGACAGTTAATCATTTGTTGACATCTTGGCAAAGTATGTTGGATTTTGTGGAATGGCATCCCCCACAAGAAAGGGGATGTGCCAATTCATTACAAATGGAGGTTTTGGCAACATCAAGGTTGTTGAGGTGGGAAGGTAAACAAATTCTTAACCTTCAATTTAATCGGATGGCTAGATTGGGTTTGGTAAGAGTTAAGGATGCTATGTTGGTTTCACAAAGAAGATTAATGGCTTTTTGAACAATAAGATCAACATTTCGTATTCCAAAAGGTTATAACTTTATTTGGGATAAGTTGCAACAAATACTATCTTCGCATGAGCCAATTCCTGATTTAGATGAGAGATCTCAAGAGCTTGATTGGAGGTTTGTTGGAAATAAGAGATTGACTATGATCTTAATGAATGTTGCTTATCACAAGTTGATTGACAAACATAAATGGTTGGAAGAAAGGGTTATAAAGATATGGGGTTTTCATAAGCCCATTACTTGGTGGTTTCATGTGATCAAGGCAGGTTGGTGTTCTCGATTGATGCTACGAGCCAAGGTATTTATTTGGAGAGTTATGGTTGGAGCTTTACCATTAGGGGATGCATTAAAAAGAAGAAACATTACTAAAGGATTGTGTTTCTTTTGTTCGGTGGAATTGGAACATAGTAGGCATCGATTTATTTCATGCCCGATGGCAAGGATGGTTTGGAGGTGTATCAGTTTAGTGTGGATGTCTCTAACAGGAGTAAGTCTATCTTCGTTCAGTTGGGTTTTTGCACATATGGAGAACAATGAACCGATGCCTCATTTTCAAATTATTTTTGAGTTCTTGAGGTATTGGGGGCTATGGTTCAATTGGAATATGCGGAATGCCTTCATTTTTTATTCACAAGTTGGGGTGAGAAAATATGTTCTTAAGTTAAAAGGACTTCTTTTGTGGCAATTGGCAGTGCTAGAGAAGTCACAAAATCTCAACCAAGAAGAGAGAGAACTCTGCAAGGTCACATATTATCATATTCGCCATATGAATTGGTGTGTAGGGTGGCATTGAGTTTGGTGTCGTAGTTTCTTTAGATCCCTAGATAGAAGGGGTTCTATAGTTTGTTGTAAGTTAGTCATGGTGGTGTTTTTTCTTTCGTAATGAAAGCCATTATTTACGAAAAAAAGAAAGAAAGAGAGATTTCAATAGAGAAAAGAAAAGTATGTAGAGAGAGGGGGAGGGAGAGAGACAATGAGATAGAGAATTTGAATTTCCCCCAAAAGTTTCTCTCTCTTCTTCTTCTTTTCCCTTTTTGTTGTGTTTTTCTAGTTTCTTTTCGTTTTTTTACTTTTACTTTTTTCTTTTTTAGTTTTCTTTTTTTATCTGTAATTGGACGGCCCTGATCGTCTTGGATTCCCAAAACGAGTTCAGGGCCGTCCAAGCCCGAGATTCACTCGTTCTTCACATTTATGAACCTGAGGTCGAATAGTGACGCGCATTCAGAGTCTGAAGAATTGGCACGAGCACAATTTATCTCACTGTGGGAAACCACACCATTGGTGGACTCCACGTTAGGACATCCGAAATGGTGCTTCCAGCCACTTCAGTGGCTCTACACCCTGGCCAACAAATCACCTAAATTGCTGCTATGTTTATCCTGGACTAGATCTTAGTCACAAGCACATAAGTACTCCCTATCGGAATATATTCCAAATGTGTGGTCGGAGGTATGGTAATAATGCGCGTATAACAGTCCCTCAATCCGGGTAACATATACGAATAAGATAACAAACACTAATACACGTGTATAAAAAATCACTGAAGTACATAGGATGGCAAGTATACAAATCTTCCAATTCTATTAGATTACTCACACATAAGAATTATTCAATCCGGACTCCTTATATAGGTAGTCGATTCTGATACAAAACGGTGCCCATCCGGACCAGTACATTCTTCCGGATCTGACACCCATTCACATAATCTCACTTCATCTCTAATAATATTCCTAATTATCTCCATATTCGTATGCACATTCTTTCTGAACTGTCTTCTGGATCCCCAATTCTCTGTATCTACTTCTCTGGGCAACACTTGGCACGCTCATGGGATAGTGCCTTGCATGTCATACCCACATGCCCTTGGATATCCTCCAATATATCTTGAATATTCAGATCTGTCGAAGTTGGTTGTCTGTCCTCCTCTTCTTGTTGGATTTCCAACCTTCCTCCCACATGAACATCATTTGAGACACCTTTCCACAATAAAAGCATGTATGCTTACCTCTGGACTTGCATCTGGCATGAAACTTGTCCCTTCTTTGCTTGTTGCTTCCTCTGCCCGAATGTTGTGTCACATTCACCTCCGTCTGGGACAGGACCCCCTTGTCCTTCCTTCTCGTCTCCTCCTTCAGGATACTTGTCTTTACCACTTGCAAGGACAAGTTCTCTTCTTGGCACGAGGTACTATGAGTCACCACTAGGTTCTTGTTAGGAAACAGGTCCCTCCGGATGGGAAGTTGAGAAGAACCGTGTTGATGAGCAACTAGGCCGAGGTCAAAACCGGAAATCGTGGAGATAGCCAATCCGGAAGGCTAAACTTGTAAATTGTCGAAAGGTTATATTAGTATATAAGCACTTAGGGCAATCATGTTAGATGCGTGCATTATTGTAAAGTTATTGTTGTCGAAGTTGTTGTCTCCATGATTGTGAGAGTGAAGAGTGTGAGTGGAAGCGTGTTAGCTCTATAGCCGCCTGTTGGCGAAGCAGGATCTCGAGGTCGTTGCCTCTGAGATCTCTGATTGTATTCCTTTCTCTCATAGTGTTCTATTTAGGAGTTTGTGGACTCCACGTGGTTTTTTCCCAGTTCGGGTTTCCACGTTAAAATCTATGTCATTCTCAGTTTCTGTATTCTGTTTTTTTTCCTTCCATTAGATTGACTATTATTCCACACACGTACAACCGGTTGTGGCCGACAACAATTTTAACGTCAAACTTGTATCGGAGCGAATTGACATAGAAAAATGGGCGATTCGTTGGGAGGCATGTTCAAGCTCACCGGCTCCAATTACTCAGTGTGGAAGTTGAAGATGAGGGACATGCTTGTGGTTAAAGATCTTTGGTTGCCGGTTCAGTTCGGGGACAAGAGACCAGACAAAATTGAGGCCACGATATGGGAGGTGATGCACATGAAGACAACGGCGTACATACGGTGCTTCATCGACATGAGTCTATACAACAACTTCAATGAAGAGAGCAAGGCTCATGAGCTTTGGGAGAAGATCGACATTATGTTTTAGAACAAAAATGTTGTTAATCAGGTTTCGGTATTTCGGAAGCTAGTAAGTCTCCGGTACCAAGATGAGTCCAGCATGGCAGAGCACATGAATGCCTTCTAGGGGCTGATACACTAGGCAACATTGTTAGAAGTACCTCTCGCTGATGAGGTACTAGCACTACTCCTGCTTGGTTCCCTCCCAAATAGCTGGGAGACGTTGGTCGTCACTTTGGGCAACGCCGGGCCGGAAGGGAAACGGTTATCCCTAGCAAGAGTGAAGTCGAGCTTGCTAGATGAGGAGGCGTGCCAGAAAGATAAGGATACGAGCTCCGACTCCAAAGCGCTCATTACCGAATCAGAATGCGGAAGACAAAGGAACCGTAGTCCCCAGAATCGGGAAAAGTTGGGGACACGGTCAAAGTCAAGGGGGAGGCCTACCTGCTTCTATTGTGGCAAGCCGGGACACTTCCAGAAGAACTATCGGCACTTTCGAAAAGACAAGGAAACCGATGGTACCGATTCGAAGCGGACACCGGACCGGAACAGTAAAGACCGGAAGGGAACGACGACAATCGCAACAAGTGAAGAAGAGTTGATGCTCATCACCGAGGAGAGTGAGTTGAACCTTGCCGGCGACAAGACAACATGGGTTGTTGATTCTGGAGCGTCGTTCCACCTTACCCCGGACCGTAAATACTTCTCATCCTAGACAGCTGGTGATCACGGTTGTGTCCAGATGGGGAATGAAGGTACATGCCGAATTGTCGGCATAGGAGACGTGTGGTTGACAACACCAACCGGATGCAAGCTGCTGTTGAAGGATGTCTGACACGTTTCGGAGGTTCGATTGAAGCTGATATCAGCCGATCGGCCGGATGATGAAGGCTACACGGGTAGCATCCGGAATGGTGTCATGAAGTTCAGCAAAGGGAGCTTGATAGTGGCTCGGGTCCGGAAAGTCAACACAATGTACCTGTTGAATGCATGATTATGTCCGGAGGAAGTGAACGTGGCATCCAACACTGCCGGTGAGCTGTGGCACAAGAGGTTGTATCACATGAGCGAGAAGGGGATGAAGAGGCTTGCAGACGACAACCTCATTCCAATGAAGAACGTGCACTTGGAGAAGTGCACTGATTGTCTGGCCGGTAAACAAAACCGGACCTCCTTCCGATCGAGGCCACTGATGAGACGAAATGCACCACTGGAGTTGGTGCATACTGATGTGTGTCAAGTGGACATGAAGTCACATGCCGGATCGCAGTATTTCGTGACGTTCATAGATGACCATAGCCAGAAGCTATGGGCCACGCCGTTGAAGACGAAGGATCAGGTGCTATCCATCTTCAAAGAGCTCCACGCGAGAGTGGAAAGAGAAACCGGCCGGAAGCTGAAGGCGGCTCGAGCAGATAACGGAGGAGAATACCGGGGGTAGTTCGAGGAGTACTGTCGCTCGAAGGGAATCCGGCTCGAATTTACTGTGCCGAAGACGCCAGAACTAAACGGGCTGGCCGAGAGGATGAACCAGACCATAATGGAGAGGGTCTGGAGTATGCTGGCGCATGCAAAATTAGCCAAGACATTTTGGGCTGAGGCATTGTCTACGGCGACATATGTGATAAACAGATCATCCTCAGTACCCTTGGACGGAGACACGCCGCAGAGAGTCTGGACCGGTAAGGAAGTGTCCTACCGGCATTTGAAGGTATTCGGGTGTCTTGCGTACGTGCATGTAACTAAGGACCGGAGAGGAAAGTTAGATCCGAAGACCCGGCCATGCATATTCCTCGGTTACGACGACGATGAGTTTGGCTATCGAGTGTGGGACCTAGTCGACCAGAAAGTATTCCGAAGTCGATATATTATCTTCATGGAGGACAAGACGCTCGCCGACTGGGAGTCGGAGAAGAAGATAATGAACTCCGAGTCGACCGGTAAGGAAAAATTTCGACTTGACGAAATGCAGTTCCAACCGGCAAGAAGCCGGTTAGCACTCGATGAACCGGCCGGTGACGGTGAGGAGATAAAACCGGTCGAAGAAGAAGGAATGGGTGAAATTGAAACCGGACAAGACCCCAAATTGGATTCAGATGAAGAGCAAATGGAGGAGCCGGTTACCGAAGCCCAAGGACACAGATATCCTCTCAGAGAGAGAAGGGCCCCACGGAGATTTCCGGATTCAGAGCACGTGTTGCTAATCGATGAGGGGGAGCCATAAAGCTTCAAGGAAGCTAAAAGTGACGCACGCCCATAGCCACAAATGGTTAAGTGCCATGCAAGATGAGATGGATTCCTTGCATGAGAACCATACGTACGAATTGGTGGAGTTGCCGAAAGAAAAGAGGCCACTCCGAAACAAGTGGGTGTACAAGTTGAAACCGGGAGATGCCGGCAACCCCTCGAGATACAAAGCCAGGATCGTGGTGAAGGGTGTTACCCGACCGGCAAAGGAGCAGAGACCAGAATGTGAAAGGGATGGTTATTCGGAATATATTTAATTAAGTAGATTAGATTATAATTATGTAGTGAATGGACGGACCGGAATCGGTATGCTGATCTGGATCCGGACCGATTCTGAATAGGTGCCAGTTGGCACCGTTTTGTATGTAGCACCGGTGACCTATATAAAGGCCCGGTTACAATGTATAACTTTAACGGAGAATTAATATAAGCTTCTTGTTTTATCTTCATGTATTGATTACCGTTCTGAATTAATTGTTATATCTTATGCGTGTATTAAGTGTATGCCTTATTGCTAAGTATCAAATTAAGTTATCTCGCCGTAACACCCCTTTGGTGAAGTGTCTTCCGGAGACACCTTGTGTTAGGCCATTGTTCGGCCCTAAGGAATAACACAGTTTTTGGCGACCACGATTCCTGCACAATCACAGCGAACAGCGGCGAGAATGGATGACGCGACCAACGAACGATCCGATTACGGAGCGAGCAAGGCGACTTGCTGAACGACTGAGGAAGTGAAAGGCTTTCTAGCAAGAGGCAGAAGAAATCAGAGCAGATCGCTCATTTTCGAAAGTGATCCAGAGAGTGGCCAAGGAATCACTTCGGCTACCACAAAACGCCTACCTGGACAAAGGAAACAGCCTAAGCAGCCTCCGAGAAGCAGAATCCCTTCTCCAGGCATTGGCAGCAGGGGAAGGCGAATCCGAAGCATTTTCGGCATTTGAATCAGGTTCGGACGGGGAATACAGCGCGCAAACGAACTACCGCAACAGTAACGTCACCCCAGGCGGACCAGAGGACGAGGAGTCAGATACTTTGCCGACACCAGAACCTGAATTGACAAGGCTAGAAACTCCGGTACCAGAAGTCGACCACACTCCGGAACCAGAAGTCGACGACGAGAGACCTCTGACACTGGAAGTCGAGGAGGAGAAGCCTCCAACACCACAAGAGGAGCATGAAAGACCTCCGACGACAACAGAAGACCGGGGAAAACCTCCGACACAACTAGAGGAGGAACGACCACCGATACCACCAGCCTGTGTACCGACACTGGACGACGATATGCCGTTCCAATATCCCAGATACTGGGATGATCCGGATGCGGAAGCCCACGTCCATGCGTTTCAGCAAAACTGGGAAGCAAACCATGTGTCCCAACGCTTAAATGCAGCCGAAGAGGAACGCTCAAAACGGGCAGAGTTCGGCATGACCTTGGAGAGACCGGCCACCAGATGGCACTGAACACAGGATCCCAACACCATTCCCACGTTTGAAACATTAAAGACAAAATTCTTGCATTTCTTCCACAAGGAGATGGACCAGCGGGAAATGGTCGGGTTATTTTACAGTATCCGGCAGGAACCAACGGAGAACATCCAACAGTTTGTCATCCGGTTCCAACGGATCCATAGTTAGCTCAGCCGGACACCACCGGAGGAAGAAACAAAGGCCATATTCTTAGCAGCACTCCGAGAACCTTTACGGATGGTGTGCACCGTCATCGATTTCCGCACCAGTAGCATAGATCAAGTGATTGACCGAGTTCGGGAAATGGAAAACTCGAGTTCATGGCTAACCATGGGCGCACTTCAGCGTACGCTACCAAGAGAAGAGGACCTCTGTTTCCGACAAGCAGTTCAATTAACGATATGCCTGAATGCTGGACATTCGGCGCTGGAATGCACCATGCGTTCCCACTGCTTGCTCTGCCACTCCAGAAGTCACACAATGGAACAATGTGAGTATAACTTGTTAAATCGACAAGCACCACCAGTCCGGCAAATTGAACCACGGAGCAACCGGGAGGAAGAAGAAGAACGCTGGCGGCGAGAGGAGCGCTACCGGCCGGCACAAGATGTTCGGTATAGCGACCAAAGAGACGCATATGACCGGTATGATAGACAGGATAGATACCGGGACTATAATGGACGATATGAAAGATATAACCGGGATCATTCCCCTGGTTACAACCACCGACGTGACGACTATGGCAAGGATGATGACCAACCCCGGCAAGGATACCACAACAAAAAGAATTTCAATAAGAAACGCCATTTCAACAAAAAGGGGGGTCATACACGAGAACCGGAAAAGGGCGCTCCGAGCAGCCAACCAGACCAAAACCAAGAACTTGCCCTTGGTTCGCCACTAAGCACACACGCTGAATCCAGCAACGCCCGGAAGCCATATTGCTATTATTGCTGGCAAGAGGGTCACTTAGTAATCAATGTCCGGTGAAGAGCTACGACAAACAACCGGTGGTGAACATGGTAGACGCAGAAGTCGCGGACATACAACAGGTCACTACAAGATCAAAAGGCAAAGCCATGGAGTGGGAAACTCAAGAAGCCATCCGGAAGCAGGCAACCGAATGGGTGAAGAAGGCAAATGAACGGAATGCGGTTGAGCTTGAACAACAAAAGGAGAATGCTGAAGAGCTCACCGGCCCGGGGCAACCCGAAAATCCAACATGGCAGGCGTTACAAGAATGCCAAATCACGCTACCATTAGGCCGACTATTGCAACTAGTACCACGGTTCACGGAAGGACTGAAGACTGGAAGGACGACAACTGTCACACCACCGGCTCCAGCATTCTTTTCAAATTCGGAGGAAGGATCGACATTGGTGGACACAAGCAGTCCAACAATCACAACCATCGTGAAGGGAAAAGAGCCACCTGGCACGATTATCGATGGAGGATCCGACGTGAATGTGATCAGCCTCCGAACGTGTAACACGGTAGGAATCCAGGATTGGGAACCATGTTTGTTTTGGCTTCGGATGGCGGACACTAGCTCAGTACGACCAACCGGATTAATATGCGATCTGGAAGTGACCATCGGGGGTCACACATTTCGCATTTCCATAGTAGTTCTCTAACTACAAGCTCAAGGAGCTTACCCACTATTGTTGGGACGGCTCTGGTTAAAAACGGCACACATAAAGCAAAACTGGAGGAAGAACATAATCACGTTCCGGCGTGGAAAAGCGAAAGTACGAGTATCAACTCAACCATGATCCGGTACCGGTAAGGAATCAACGCCGCTATATGCGGAATGTGTTAACATGCTAGAAGGATTTGCGGATGAAGAGGTCGATCAATACTTACAGGAAAATCTGAAGATTGTACCTCTGTTCGAGATTGATGTAGCCGATGCAGTATCACCGTACGTACTGCAACCGGACGGGACCGACGAGGAACCGGATAAAGAGGCAATCCGGGAATTACGGCAAGCAAAGGAGGCATTGGAAAAAGAAATGGCAGTATCACAGTGCGTGAAAGCATCCCAACTAGAAGAGGTAAACCTAGGTACCACAAAGGACAAAAGAATGGTGCACATCGCCAAGGAAATGACTTCGGAGAACAAAATGGCAATGATCACACTCCTAAAAGAATTTCACGATGTGTTCGCCTGGTCCTACGAAGACATGTCGGGACTCGATCCTTAGTTATATCAACACCAGATACATTTGAGTAAAGATGCCAAACCGGTAGCGCAACGACGTTACCGGATGAACCCGAATTATGCAGCAAAAGTCAAAGAAGAAATCGATAAGTTGCTAAGAGTGGGCTTCCTCCAACCGGTAAAGAAAGCCACATGGCTCAGCCCGATAGTTGTAGTACCCAAAAAGAATGGTAAGATTAGAGTGTGTGTCGACTACCGGAAATTGAATGTGGCTACGGTAACAGACGCCTTCCCACTTCCATTCACGGATGGAGTCCTGGATGCGGTCGCCGGTCATAACGTGTATAGTTTTCTAGATGGTTTCAGCAGCTATAATCAGATTGGATGCACCCCGCCGACCAGGAGAAAACTACTTTTGTCACCGAATGGGGAGTCTTTGTTGCCGTAGTGATGATGTTCGGACTGAAAACAACACCGACAACCTTCCAGCGGATCGTCATGGAAATTTTCGGGGAATTCATTCCGGCATTCATGCAGGTGTTCTTGGATGACTTCACTGTTTATAGCCAGGAAGGGGATCCCCTTCAGCACCTCTGACTATGCCTAGAAAAATGTAGGGTTTACCGACTAAGCCTGAACCCGGAAAAATGCGTGTTTGGAGTAACCAGCGGAGCGTTACTGGGTCACATAGTCAGTAAGGACGGTATCGTAGTGGATCCGGACAAAGTAAAAGCAATCCTGAAGGCACTAGCCACGGCAAAGGCACTAAGCCGGTTCTTAGGACAAATTCGGTGGCATAGCCGAATGCTCCGGTATCTGGCAGACTTGGCTACACCATTGCATGCCGCAGTACATCGGACACCGTTCCGATGGACGGACACAGAAGACCAGGCTTACCGGGCACTAAAAGTCATGTTGTCACAAGCGCCGGTGGTGCAACCTCCGGATTATTCCAAAGAGTTCCATGTGTTTGTTGCCGCGTCCGCATTGCAATCGGGAGTGCACTGATGCAACTGACAGAACCAAAATGGTACCGGCCAGTCTATTATGCCAACCAGAAGTTGTCCCAAGCGGAACGTAATTATTCCACGACGGAAGGGAGGCTTTGGGAATGATCTACAATGTCACCAAGTTTAGACACTATCTGTTGGGAAGGAAATTTTCCTTTCATGTAGATCATTCGGCGCTCTTCTATTTGGTGTCCAAAGCATCACTCACCGGTAAGCTGGCCTGATGGACGTTACTACTGCAAGAATTCGAGTTCGAGATATTCCACCGACCCGACATACAACATGTAGTAGCGGACTATTTAAGCGGGCTAGATTCCGACGAAACCGGTGACGGAGTCCCAGATGACTTTCCGGATGCAGAGCTGTTTAGAGTCACAACAGAAATGGCAACGAACAGTTCGGTCGCAGAGGAAGACAAGTGGCTCACCAATATGCACCAATTTCTGAGCACCGGTTTACCTCCGGAGGAAATGAACAGAGCAGAATGGAAACGCTTAGCGGTTCAAAGACGACACTTCTGTCTATTGTAGGACACACTGTACCACAAAGGCGCATATAGCATATGGCGGCGTGCAGTGCGCAGTGATGAAAAGGAAGTAATATTGCGCAAGGCACACTCTAGCGTGGCCGGAGCACATTATGCTGGAGACACTACGGTAAGGAAAATATGGCAGAGTGGACTATGGTGGCCAACAACATTGAAAGATGTAGTCCGGTACGCTAAAGAATGTGACCTATGCCAACGAATGGGGCAACCAATCAAACAAGCCAGAATGCCTCACCAGCCCGTGCTACCGTTAGAACCATTTTAGAAATGGGGGCTAGATTTTGTCAGTCCGTTCAAACCATCGGCAATGAGAACCAACAACCGGTACGTGATCGTCGCAACGGATTACTGCACGAAATGGGTGGAAGCGAAGGCACTACACGACAACACCGTGGCATCCACGGCAAAATTTTTATATGAATGCATCTGGTGCCGATATGGATGTCCGATAGAGCTTATAAGTGACCAAGGTGGGCACTTCTTAGGGCAAGTAGTGGAAAGTTTCACGACATTTTATGCGGTGGTGCACAAACGAAGCACTCCCTATTATCCGCAAGCCAACGGACTAGCAGAGTCAACAAATAAAACACTACAGAATATCCTGCAGAAAATCGTCAATGAGAACCGGACGGATTGGGATAAAAAGTTGCACAGTGCACTCTGGGCCTACTGAACGCACAACACCGTTCCGCTTAGCATTCGGATTAGAAGTAGTGATGCCGATAGAGTTCCAGGTCCCGAGTTTACGAATACAGATTCGGGAACACCTAAATGAGAAGGAATCGGAAGCTATCCGGTTAAACACGTTGTGCGAATCGGAAGAACACCGGCTAGCCAACATCATGCACCTAGAACTAGAGCAACGGCGAAGGAAGGCGTTCGTGGATCGTCACCGAAAAGGGAACGAAAAGATGTTCGGCATCGGTAAGCCGGTACTCGTGTTCCAGACTCAGATGGGTAAGATGCCGGGAAAGCTACGGTTTCGGTGGACCGGACCATACTGGATTACGCGAGAGTTCAATGGTTCCTACCAATTAGGGACACTCGCTAGCGAGGTTCTGGGTAAATGGGTCAACGGGTTCCGACTCAAACCATACAATGGATCCATGCCAAGAAACCCATTTGAACAAGTGAAGGGCGACACAAAACCGGACACTGGTAAGCCGGAAGCGTCGGCAAGCGGACCAACGTCTGGTGAGGATCACAATCCGGATAGGGGTCCAGTGGGACCGGTTGCTAATTAGCAAAACCATTTATTATCCAAAAAATAAAATAAAAAGAAAAAGAAAAAAAGAAAAAGAAAAAAAGAAAAAGAAAAAAAGAAAAAAAGAAAAAGAAAAAGAAAATCAAATCAAATCAAAGTAAATCATGCAAGGGCGAGGGGTGAACGGACACATGCAAAAAGGAGTGAACAGGCACTTTGAAAAGGTACGTAGTGGGCTATTAATAGGGTATTAAACCGCCGCCACATGGCACGTCATTCTATTTTAGTACATGACGTGCACATGCGCGGGTAATGAAAAAAAAAAAAATAGGCGCCAACATGCAACAAGAAGACCCTCGCCACATAGAAACCCTCACATTTCGCGAACAGAGGAGCACAAACGCAGACAGGTGATTGAAGATCAGCAGACGCGAACCCACGCACACAGAGACTTCTCACACACAACCCTCACCAGCGCTCACCGACCTTGACGAAGCCATGGACTGCCAATCACTCTATGAAGCAGCCAAGAAATGGCTTAGAGGGTTTCCTCACCATCATGGAGGCGCCACCGCACCAGGAGGCGGAGAAGATAGTCAAAGAAATTGACACAGAGTTGATTACTGAGGAGGCCATCCATGTGTTGATTGGCCTTCCGGAAGGGGGAATCTTCACTATCGACAACCCTACCCCGGAACAACTCGTCAAATACTTTGGGGAATACTCTCTGGCAAGCAAGGCCTACCGGACACAGGGCGGCGAAGATCCCCTCTTTCGAGAGATTGCCCGGGTGCTCCATGAATTTGGACATGTATACCCTCGACCCCCTTCCATGCCCCAGAACCGGGCCGGCTTAATCATAGCCAGATATGAAGGCATGAAGGTGGACTGGGCGGTACTGATTGCGGATGGCCTCTGTGTGGCCATCGACTCTGTCAGAGGCAAAGAGGGTCGGAAGATATGGACGGTGGTGGCACAATGACTCACTCTATTGGCGCCACCTATCGAGCTCGTCAAGACCACGAAGCTGGGAAGAACAACCAAAGGTACCCCGAAAACGGCCTCTAAATGATAACAGCTGCTGGCGTCTAAGGCAACCATAGGGAAGGCGGCCGACACGGACCAGGTGGCAAAGGAGCGCGCCAACAGGAAGTGGCAGGCGGAAACGCAGGAGGAGCGAACGGTGCAGCCAATCAAGATCAGGCTTAGCCGACCGGTTCAACAAGCGTCGGACCCCTAGACAGCGAAAATCAACATCAGGACTCAGGAGGAGGAAACAGAGGAGGAACCGTTAGAGCACCTCTAGCGGCGCCAGAAGGCAAGCACCTTCGAACATGCCGGGGAGCGTTCGGACCCAAAGAGGGATGGAACGCCTGTACCCCGCCTTGAGCAGCCCGCACTAAGGATGGAACCGGAACCGGTTCAGACAGAACCGGCCACAGAGCCCCCTGCACAACAACCTCTACCGGTGGGTTAGGATACGGCAAGACCCAATATGCAAGCGCCGGAAGTACAGTTACCGACCCCACCGGTAGGCCAAGAACATTCAAAGGCAGAGTGGCCAACGGAGCTGCAACCAGAACGACAAAGTGGTCACCAACAAGAGCTAGAGTAGCAACTCGATGCAACTAGACAAAACTGACCATTGGCCAGCGACATCAACAGCCAACCCTCCGGGCAGATCCAACAACAGGGCACCGGCAGCCAATGGCTTCGGTGGATTGGAGAACAGATTGCCGGAATGGTACACTACATAGAGGTGGAAGAGAAAGCGCAGATGGACCGGTTGCTCATCACAACCGGAGAACTAGAGACGGCCCGGTCAAGGATCCAGAGCGTAGAACAAGACTTGGACGTGGCCACAGAAGAATTGGCCAAAATGGCCTTAACCGGACCACAACTCCAAGCACCGGTGACCCCGGTCGATGTACAGAATAAAGAAGCACTAGCACCTGTACATAGCAATAAGACCGCGGAGACGGAAACAATCCCGGAGATAGTGGCGGCGCAAGCAAAAGAGCTTCTTGAATTAAGAGATGAACTGGCCGCACAGGAAGCATTATGCACCCAAGAGCGGGACTTGAAGAAAGCGGCAGAAGAAGAGCAACGGAAGACTGCTGAGAACCTCCGCTGGGCAGAAGAGAATCTGTGGAAAGGACATTAGGCTTACGACCGGCTGAAGGAGGAGAAAGAGAAGGTGCTGCAAGAAAATGAGAAGCGGCGACGGATGGCGGAAACAGAGATTGAAAGGCTGAAAGAAGAACTCCGTCAACAAAAGGACCGGGAAGACCGCGCTCGCCGGCAACTCAACCAAAAGCTGAACCAGAAAACCAATGATTTTGAGCACCTGCACCGGGACTACAAGCACCTAGATATGGAGCATAAGAAACAGCAAGAGAAGATGGCAGTGCTCCGACAGGAGGTACATTGGGTTGAGACGGCGCTGGCGGAGGAACGGGCTGGAAGAACCACGCAGCTGGAGGAAGCGGCGCAAGAATGGATGGAGCTACATAAGCAGCATTATGAAGAGAAGGAAAGAGCAATGATGATCTTGCAAAGGCTGCAGAACACTTATCAAACCCAACTGTCACATTACCAGGACCAGGAGGTGGATACGATGGCACTCATCAAGCAGTTGAAGGACGAACGATAAAGCCGCGGAGGACAAATCAAAGATGGGATTGGAGCGGATCCAGTTCATTGTCTAGGCATGGAGGAACAAGACCAAATGCTTGATTGACGAAAGCTCCGCGCAATGGTGGGACAAATGGGCAAAGCACACAACCGAGCTCTAGTTGCTACGGGTAGACGCGGAAAACCGGTAGAAGGATGGCGACGACTGCTACATGCTCACAAAGGAGGACTTCACTGCGTTAGAGAGGAGTTAGCCGAAGATTTTATAACTCTGGCGCAGGAGCAAGCAACAGTGGTCCGGCAACTTGTAGCCCAACTAGATGATGATTGACTGGATGCTCAAATCCAGTTTGAGAGCTATGAGCGGACCAGGCTACGGAGAGAAGAAGCAAAGCAGGTGGCGACCGTCAACCTCAACGATGAGGAGCCATCACCGGAGCAAGGACCGGACGGAGAGAAGGCTGGGACGAGTCAACCGGAGTCAAATCCGGCGGAGCGGCTAACGGAGGAATCACCGCCACAACCGCCGGTACCGGGAGTCGAACAGATGCCCACTCAGGAGCAACAGTCGGAGTAGCCGCAACCACCGCATCAACAGCAACCGCAACAACAACCGCAATAGCAGCAACATCAACAACAATCGAATTCCGAACAACCATTGGATACCCTGGAGCAGAGTATTCTAGACATCTTGGACAAAGGCTAAGGGCCGGATAGTGGGATTCGACGTACAAGGTATTGTCCCACGAGCGTGCCATGTGTTACCCGACCGGCAAAGGAGCAGAGACTAGAATGTGAAAGGGATGGTTATTCGGAATATATTTAATTAAGTATATTAGATTATAGCTATGTAGTGAACGGACGGACCGGAATTGGTATGCCGATCCGGATCCGGACCGATTCCGAATAGTTGCCGGTTGGCACTGTTTTGTATGCAGCACCGGTGACCTATATAAAGGCTCGGTTACAATGTATAACTTTAACGGAGAATTAATATAAGCTTCTTGTTTTATCTTCATGTATTGATTACCATTCTGAATTAATTGTTGTATCTTACGCGTGTATTAAGTGTATGCCTTATTGCTAAGTAGCAAATTAAGTCAAAGTAATCGTTGTGTCTTAAGTTATCTCGCCGTAACACCCCTTTGGTGAAGTGTCTTCCAGAGACACCCTGTGTTAGGCCATTGTCCAGCCCTAAGGAATAACAAAGGGGTTCCAGCAGAAGAAAGGCGTGGATTTCGACGAGATATTTGCCCCGGTAGTAAAGATGACTTCCATTCGGACGGTGCTGAGTATAGCAGCAAGCATGGACGTCGAGGTAGAGCAGTTGGACGTGAAGACGACATTCCTTCACGGTGACCTCGAAGAGGAGATCTACATGCAGCAACCGGAAGGATTCGTGGAGAAAGGGAAGGAGCACCTGGTTTGCCGGTTGAAGAAGAGTTTGTACGGACTGAAGCAGGCTCCCCGACAATGGTATCAGAAGTTTGACTCCTTCATGACCGACCAAGAGTATCACAAAACGCAAACCGATCACTGTGTGTTTGTGAAGAAGTTTGAAGGAGGTGACCTCCTGATACTCCTCTTGTACGTGGACGACATGTTGATCATCGGACGGGACCAAGACAAAATACGGATTCTGAAGAAGGCTCTCAACCGAACTTTCTCAATGAAAGACTTGGGCTTGGCAAGACAGATATTAGGGATGCACATCATCCGGGACCGGTCAAAGAAGCAATTGTGGTTGTCACAAGAGAAATATGTGACAAAGGTGCTTTAGCGGTTCAACATGTTAGGATCGACACTCCCGGCAAACTGCAAATTATCCGGTAAGCAAAGCCTGAAGACGAAAGCAGAGAAAGCGGATATGATGAAGGTTCCATATGCTTCTGCCATCGGGAGCTTAATGTACGCAATGGTGTCTACTCGACCGGATATTGGATACGCAGTCGGAGTGGTGAGACGGTTTATGAGCAATCCCGGCAAGGAGCACTGGAACGCGGTCAAATGGATACTCTGGTACTTGAAGGACACTTCAAATATGTGTCTCCGATTCGGCTCTGGGTAAACCTCAACTTGACGGCTTTACCGATTCGGATATGTCGGCTGATGTGGATACCAACCGGTCTACATCCGGGTATGTAATGACATATGCAGGGGGAGCAGTTTTGTGGCAGTCGAGGCTGCAGAAGACGGTGTCGCATTGGTACGCGCGTGCGTGTAGAAGGGGCGGGACCATAGGGATCTTTGAACCGAGGTGCGAGAGAGAGAGAGAGAGAAAGAGAGAGTGAGAGACACGCAACAGGGAGAAGGAGAGAGAAACAAACGACACACTTAATTACAGTAACAATAGATTACAATATTTAGAGCTTGCAAACTCTGACGGTTACAACCGGCAAGGTAGTGATGGACCCAACACGGGGTTCCCACTCATGCACACCGACAAAACACACACGACTCAAGGAAACAAAAGGGGAGAGCCTCTGCCGGAAGCGCACGGGCTGTCCACGAAGCAAAGGCAACGAACTCCCGACGCCCGCGGAGAACGATGATTGGGAGAGAGAGCTCGGCCCTCGGTTTTGCAGCAGAACTTCGTCCTTGCCAATGCGCGATCCCCCCTTCTTCTTCCTCTCCCTCTCTTTTATAGCACTAGGAGGGAGGCCGTTATCACCCGTTACATCATATTAATTCTCTGTCCATTCGGACAGAGATACAATCCGATTCTCTCCCTATTGAATGCGTGCTACCTAGGATTTCACCTCAACTGACTTGTACCTACCTACTTACTATACAACGAAAGGTGCGCGCGCGTGCAAGGGCCAGTTTACACATGCTAAACTCGATTTCCGCCTAGGGACGGGTTTCTTCATGACATACACCCCTACCTAACCGCGCATCCACCGGTATGCGCCAAAATTGGGCTCCTTCTAGAGAAAACCGGTCCATGCTTTACTCCTCGTCTTCCGGTTCGTCATCCGCCTCGAACTGCCCTTCATAGCCGTCCAAGATTCCCAAATCCGGCTCGTACTTGTGTCGTTTCTTAAACGCTTTGACCCTCTTCCCTGCTACCGGTATTGCCATCCTTGCACTGTCAAGCTCCGCAAGATGGTAGGTCCTGTTGTCGTTGGCGCTTGTCACCACATAAGGCCCGAACCACCTTCGTGCAAACTTCTGCGTCGCCCTGTGTTGGTTGTCGAGGCTGCTGTCATACACTAAGAACCAGTCTCCTTCCTCGATCTTCTTTGGTCGCAACCGGCGCGTCCGGTCGAACCGGGTCTTGTTACGCTCCCTTGCCGCCCGCAACTTTTCCTTCGCCCGTTTCATGTCCTCCGGCCTCCGCTCGAGTTGCCGAATCCGCACCGCCAACAACTCCTCCCGGTTCATCTCGTCCTTCCAATCTACCGCCGCCCATGAAGAAACCGTCTGTTCCACTGGCATGATCGGCTTCTGCCCGTACATCAGCTCTACCGACATAAACCCTGTCACCGAGCTGTGCGTAGTTCGGTCCGCCCATAGTGCGTAAGGAAGGAGCCGCAACCAATTCCTAACCTGCCCTCCACATGCTCGCACCAACGCCTTTACGATTGGCTCGTGCCCATGTTCCACCTTCCCATTCGCCTCCGGATTGTATGCCGCAGTGAGAGAGAGTTTGATGCCTAGCCAGTCGAACAACTCCTCAGATTCCCGCGCATCCAGCTCTCCCCTGTCTGCCACGATCCTCCCGACGCACCCGTACCGACACACTACTTCTTCGATCAGGAACCGGCATACTGCCACGGTTGTCTTGTTCTGCAGTGCACGGCCTTCCACCTGGTTCGTTAGGTCTTCTCGCGCCAGCACCAGGTATCGCATTCGTCCTTCTCCCATCGACATCGTCACCAAGTCTACCATCCACTTGAAATGGACCGTAGGCGGGTAGGTCGGGTGTAGCTCGTCCCGATGTCGGACCACGGAGTGTATTTGACAGCTTTCGCAAGTCATTACGAACCGATGGACGTCCCGGTATAGCCTCGACCACCAGTACTTCTCATTCAGCTTCTCGAATGTGGCCCACGTTCCACGGTGCCCGACCCAGGGACTCTCGTGAAATGCCACCAGTAGTTCCTCCTGTTCTTCTTTCTTTGTCACTACTCAGAGCGGGATGTCGTTTCTCTTCTTTGGGTGCCTCCATATGCACTTGTCGGGCAGGAAGAATTGGTACGCCTTCTTTTGTACCCGGCTCGCCTCTTCTCTCGTCCATGCGGCGTTCGGTGTCATCGTTCGTAGGAACCTCCCGATTTGGTGCCAGAGTGTCCCTTTCCCTCGTCGCTACGTTAGCCGACCCGAAGAAGTCCTCACCGACTTCTTAGTCATCCGAAACCATGTCGTCTTCGTCGTTGAACCTCGCTCTCGAAAGCATGTCGGCCATGGTGTTATCCTTTCCGGAGATGTGCCGAATCTTCGGGTTCAGAGACTTAATGTACGCTATCGACCGGAGCATTGCTACGTCCGGCGTCGCGCATCCGGAAACCATGCCGAGTATCGGCATGCAGTCCGTCTCGATGATCAC
Source organism: Azolla caroliniana (assembly GCF_043228905.1). Lineage (NCBI taxonomy): Eukaryota > Viridiplantae > Streptophyta > Polypodiopsida > Salviniales > Salviniaceae > Azolla > Azolla caroliniana. The sequence continues at coordinate 8,561,516 of NW_028230455.1, read as the reverse complement.
CTCCGTCCCGATCAGATAGTCCTTGTCGGCCTTGACTACCGAAACGATACCCCAAAGCTCGCGCTTAACTTGGGCGTATCCTCGCAGTCGTTCGCTCAATACCTTCACCCCGAACTGGATCGGGAATCGTACGCCGTCCTTGTCCTCCTGACTGATTACCCACCCGATTCCGGTCGGGCTAGTGGCCACCGTCACACAAATGGGGACATCCTTGCCGTAAACTAGCTTACGGAGAGCCGGTGCTACCGTAAGTGCCTCCTTTAGTCTCCATACCGACTCCGTGTGCTCCGTCCTCCCCTCAAAGCTACGCCCCTTTTTCAATAGTCCGTAGAGGGGTTCCGTGACATGTGCGTAGTGCGGGATCTAGATGTGGTAGAACGCGCATTCTCCCAAGAATCTGCGGGCCTCCGTCACCAACCCACAATCGTTCCTCATCGCGGAGATGGCCTCTACCTTTGCCGGAGACGGTTTCCGTCCGTAAGGCCCGCACAGGTGTCCGACCACCAAGATCTCCGACTGCCCGAACGCCGATTTTTCTCCAGAGAAGGTGAGCCGTGTGCTTTCGAGCCTCTGCAACACCCTCTTGCAGTCGTTGATGTGGTTCACAACGAACATCCGGCATCCGTATGGCCTGATAGTCTCGTCCACGTCATCCACCGGGCACCCCTTTATCGGGATATCGTCCAAGAATGGAATGGTGATGTCCGGGATGCAATCCCTCAGCTCCTTGTTCATTGTGTTCACCATATGCGCCACTGAATTTGTCCCGCCTTGTGGTAGGGTACACATCCGTACTAGGCCGAGAGGGGTTCGCATCGTTGTGATATCCCTACTCTCGACTTCTAGCTGGAATTGGTCGTACCCCGAGTATAAGTCACCGACCGAATAGATCGACCATCCAACGAAGGCCTCTGCGAACTCGTCTATGGTCGGTCCGATTCCTGCATTACGGATGGTCACCTTGTTGACCGGTTGCAGGTCCTGAATGAAGCGCAACGTGCCGTTCTTCTTTGGCATCGTAAACCACCGGTTCGAATACGGGGCACTTGACGGTTCGAGGATGCCCATCTCCACCTTTTGCTTCAGAAGCTCCATCAACTTCGGGATGTGAGCTCTTGGCACTAGAATTCCATGGTACATGCGGTACCGTGAAGATCACCATTGGTTCGACGATCGTCGGGTCCACGCACCCGATCTCCTCCGGCGAGAACGCGAAGGCTTTCCCATGCCTTCTGAGCATTCTCCAAAACCTGTCCTCCTCCGCCGGCAGTAGAAAGCCACCCCCACCAACCTTGAGCTCCCGTAGCGTTATGTCGGTGAACCGGTGCCCTATGCCAGCCGGATTCCATAAACTTGGGTCCGACACGACCCCTTTTATCCACTCCTCGTTGCCCTCCAGCAAGGGTGCAGTGACTAGCCTCACCTTCCTGTCCACAGTCTTGTACTTTGTATCCATGCGGGCCGTCCGATCCGACCCGATCCTTTCCCCGAAGTCCGCGATGACTTCGAACATTCCCATCGAACGTCACAGATCTTTACGCATACATTCGGGCACACACCATGCAGCTCCTCCGTAGCATGCGTCGTCGCGCGTATCTTCCACCCATGTTTGGTGTTGATCGGCCATTTACCCTGCTTGTAGAAATCCATGGACATCAGGTTGATTTCGGATCCATGGTCTACCAAGGCCACCACCGGTTCCGGAACGTCGTCGATCCGCACAGGGGTTTCTGTAGTTGCCCTGGCCCAATGCGGCTTCGCGTAGTGGCTTTCTGCCAACTCTTCTTCTAGGGCCGTGTCTTCTAAGTGCGTAGTCCGCACCTCCACCGGCTTCTCCGGTTCCGGCTCCGTTGAGAGCCTCTTCTGCTTCACCAAGTCTATGATGGAGTCGTGGAACTCCCTCTTGGCGATTCCTAGCACCTCCCGCAACAACAGCTCCACTTTACTGTCGAGGATCCGCACTTCAAAGAACTTCCGTAGGTTCGTTGCTCTCTCGATTTCGGTGCTCAATCGAAACCCCGCCTGCTTCTTCCCATCCGGCGCGCTTGGGTTGCCGGCACCGGTTAGTTTCGGTCCGAACCGGGTCTCGTACCTCTGCGGGGGACCAACCCCTCTGGCCTTTCATGCCAGTTTGTCTTCCACCAGAACCTCGTAGTTCTGGCAAGCGGCTTCTACGAAGCCCTTTTTCTCTTCGACCAGATTGTCCCATCCGGTGACCTCCTGGACCCGCTGTTCCGCGCGGTCCGCCTCTTCCTTCTTCAGCCGAACTCCGGAGAAGCCTTCTAGCTCTAGTGGCCAGAATCTGGAGTCCTTCACCTTTTGGGACTCGTCACCCCCGACCTGAATTCCCGCCGACACTAAGTAGGCAACGGCTTCTACATGCTGTGCCGCAGCCTCTTCCATCAACCTCTTCATTCCGCCGCGCTCCGTATTCAGTTCTAGGGCTCTCCGGGTCTCGCTCGCGTGCACCCGCCCGTTCTAGAGGTACACCACGTTAGTCCTGAGTGCGTCGGTGAAATCCGTGCAACCCTTCCGAATGTGACCAATCGCGTCACACCACATGCACCGCTGCCCAGACGGTGGCCTCCGATCGCGAGGTTGTTCGCCGCCGTCTCTTCGGGCCTGTGCGATCTGTAGGTCGCGCACCATCTGTGTCAGCTCCTCCAGATGGGCCTCTGACCCCGTCATTCGATGCCGATCCCAACTCTAGCCAGATTCGGGTCTCTTCCTTCCTACCGGTCGGCACCGATACCGGCTCCTCGAGCCTCCTTGCCGGGACCGGCTTTGACCCCGGCGAGCCTCCGTCGCTCCAATCACGCCGTTTGTCGAAACGACTGTAGACCCATCTTACCACGGCCAAGTCTGTCGTGAGCCCTTCGTCCATTTCCAATAGGGGACCCACCTTTTCCCTGTCGAGCGCGTCCATCGACTTGACAAACAATAGTACCCAACTCGTTTCGAGCACTGTCCGGTCTAGCGTCGACAGCCGCGCGAACCATTTTTCGAACTCCTGGAGTAGCACCGACGTGTTCCTCCCCTTTCCAGGGCTTTCCAGCCACGCCATGAAGTCCCGCCTCGACAACCGAAGTGAGTCGTCAAACCCGTACTTCTCGAGGAGCTGCAGCTCGAACTCCTCCCAAGTCTGGCATCCGGCCAGCACCTCGCGCACCTCCGCGTGGATGTCCGACGTCACCACCCGAGGGAATCTGGACAACCGCTTGTCCACCGGGATATCCCTCATGATCATTTCGGCCCGGTAAGCCTCCAAATAACTTGTGGTGTCTTTCCCTCCGAACCGGCCTATAGTGCCGACGATCGATTCAATGGCTCTGTCGAGGGTACCCGTCCCCTCTCGAGCGCTTACCAGCTGGTCGACGGCTACCGCCATTGCCTCTGCTAGCTCCGATCCCCTCATCTTTCAACTCCTTTGCCACCCTTTCACTTCGGGTTCACCAAAGATGTCGCGTTGTTACACGTGTGCGTGTAGAAGGGGCGGGACCACGGGGGTCTTTGAACCGAGGAGCGAGAGAGAGAGAGAGAGAGAGAGAGTGAGACACACAACAGGGAGAAGGAGAAGCAAACGTCACACTTAATTACAGTAACAGTAGATTACAATATTCAGAGCTTGCAAACTCTGATGCTTACAACCGGCAAGGCGGTGATGGACCCGACACGGGGTTCCCACTCATGCACACCGACGGAACACACACGACTCAAGGAAACAAAAGGGGAGAGCCTCTGCCGGAAGTGCACGGGCTGTCCACGAAGCAGAGGCCGCGAACTCCCGACGCCCGCGGAGAACGACGACTGGGAGAGAGAGCTCGGCCCTCGGTTCTGCAGCAGAACTTCTTCCTTGCCAATGCGCGATCCCCCCTTCTTCTTCCTCTCCCTCTGTTTTATAGCACTAGGAGGGAGGCCGTTATCATCTGTTACATCATATTAATTCTATGTCCTTTCGGACATAGATAAAATCTGATTCTCTCCCTATTGAATGCATGCTACCTAGGATTTCACCTCAACCGACTTGTACCTACCTATTTACTATACAACAACGGGTTTCTTCACAACGGTTGCGTTGTCAACCATGGAAGCGGAGTACATGGCGGCTGTTGAAGCCGGCAAGGAAATATTATGGATGAAGGACTTCATTGGAGAGCTCGATATCCGGCAAGATGAATATCGGCTCTATTGCGACAGTCAAAGTGCCATCCACCTTGCTAAGAACGCAACGTACCATTCCAGGACGAAGCACATCCAACGTAGGTATCATTGGATCCGGGAGCGAGTAGAAGTTCGAGAGTTCGCGCTGACGAAGATCCACACGGCCGAGAACGGGTTAGATATGCTGACCAAAGTACTGATACCCGACAAGCTAGATGCATGTCGGAAGCGGATCGGACTAGTAAGACATCCCATGCCGGAGTGAAGGGGGAGTTTTTTAGGAAACAGGTCCCTCCGGATGGGAAGTTGAGAAGAACAGTGTTGATGAACAACTAGGTCGAGGCCGAAACCGAAAATCGTGGAGATAGCCAATCCGGAAGGCTAAACTTGTAAATAGTCGAAAGGTTATATTAGTATATAAGCACTTAGGGAAAGCATGTTAGATGCATGTATTATTGTAAAGTTACTGTTGTCGAAGTTGTCTCCGTGACTGTGAGAGTGAACGAGTGTGAGTGGAAGCGTGTTAGCTCTATAGCCGCTTGTTCGCAAAGCAGGATCTTGAGGTTGTTGCCTCTGAGATCTCTGATTGTATTCTTTTCTCTCATAGTGTTCTGTTTAGGAGTTTGTGGACTCCACGTGGTTTTCCCTAGTTCGGGTTTCCATGTTAAAATCTATGTCATTCTCAGTTGCTGTATTCTGTTTTTTTTCCTTCCATTAGATTGACTATTATTCCGCACACGTACAACCGGTTGTGGCCGGCAATGATTTGAACGTCAGTTCTCCCAACTGTCCAATAGGGTATATAATAGTAGAAGGGCTTGCATAGCATCATCAAGGGGAAACTTGGGTACTGCAAGTTGATTTACAAGCCCCATGAAGGTGTTGATGTGTACTACAATGCTTTCACTGTCTCTGTACTTTAGCCTTACTATTTTTCTCATCAAGGATGTCTTGTTGAAGGCCTTATTCCTCTTGTACAGCCCTGACAACTTTTGCCACATCTCGTAGGCATTAGTGTCGTTAGCCACATGCTGAAGGACACTCACATCTACACATTGTTCGATGGTGGCCACCGCCTTCCTGTTTAGGAGCTCCAATTCAGAGTCTAATACCCTCGTGGGTATTTCTTTTCTGTCGATGGGCTCGTACAAGTCTTTGACTATTAGAAGATCTTCCATCTTGATCTTCCAATCAACATAGTTGTGTGAGTTCAAGACCATCATACTGGGGAAGCCACTCACTCCTCCTTCCATTCTTGAACCTCACTCTGATACGAGTTTGAAAGGCTAGGATCGTAGATCTCTGAAAGGATTGACTGAAATATACCATGTAGAAATAGAAAACAACAAATACACAATACACAGTGTTTTACGTGGAAACCATAACCGGAAAAAACCACGAGAGAATAGATCTTCATTATTATGTAGTGGATATACAAGATAAAGAGATTACAACACTCTCTGTATATAGTGTATTAGCACACAGGGCTCTTGGTGTCTACTGATACATAGCTATGGCGCCGCTCACCCTCCCACGTCTCTCTCACTCCTCTTACACCTTGTACAACAACACTCTTCGTTATGTTCTATTCTACACAACTTTATGTTTTCCCTACGTGTATTTATACGCATACATAGTATGGGCTATTTACAAATATAGTTGTTGTTATTATTATTAGATAATAATAATCCTAGTTAAACAAGCGACTAATCGACTCCCACATCGACTGTCTGATCCGCCCGACTAGGTGACTCCCATGTCAGCTATCTAGTCGGCCCGATTAGTCGGCCTTGTCTTCGACCTGGATCTCCTACGATATTGTCGACTCTCCTAGTCAACTGCTGGTTAGTCCGATCGATCACTTGTCGACTAGAGGTATGGTGGCAGAAACTGGGAACGAACAAACAAAGGGGTTTTTATAGTATACTATTGAGCTAGGAAGGAAAATCATTGGTACCAAATCAGTGGGCACTGCTCAGACTCGCAATAGTTGGAGGGATAAATGCATATTAGATGACTTATTGAAGTCGTTTTGGAGGAGACTATGGGCGTTGGATATGCTTGAAAAAATAAAGGTTTTGTTGTGGCTTCTTAGCCATATGGTGATACTTGCAGGGAAGTGGATGAGGTGTCGTGGTGGGGAGGTTGGTTGCAAGTTATGTGGACACTCTATGGAATCGATGCCTCACTGTTTTTGGAATTGTGCAGAGGCAATTAGCATTTGGGGTAGAAGTCTCAGGATAGTGACAACATGCGATGTGAATGGGAGAGTTGTGGGGGGTGTTACCCGGACCCGGACAGTCAGTTTTACCGAACAAGTGGGAAAGCGTCGAAAACAGAGTCGGTTCGGATCGACTGTTCGGATCAATGACTCAGCAGTAAACGAAGAGAACTAAGTTAGTTAGATAATTTTGTAAATCTTGATAGTAAGTAGGAATAGTTCTTGATGAGAAAAGACCTTCGGTATACCTATAAAAGGGAACCGAAGGCATTGTAAGAAAGGTCGTTTTATTTAGTAATATAAGTTTAAGTTAGGAATATCCTGTACGGATTCTGTGTTCTTTCTATTGTCTATGTTCTTAAGTGCAAGCTTCCTAATTTATAACTAAGTAACGATCACGGTAATTACCGATTAATATAGTATAATTCCGTTCGTAAAACACAATTCCTTGTTAGAACGTTGAGTAGCGACGTTCACTCTTTTGTATCGGTAGTAGTTAGTAATTAGCCGATTAACACAGAAGAATTTTGGCACGCCCGGTTACATCTGCAATTAAGCAGAGAACAATTCGAATGGATGTCGTATGAAGAGGAGGCACCGGTCAGTTGTAAGCGCCCTCGTACAAGGTCAGTTACGAAGGTAGTGCAGCAAGCGTTCATTGCGCAAGAACAGCCGGAATCAAGCACAAAGTGGTCGAAACTTCCTGACTTATCCGATCAATTACCTTCAGACGAAAAACAGACGGAAGAGGTATCGTTTTACGACATTTGGGATGATATGCCTTATACTTATTCTAAGTTCCGGGAAGGAACAGATGCGGAAGCACATGTTAGGGATTTCTTAACGACATGGGAGATTAACCATGGAGCTCAACGATTGTCGGCAGATGCCGAAGATAAGTCAAAAATCGTTGAGTTCGTCTTATCATTAGACGGATATTCCGCTAATTGGTTTGCGCAGAACGGTCTTCAAGGATTTTCATCCTTTGAAGTGTTAACTAGTAAATTTTTACAATTATTTCATCAACAAATTCCGCAGAAGGATTTGATTGCGCAATTTTATGCGTTATATCAAGAAAAAAATGAAACAGTATCTCAGTTTGTGATACGATTTTAGAACTTACAGCTTCAGATTTCAAGGCCGATTCCGGATAAGGAATTAAAAGAAGTCTTTCTAGAAGCTGTAAAAGAACCATTAAGGACGACATTGAAAGTGTTCGATTTTCGAAATCAGACTATCGAACAAGTAATTGATAAAGCAATAGAAATGGGTCGACCACCGGTCAATGTTCAGAGTATGGACATGTCGGCATTACACCGTACATTACCAACAATATAGGAGTTACAATTTCGACAAGCAGTTCAATGCACCACTTGTTTAAATACGGGGCATTCGGCAATTGAATGTACGTTAAGAACACATTGTACAATATGTCATTCAAAATTACATTCAGTAGAACAATGTGAATATAATCTGCTTAATAAGACTACGGCGTCAGTACGACAAATTTTTACTGACAATGGTTACCAAAATAACACTAATCTGTTCAATGGTTATGAAAATAATAATTTTTCACAAAATCAGCAAAATGTACAACAGAATCCGGTTCTATAGCCAAATCAGATCTTTTCACAACAAAATATGCAACCCACTCAAGTGACTCAAGCATTTCAACCAGGTTTTGTTCAATCCAATCCACCATTTGTACAGAATCTGAATCAATATTTTCAACAAAATAATCAAAGTTTCCAACAAGGTAACCCACCATTTCAAGGGTTTCAACAGAACTGTCTGAATGTGCAACCGAATTCTACATTTCAACCAAATCCGGCATTTCAACCGGGTAATATGACCTTTCAACATAATACTCAAACCGTTCCACAAAATAATCAAATGTTTCAACAGAGTAATTTTCCGCCAAATCAGGAGTTCGGGATACCACACAATATAGCACAACCAAATGATAATACTGAACAATTTAGGCAGAATCGGTATAAAAACAAGAGATTTTACAAACCAAAAGCTACACGTCAATACCAACAAAACCCGAATGGTAATGAAGAGCAGCAATTTAATAACAGCCAATTTGCACATGGAGAGACCAGTGCAACATTTGTACCCACTTGTTACATTTGTCGACAAATAGGCCATTATGCTAATCAATGTCCGGTTAAAGGAAAGGGTCCAGCAGTTAATATGGTAATACCGGAAGTTCAGCAAGTAACGACACGCAGCAAAAGCAAACAATCAGAGTGGGAAATTCAGGAAGAAGTTCAGAAGGCGGCAAAAGAATGGGTGGACGAAGCAAATCAAAGTAATGTGAATCGAATGTTACAAGACAATAACATTGACCAGGACATCGCTGTACAACAGTCATTGGGGAATAAGGAACAGGAAGAAACTTGGAAACTGTTGGCTGATTGCCAAGTGTCATTGCCACTTACGGGCTTACTTAAGTTAGTACCAAGGTTTACAGAAAAAGTGGCAGCATTAATTGCATATAAAGGTTCCGAACAAATAGCAGTACACTACAATCAACCAAGTAATAACCCTTCGATCATGGATGAACAGAATCCGTCGATTAAGGTAATACTTTACGGGCAAGAAATCGGAAATGTGATTATAGATGGAGGCTCGGGTGTTAATGTGATTAACAAAACTACATGTGAAAAACTGGGAATCACGGAATGGGAAGCATGTCCGTTTTGGTTACGAATGGCAGATACAAGTATGGTACGATCGATTGGTTTGCTTCGAGAACTGGACGTAATAATCGGGGGACACAGTTTTCAGATTTCGGCAGTAATTTTGCAGTTAGAAACACAGGGAGCATACCCCTTGTTATTGGGGAGACCATGGTTAAAGACAGCTAATATTAAACAAAATTGGAAACAAAATGTGCTAACATTTAGGAAAGGAAAAACTAAGGTCAGGATTCCGACGCACAACAAAGTGACAACAAGCAAACAGAGTTTACCTGTACATGCAGAAGCAGTTAATATGATGGAAGGATTGGACGAGGAAGAAGAAAGTCAGTATTTCGATGATAATCAGAAAATCATCCCTCTATTTGAGGTAGATATTTTGCAAGCATTAACACCATATGTAGACTCACACGAAGAAGTGCCAATCGATGAGCAAACAATGAAAGAAATACGAATGCAACAAGAAGCTACAGATAAGGAAATGAAGGTATCTCAGAGAGTGCAAGCCTCAGCATTGGAGGAGATCGATTTGGCAGGAGTAGAGGATGCTGAAAGAAAAACAGTCTTGATTGCTAGAGATTTGGCGGAAAATGACAAACGGACATTAACAACATTACTATTACAATATAAAGATGTTTTTGCATGGTCGTTTGACGATATGAAAGGTCTGGATCCCGCTTTTTGTCAACATCAAATCAATTTGCATAAAGATGCAAAGCCAGTACAACAACGCAGGTACAGGTTGAATCCGAATTATGCTATCAAAGTAAAAGAAGAAATCGATAAACTCTTAAAAGTAGGATTTATTCGACCCGTCAAAAAATCATCATGGCTGAGTCCGATAGTAGTAGTCCCGAAAAAGAATGGGAAAATTCGCGTATGTGTGGATTACAGAAAATTGAATGCAGCGACAATTACGGATGCATTTCCGTTGCCATTCACAGATGGCATATTAGATGCAGTAGCGGGACATGAAATTTATAGTTTCTTGGATGGGTTCAGTGGGTACAACCAAGTACGGATGAATCCGGAAGATCAGGAAAAGACAGCCTTCGTCACAGAATGGGGTGTCTTTGTGGCAGTAGTAATGATGTTCGGTTTAAAAACAGCTCCAGCTACATTTCAGCGGGTAATACAGGAAATATTCGGGGAATATATTCGAGCTTTCATGCAGGTGTTTTTAGATGATTTTGCAGTATATAGTCGGAAAGCTGATCATTTTGAGCATTTACGGCTATGTTTAGAAAAATGTCGAAAAGGGCGTCTTAGCTTAAATCCAGCCAAATGCGCGTTCGGAGTAATGAGTGGTACGTTACTTGGGCATATTGTCAGTCAAGAAGGGATTGCAGTGGACCCAGAGAAAGTTAAAGCAATTATTGAGGCAACACCACCAACAAATGCTAAAGCTCTAAGTAGATTTTTGGGTCAAATTCGGTGGCACAGTAGAATGATGAGATATCTAGCAGACATTGCTATCCCGTTACACACAGCAGTACACAAAGTTCCTTTTATATGGACAAGTATAGAACAAGATGCATACGAATGTCTCAAGAAGATGCTGACGAAGGTTCCGGTAGTTCAACCACCGGACTGGAACAAACCATTTCATGTTTTCGTCGATGCGTCGGACATTGCCATAGGCAGTGCTTTAATGCAATTATCCGAACCAAACTGGTATAGGCCGGTATACTATGCCAGTAGGAAACTTTCGTCGGCCGAAAGAAACTATTCAACAACCGAAAGAGAAGCTTTGGGAATGATATATAGTGTGAACAAATTTCGACATTACCTTTTGGGTAAGAAATTTACATTTCATGTGGATCATTCGGCTTTACTGTATCTAGTTTCCAAACAAGAATTGACAGGCAAGTTAGCCAGATGGACGTTATTGCTTCAAGAGTTTGAATTCGACATTATACATCGACCAGGAGCACAACACGCGATTGCTGACTATCTCAGTCGGCTTGAGTCTGGAGAAGAAGCGGTTGGGGTTAAAGATGATTTTCCAGATACTCAATTATTTCGGGTTGAGGCAGTAAAAGCGCATGAAGTGAATGAGGAAAAAGAGGATGAATGGATTTCCGAAATGACGATATTTCTATCAACAGGAATTCCGGTCGAACACATGTCGACAGATGAAAGAAAAAGAATTGCAGTACGAAGTCGGAATTTTTGTTTATTTAATGACATATTGTATCATAAAGGAGCGGATGGAATATGGCGAAGGGCAGTACGAAAATTTGAAAAATCAGCCATATTAACAGAGTCACATTGTGGAATTGTTGGCGGTCATTACGCAGGAGAAGCAACAGCCAGAAAAATATGGAATAGCGGGTTATGGTGGCCAACGGTGATGAAAGATGCTAACGAATACTATAAGAAATGCGATTTGTGTCAAAGAATGGGGCAACCAACCGAAAAGGATCGAATGCCTTTTCAACCAGTTTTACCTCTTGAGCCATTTCAGAAATGGGGCTTAGATTTTGTTGGCCCATTCAAACCAGCAGCTGCAAGAACCGGTAATCGATATATCATAATTGCGACTGACTATTGCACAAAATGGGTTGAAGCAAAAGCTCTCAGGGACAATACAGCAGCATCCACAGCAAAATTCCTGTATGAGTATATATGGTGTCGATTTGGTTGCCCAATAGAATTGGTAAGCGATCAAGGCACTCATTTTATTAACAAGTTAATTAACGAATTAACCAATTACTATGCCGTAGTTCATAAGAAAAGTACGCCTTACTATCCCCAAGCTAATGGATTGGCAAAATCGACAAATAAAACAATTCAAACAATTTTAAAGAAGATAGTGAATGAAAATCGTACTGATTGGGATCAAAAGTTAAATAGTGCATTATGGGCATATCGTACTTCGTACAAAACATCCATTAAATCAACACCTTTCCGAATGGCATTCGGACTCGAAGCCGTTATGCCGATCGAATTTCAAATTCCGACACTTCGTATCCAAGCAACGAATAAGTTAAATGAAATAGAATCGGAGCAGATACGCAAAGAGGCTTTATTAGTATTAGAAGAAGAACGGATTCAATCAATGTCAGCACTAGAACACAAGCAGAGACAAATCAAGGCATTCGTAAATCGACATCGAAGGAAATCGGAAGAGCAATTCGAAATTGGGAAACCGGTATTGGTATTCCAGACGAGAATGGGACTTATGCCTGGGAAACTCCGGTATAGATGGACAGGTCCAGTATGGATAATTAATAGTAAAAATGGTACGTACCAGCTGGGATCATTAACCGGAGAGGTTTTACCGAAATGGGTAAATGGATTCCGGCTTAAACCGTATTTGGGAGATATGCCGGTAAATCCGTTTATTCAAACGGAAGAGTAAAAAAAGAAAAAAAAAAAAAAAAAAAAAAAAACTAACTAACTCACTCAATAGTTCTTGTCAAATGCAGCAATACAATCTTGCCATAACAGTATGAATCGACTATAAATAGAAAGAGGAATTGCATGATTATTAGTAAGGAGTACAACCACTACACGTAGAGTGAATACTAATTAATTCCTACATTAATAGCAATTACTATTCTTTAAGTCATCATGCATAAGTTAATATCTTTAAAGCATATTTCTGTATCGTCTGTGTCGCCAAAACAACGGAAACGAGTGCAGATATCGAAACAGTCTGAGCCTTCGTGCCCTAGTTCGCCCAAACTCTGTTTTTCTGATTTTCATCGCTACAGAAACTGTGCAGATCTGCAACCGTTATCGACAAGTGATTCAGAACAAGGAAACACAGAAGTCATGCCGATTCCTGTATCTGAAGAACTGCGATTGTGGCTTCATGAGAGAAACTTACAAGGTTTCATCAAAGTAGCAGAAGCGGAACCTCATCCGCAGGCGGAAGAATTGGTACAACAAATAGACATCACCAAAATCACCACAAAGAAAATATGAAATGCATTACAGATGCCAAGAGGAGGCTTTGAGGCAGTTAAAAAACCTTCATCAGAAGCACTCCAATCGTATTTCGGGGAATACTCACCCTCGGCAAAAGCATATCAGACTTATGGAGGTCGGGATGAGTTTTTTCATGAAGTGGCTAGATTTTTATTAGAGGTGGGATTTGTCAGTCCTCGTTTTTATTGTATGCCGAAAAAAAGGGCTGGGTTTATCATAGCCGCATACGAAAAAGAGGATTTCAACTGGCCACTATTGTCGGGGAAAGCTCTGAGAGAGCAGCTACAAGGGGTAAAAACAGGAAAACCGATGAAGCAAATTTTTGGTCGTTGGTTATCGGTATTGTTTCCGATTCAAGAATCGGAAACTCCTGTTCAGTCAAGAAGACCACCGATAGTACAAGCACCATGAAGACACCGACAGGTAGTACATGAAGAATGGATAGAAGAAGAATCGGCACATGCCGATAATATACAAACGAATATGCCTCAGTCAGAACCACCAAGACCAGAGAATTCTGAAAACAGGCAACCAGCAGCCGAACAAGAAACAGTTGACAATTTGATAAACAAGCAACAGCCGACAGAAAATCGACAACAAGCAGAGAAGATGCGACAAAGGACAAGGATTAAACAAAAGGCTAATCGGCAATTCCAACCAGAAAACAGTGAGGGATCAGCACCGAAAAGGCAACGCACAAATGAAAATTCGAATACGCCTGTGGTAACAGAAGTACTAAAACCAGGGAATGAGAGCGTTTTGACACAACCTCACCAAGGACAATCTTCAAAAGTAGCAATTCGGGAAGCACATGGGTACTTGGATATCCCACCAGCAGCACATGAATTAGCTGCCATTTTACAGTTCGGAACTTCATACGAACTGGTTGAATGGTTGGCTAAAAGACTGACAGAAGTATCAGAACGGCTGGCTCAAGAACATAATGACCGAATAATGATACAGAAAGCCTTACGAGGAGTGTTGGAACCTCAAGAAAAAGCAGAGATAGAGAAAATAGGCCGGAAAAGAAGTGCACAGAATAGAGGGGAGGCTATTGAAATGCCACCATTACATGAAGCACTGGTCGAAATTCATAAAGAATATGAAACGGCACGCAAAGCAGCCAGTGATATGGCTGAAAGATACAAAAGTGTATCAGCATCGGCGGAGGTGCTGAAACATCAGTTTTGTAACATACAGGCAGAAAATAAAGAACTAAAGGAAAGTCTAAACAAATGGGAAACACAGGCACGACTTATGGTGTCGGAGTCAGAATGGCAGCAGAAATTGGAGGATGCTGAGAAAGCACGTCAAGCAGAAACAACAAGGGCCAACAATGCTGTATTTCGAACTACAGAATTAGAAAAACAAATAGAAACCATTCAGAATGGTCAATACAAAGTTCTCGAAGACAAAAATCAAGTAATAAACGAATTACAGAAAAATCTAGAAGAAGCTAAGACGGCCAATCATACATATACCGAACAAATTGAAGAATTCGAAAGGTATATAGTGTCACAGGAAAGTCAATTGACAGAAAAAGAGCGGAGTCTTGAAGAAGTCAACAGAAGAATGACGGAACAGCAGGAGGAATGGAGTAAAGAGAAATCGGCATTCGAACAACAACTGGATGAAATTCGGAAGATATCGGAACAAAGACGGCTGGATATATATGTAGTCGAATCCAAACTAATGCGAGCTGAAAGTGAGAACCGAACCACTATTACGGATTTACAGAAAGAGTTGCAGACCACCCAATACGTCGCAAGCATCACTAGGGACAAAGTGCAGCACATCATAGGGAAACATCGAAACCTAGCCAAGAAAATGATCGATGAATCCCTTGCGCAAGGATGGAAGTTATGGACAGCACAAGCGGCGGAATTACAGTTATTGCGTGCCAACAAAAATAACCGTCAGGTCCAAGGTGCAGGTTTTTTTAAAATGGCACAAAAGGATATTGACAATATCCAAGAGGATTTCATGAAAGATATGGACGAAATTGCGGCATTTTACAGAGAAGAAATTCAACGTATTATGCAAGAATTCGACAAAAATGATATAGGCACTTTCGTCTAGTTGGATAAAATCGAAGCCGAAAGAACCAACAAGACTCCTGGTATTCAAGCTTCCGGAAGAAGTGAACCAGAGCAGCCAACCGAATCACAACCTGCTCCGAAGGACGACTGTGACACAGATGAAGATGAAGAGGAAGATATAGGTGGAATACATCCAAGGCCAGATGAGCCTTCGATTTTTGATATTCTGAACGATTCGGATGAAGAGCTACAGGAATAGGCGTGGGTTCGCTGTACAAGGTCCTGGCCCACGGACGTGCCAAGTGTTACCCGGACCCGGACAGTCAGTTTTACCGAACAAGTGGGAAAGCGTCGAAAACAGAGTCGGTTCGGATTGACTGTTCGGATCAATGACTCAGCAGTAAACGAAGAGAACTAAGTTAATTAGATAATTTTGTAAATCTTGATAGTAAGTAGGAATAGTTCTTGATGAGAAAAGACCTTCGGTATACCTATAAAAGGGAACCGAAGGCATTGTAAGAAAGGTCGTTTTATTTAGTAATATAAGTTTAAGTTAGGAATATCCTGTACGGATTCTGTGTTCTTTCTATTGTCTATGTTCTTAAGTGCAAGCTTCCTAATTTATAACTAAGTAACGATCACGGTAATTACCGATTAATATAGTATAATTCCGCTCGTAAAACACAATTCCTTGTTAGAACGTTGAGTAGCGACGTACACTCTTCTGTATCGGTAGTAGTTAGTAATTAGCCGATTAACAGGGGGGTGCTTATAGGGTTTAAAGTTAACATGGGAAGGTTGGGCAGAACAGTTAAACCCACAAGGTCATGGATTTATAGTGTAGGGTGGCAGCGTGTTCCAATGTGTTGGAGTGCGACCTAGCACAAAATCTATTTTTTTGGAGGAGATATGGATGATTGTGGCGTGCTTATCGGTTTGGCACATTTGGACCAGGCATTGTATGTTTGTTTTTTAGCAGCAAAAGCTCCCAAGTGGTGAGGTGTTGCTAAACATATGGTTTGAGTTGGTACCTTGGTTGTGTAGACAATACGACTCGATTCAGGGGGACACAGATGAAGCATAAAGGGCTCGATCAAAGTTTCTATTGAAATGGGGGTGGTTCTCCTATGATGGTCAAATCATCGTCAAGGCCTAAATGGAACTACCAAGCACCCACCCAGATGGCTATTTCCACCAATGGCTTCCATTAATGGGCAAGAGATGTAAATATGTACAACTACGGTACAAGTAAGTTACCATGTAAAAAGTGTCGGTGAGATACTTTTGTTGTAAATGAGGGGGTGGCCCGGGGATTTTGATTAGTTTTGTGGGGAGAAGCATGCGTTTTGTTGAATATGGTTAAACTTTGATGTACTTTGTTTGCTAACTAATGGGAAGTAGTGTTTTTTTGGTAAAAAAAAACAATGAAAACTATTCAAATTAAAATCTCCCTTTATTGTCTAATCAAAGAGCTTTGAACTCCATGCCTCTCTTTATCTTTAGCAATGCCAAGCATAATTTGGACATGTTGCCGATTAAGAACACGGTTCGCGGTCAGTCCTTCGACCTAGACCTCCAAGTGGGTGTGGAACAACGAATAGGCATCTAAGCGTAATGCGTAGGGGAATGTTCCCTGTAACCTATCAACGTATAAGGGAGATGGCTACGACCGAATCCTTAGAAAAGGTTACACTTACGTTCTTACACACTTAGGTCTTCAAGACACACACAGTGGATTAGCCGTAGCTATACACAGAGAATCAGAGAAGATAGAATTCTATTATGAGACGTTTCTTACATTCCCAAAATTACACGCTCCCTCTATCAGAGGTTTTCTGCCCTTTATATACGCAGGGTCTATTTAGCCGTTCACGCTTCCTGCGTGAACTGTTACATGCGTTATGATCTTATATTATTTCTTATTCCTACGCTCTTGTCCGTCGGTTACTATTCCGGCGGACAACAGGACAACAAAAAAATCTTACCCTTGCTCATCAACAAGCATATCTCTACTTTCTCCATAACATTATGGACGAATAACTTATACGCTCATCATAATGAGAGGACAAAGAATTAATCTTGAGATGTGAAAGTATTATTTCTAGCTACATAATATGAGAGGACAAAGAATTAATCTTGAGATGTGAAAGTATTATTTCTAGCTTGTATAGTGTGGACACTCTTGATCTCCTTTCTAGCTACATAACATTTTCAAAGATAGAGATCCAAATTGAGAAACTACATTGAGCATAAGTTCCTCGGATAATCCTTTGTTTCATAGCCGGTTCTCCCAGTCCGCACGATACGCGTGCAATTCCGCTGCTTGGGTTGCCCACGCCATTCATCCTTTGTCCAGTGCCGTTTTAAATTGCGCTGTGAACCTATCCTGATTTGTTTGGAGAAGGATACGCATGCTATCTGTGATGGCCTAGCAATGGTTGCGTGCGTCCTCCATCGACTTCTAGAGGTTTGCGATTTCTTGCTGTTTAACCGCCACCGCTTCTTCATACGTGGCCTTCAGCCCGCCCACAACTGGGATTCCTTTGCATGTTGTTCTTCTAATTTCCCCATTTCATTGTTTAGGCGGATTTCGAGTTGATGCCTTCTGTCTTGTTCGACCACCAACTGTTCGTCGAACCATACCTTCTTTTTTTCTAATAAGGCCCGGAGTCGCGCGATTGCCGCCTCCCATTTCTTCACGTCCTCCCGTAATTGGGTGTTGTCGTCTTTTGTCCGGAAATGCTGAGCTACCTCCGTAGCAAGTTTCTCTTCAAGGGTTTTTACTACCTTCCGGCCGTTAGCCCGTATCTCCTTTTCTCTATCTGAGGATTGGCGTAGTTCCGTTCGAAGGCGGTCAATTTCTGATTCCGCTAGTTGCATGACCCTTTTCGCTTTTGAGGGGATTGCAGTCTGAGCCTCAATTTCTTCCTTTAAAGCGTCGATGGCGTGGTTTGGTGGCGGAGTTGCGTGTTGCGCCGTAGCCGCGTGAGCTTCCAACTCCGCGATGCGTTCGTTTGCTTTTTGTAGTTCGACTTGGGTCAGTTTCACCTTCTTCCATACATACTTAGATGAGGAGAGAGAGAGAGAGAGAGAGGGAGACTACATAGAGGAGAGGAGAGGAGAGGAGAGGGAGGGAGGGAGACTACATAGACAAGGAGAGAGAGAGAGAGGGAGATAGGAGACTACACAGACGAGAAAGAATGAGAGAGTGAGAGAGAGAGACTACACAAACGTGAGAGATAGATTGATAGATTATATAGATAGACATTCTTATTTTTTATGGCCATCTCGTTGGTGCCCGTCCTGACCTTTGCTAGTTCCTGATGGACTTCGACTAGGGCTGTGTTTAATGGGGGTATCTCCATCCCCAGTCCGCGTACCCTGGTGTTCCTCTGTCTGCTGACCCTGGCTAACCGGTCCTCATCGTCGCTCTTCGTTGTTTGTGTTAGGGTGCGCTCAATCATCTGGCGTTCCGCATGCTCTTCAGCCATTCGTTGGGCGACTTTTACCTATTGTGTTGCCAGGAACTCCATGAGCTCAAAAGAAGTGCCGAACTGTAAGAGGGCACTGAACTCATGGGCCCTATCCGGGATATCCGGATATGCCAAAACCTCGCTTTCCGCCGTCAATACGACTTTCCCTCGTTGGGATTGGGTCGTAATGATCGGCCGTGGCTCCCGGATGATTTTGAAGGTGGTATTGGGTTCCGTAGCTACGGAGCCATTGCCTTCAGTCGGTGTTTCTGTCGTCGTGGGAACGTTTTTGACCAACCCCCGCCCATCTTTCTTGTCCAATCTACGCCGTTTTGGTCTGGGGCTATCCTGCCGTGTTTCGGTGTCTGGCTCTGGGGCTGCTTCCATGGAATGTGTCGGCTGTTCCTCCCGCGTTGTCCGTGTGTCTGGCTGGTCGGTAGGTGGTGTTGTCCTTGGGTCAGGCTGGGTGGGTTGGGGTTCCTCTTCCCAATCTGGGGCCGATAACTCCCCTAACCTGCGCTTCGCGGATCGAGGCGGGGGCGTGGGCCGGCTGGGCTGCGGTGCCGGCAAGCCTCGGGGTGGAAATAGTATCGTAAGGTACTGTTGTATGATCGGCCTGAGCTTTTTGCCTGCTTGGTACGCATGCATGCCTTCCCTTAACGCCAGCCCTGTGATGACCCCCCAATCGACCGCGCGCCCCTCAAAGGTATCGATAATGATGCCTGCCTTCTGCTTAGGCATCCCATATGCGTTGACATGTACGCAACTGACTTCTAGCAGGAACTTGGCAACTTCACGGAAGAAGGGATCCGGAATTTGCTTGGTTCTATACGCCTTGGCGGAGGAGGAATATGGCTCGAAATAGCACTGCAGCGCCTCTGCAGGAGGGATGTCGAAATGCCTTTCGCCTAGCGATGACAGGTTCAACTTTTTCCGGATGGAGGAGTTGGTGACCGTGTTGATGTTAAGCTTCCTGGCGATGTCCATGGCATCCGGGTGTGGGGATGCTTCTGCGATCCGGATGTACCCATCCAAGCGTTTCTCCACGAGCTATCAACTTAAGGCAGTAGAGATGAAGATCGTCATCGCTAGAGGAGGTTCATGGGAAGGAGACTGGTGGTTGCGGTGGGTTGTAGCTATGTGATAGGATGGAGGAGAAGGTGAGGGGGAGGAGTGATGGAAGCGCTGATAGCTAGAAGATGAGTTTCTGTTTTGTGCAGAAAATCTTCTGTTTCCTTCTTTTTGTGTCTTAGGGTTCATTGGCCAGTGAGCCATCGTGGTGCCGTATGTTCTTGAACTAGGAGTTTGTGCATGTCTTTAGTCGTTTTAATAGTCACTATCTTCTCCCTTTTTTTTCTTTTTTTTTGTTTTCGTAACGGTTATCTACAACCTATGTTTACATTATGGTAAAAGTGGGGCCGCTCATTTACGGTGCGGGTTCTCCGGCTCTGTCTTGTTTGGCGGTGAATGGGTTAGGTGGTGTAGGGCCCAGGTAAGGTTTGAGGCGAAACCCATTCACCTTTTGCCGGACTACTTCCCCGGCCAGCGTACCTAGTTGGAACGGGCCTTGTTCTGCTCCAATTATCCAGTATGGGCCGGTCCAGCGGAATCGTAACTGCCCTGGCATATGGCCCATGCGAGTTTGGAAAACCAGCACTACTCGACCCACGACGAACTCCTTTTCCCTTGCGTTCCGATGTCGATCCACAAACGCTTTACGCTGTCGTTGTTCCTGTTCGAACACATCCATGTTGTGGACGCGTTTTTCCCCTAGTTCGAGGAGTTGGTGGAGCCGTACCTCCTTCGACTTGGCTTCTGATAGTCGGTGCCGTACTTGAATTTGCAAACTAGGTACCTGAAATTTGACCGGCATCACAGCCTCTAGCCCAAACGCTAGTCGAAACGGTGTTGACTGTATGCTTGTTTTGTAGCTGGTTCTGTACGCCCATAACGCACTCTGTAGTTTGGTATCCCATTCCGTTCTATTTTCATTGACGATTTTCTTCAAAATGGTCTGCAACGTCTTGTTGGTGGATTCTGCTAATCCATTCGCTTGCGGATAATATGGCGTACTCTTCTTAAGGACTACGGCGTAATGATGTGTTAATTCTCGAATAACCGTATTGAGAAAGTGGCTCCCCTGATCACTGATAAGCTCAATCGGACAGCCGAACCGGCACTAGATGTGCTCGTAAAGGAATCTGGTTGTGACGGTGTCGTGAAGTATGAAAGCTTCACATTAAAAGTCTATAATACGATAAATACGTAACTAAAATAAAATAAACGTTGATAATATTTTATACAAACGCTAAAGATAATATTAACACACACTATGATAATATTATACATTATATGTAGAGGTAAATAAATAAATATATATGTTATATTACATGGACGAGAGAGCACTTGAGCCAATAACCCCCGCCTTATGACACTCAAACCTTACCATTTAGTGTATACTAATAATTTACAAGGATCATATGCATTGTTTTATTTGAAGTAATATTTTATAGTGTAAACCATGTAATATACTACATGCACACCATATATCATATCACATGGGCAAAAGAGAACTTGAACCAACAACCCCAACCTTATGGCATTCAAATCTTACCATTTAGCCTATACTTGTGATGTGTATAAAATATATGTGTTGTACTATTGCATTTTCATGTAGTGCCTTTGTTTCTACCCATTTTGTGCAATAATCTGTGGCTACCAATATGTATTTATTGCCCATACGAGCTGCCGCCGGTGTGAAGGGCCCCACAAAATCCAATCCCCACTTTTGGAAGGGGTCTAGCGGTAATACGGGCTGGTGTGGCATCCTTGCGCCCTCCGCGGGCTGTCCCATCCGTTGACACAAATCACACTTTCTACAATACGCGGATGCGTCCTTCTGCATTGTTGGCCACCATAGGCCCGCCTGCTATACTTTCTTGGCTGTAACGTCGCCCGCGTAATGGCCGCCTGCCGTGCTGCAGTGTGCCTCCCGTAAAACTGCTTCCTTCTCATCCTGTCGTACCCCACGTCGCCAAATGCCGTCACTTCCTTTGTGATATAAAACGCCTTCGACGAGGCAGAAGTGACGGCTTCAGACGGCTAGTCATTTCTTCTCGTCCGTGCATAATTGTGGTGGAGGCAGTCCCGTAGTAAAAAAGTACATCATTTCCATAAGCCATCGGTCCGGAAAGGTCGATTCCATTCTTTCTGCTAGTGTCGCTACCCGCAGGATATCGGCGTCCGGAAAATCGTCGTCATCTTTCTGTACTGTTTCTCCATTCTCGAGTCTGCTAAAAAAATCCGCCACTGTGTGTTGCGTCCCTGGTCGGTGTTGGATTACGAAATCGAATTCCTGGAGCAGCAACATCCACTGCGCCAATTTCCCTGTCAGGGCTTGTTTCTCCACCAAATACAGTAGCGCCGAATGAGCCACGTGGAACGTGAATTTCCTTCCTAATAAATAGTGCCGGAATTTATTGATGCTATAGATCATCCCTAGCGCCTCCCGCTCCATTGTGGAGTAGTTACGCTCTGTTGTTGATAATTTGCGACTGGGGTAGTATACTGGTTGGTACCAGCTTGGTTCGGTGAGTTGCATTAGTGCACTTCCTATTGCTATGTCCGAGGCGTCGACGAACACGTGGAATGGCTTCGCCCAAACTGATGGTTGTACGACGGGAGCCTGTGTGAGCATTATCTTAAGTGCCTCGTAGGCCTTATCCTCCATTGCAGTCCATTGGAAAGGACTCCGATGTACGACAGCGTGTAACGGCGTGGCGAAGTTCGCCAAATACCATATCATCCGACTATGACACCGTATTTGTCCCAAAAACCGGCAGAGAGATTTGGCGTTTGTCGGAGTGTTGGCTTGCGTAATCGTGGAGATTTTGATCGGGTCAACCACTATTCCCTCCTTGCTGACTATATGGCCCAGGAGAGTCCCGCTGGTCACGCCGAAAGCACATTTCGCGGGATTCAGGCTTAAGTGTGCGGTGCAGCAATGTTCCAGGCACAGTTGTAAGTGCGAAAAATAGTCTATTGTTCTCCCATATACCACAAAGTCGTCAAAAAAAACTTGCATGAACACCGGAATGTATTCCCCAAAGATCTCCGTAATTTTCCGTTGAAATGTTGTCGGCGCCGTCTTTAGCCTGAACATCATGACGACTGCCACATATACTCCCCAGTCCATGACAAATGCCGTCTTTTCTTGGTCCTCGGGATGCATGCGTACCTGGTTATAGCCATTGAAGCCATCTAAAAAACTGTACATCTCATGGCCTGCGATGACGTCCAGTACGCTATCGGTGAAGGGTAAGGGAAATGCGTCCGTAATGGTGACGGCGTTTAATTTTCGGTAATCTACGCATACCTGTATTTTGTGGTTTTTCTTTGGAATGACCACTATCGGGCTTAACCATGTCACTTGTTTAACTGGTCGTATGAACCCCGCCTTCAGGAGCTTGTCAATTTCTTCTTTCATGCGGGTCGCGTAGTTCGGGTTCATGCGGTAGCGGCGCTGTTGGACGGGTTTCGCGTCGGTTGCTAAATTGATCTTATGTTGATAGAACTTGGGATCTAACCCCTTCATGTCCTCGTGAGCCCAAGCGAACACATCCTTATATTCCGTGACTAGTGTGATCATCGTGTTTCGCTGGTCCGGCCTTAATTCCTTTGCGATGGAGAGGAAACGAAGCTCCGATTCCATACCCATATTTACTTCTTCGAGGGCGGAAGCGGTGACTTGTCGTGAAATCTCCATTTCCCTTTCAAATGCCGCCCGTGCTCTGCTGAGTTCCAATATGGACTCTGGGTTTGGTTCGTAAGGCTCGTCGTGGAGAACAGTGGTCGTGGCATATTCTGCCGCGGTTGCGATGACGTCTATTTCAAATAGCGGAATAATCCGAGGGTGCTCGTTGAGGTATGCCTCTAATTCTACATCCTCCACCCCAGCCAGCATATTTATATCTTCTACGTATAATGGTGTTATACCCTTTGGTTGTGGCGTGCTTCCTTCCGTAGGTACGCGAACCTTGGTGCGTCCGTGTCAGAAACTAATACACTTGTGTTGCCGGCTCTGCTTGATATTTGTTGCCCGAAGCCATGGTCTGCCTAGAAGCACTGGGTACGCCCCTGGGGCGTCCAAGGCGAGGACGACCGCCGAGATGTCGAATCGGTGTCTGCCCACGATAATGCCTATTTTGCGAATTAACCCTAATGGTCTTACTGAGCGGGTATCTGCCATTCGGAGCCAGAATGGGCAAGCCTCCCATTCTGAAATGCCTAACTGCTCGCAAGTTTTCACGTTAATTACATTGAAGCCTGAGCCGCCGTTGATTATGCATCCATGAATTTCCTGTCCGTGTAATATTAATGTAATAGCCGGGTTGTGCTGATCCACTACCGACGGTCTACTGCTAACGTCTGTAAGGTTTGTAGCGATACTCACCCCGGGTATGCCTGTCATGCGTTCTTCCATGGTCTGGCGGAAGTGTGGGACTAGCTACAACAGTTTCTCCATGGTTAACATTATCTCACAGCCCGTTAACGCCTGCCAAATGGGGTCTGGGACCGGTCTTTCGTCCTCTGCTCGCTCCATTGTGTTCGCGGACTCCTCCCGCATACGTTCCATATTTTTCGCGTTTGCTTTTTCCACCCAGGCTTGGGCTTGTCGGCGTACCTCGTCTTGCGTAGCCCAATCATCCGTTTTTGTTTGTTGGCGTGTCGTGACTTGCTGCACTTCCGCCGTAATCGTATTGACAGCGGGCCCCTTTCCCTTGCGTGTTGGGCTTTGCGTGGCATAATGTCCGGGTTGTCGACAAATAAAACAATGGATGCTTTATTCACCCTTCTCGGCTCCTAGTGGTGTGTGATGCTCCCCTGGTGCTACTTGCTCCTCGCGGTCCGGCCTCGTTTGTTGGAACGTACGCGGTGGCTGCTGTTGGTCCCATCGTTGTTCCTGGTGCTGCTCATCCCTCGATCTTTCGTCGTAACGCTGGTGATCTCGATATTGTCGTGGCTGACCACGATAACCATTGAAGCTGCCCCATTTGTTTGTCGGTCGTTGATTCTCGTAGCGCTGACCCCCTTTGGCGTAACTCGGATGTCCACGATAATCCTCGTCCTCTGGTTCGTCCTCCTCGGAATCGTTGTGATTTCGGCGATTTCGGCGGTACCGGTCCTCCCGTGGGTTGCGATCCTTATACCGGGGTCGGTCTTCTTTCCTCCTTTGTTCAGTCCGGTGTAGTTGACACTGTGTGTCCATACTGCGGACTGCGGGAGTGGCTCTGTTTAACATATTGTATTCGCATTGGTCGACTGTGTGAGCCTTCGAGTGGCAGATTGGGTAGTGGATTCGCATATTGCAATCCACTGCGGAATGTCCCGAGTTCAAGCAAATCGTGCACTGGATTGCTTGACGAAAGTGGCATTCCTCATCCTGAGGTAACGCTTGTCGTAAGGAGGACATAGAAAACCTTTCCTCCTCGTCATCCAACTCGAGCTTTAACGCTCGTTCAATTACCATATCTGTTGTTTCCCCTTTCACGCTATTGTTGTTGAGCGTTGCCCGGATGGGTCGGCGTAAAGCTGCCAGAAATGTTTCTCGAGCCTTGTCCTCCGCGGGGCTCTATTCCAGTTTCCGTCGTAAATTTTGGAAAAGTAGCTGAAGTCCGCTATCGTCTCGGTCGGTAGTTGCTTAATCGTATAAAACTGTCCGAGGATTTCGTGTTGTGGCACCCTCCGATGGAAGAATCGCAAGAAAGCGGACTGTAGCTGATCGAAGGTTGTTATTGCTGGTAAATCCATCTGTGAATGCCAAAACGCCGCTCGCCCATCTAATGTTAACCCGAACTCCGTCATTTTCAACTGGTGTGCTACCGCCTCCGAAAGGCTCTGCGCCATGTGATTCGCATTCCAGACATTTAGGAACATGCGAATATGCATTGTAGCGTCGGTTTCGCCGTTAAAGCGGGGGTAGGCAAAGGCCATGGTGGGGGTTACGACGGGTCGGGAAAGACCACCGGGCTGGTGGTTGTGGTGAGCGTAGTCCCGGCGTCTCGCCGAGGTATTTGGAGAGTGAAGAATCACCTTTGTACTCACGGCAGATAGTATTGAGGTTGCTGAGGCACGACTTTTGCCATGCGCATTCTTGTGCCTGGCGTATGACGGACCTTGTTATTGGCCGGTCTTGTCGTGTTGGTTCTCTGGGGCATCTGCGGCTAAACATGCATTCGTCGTTGTTTGTCTGTGAGAAGACACAGATCACCAAGCGTGCCAAAAGTGTTGCCGATTAGGAACACGGTCCGCGGTCAGTCCTTCGACCTAGACCTCCAAGTGGGTGTGGAACAACGAATAGGCGTCTAAGCATAATGCGTAGGGGAATGTTCCCTGTAACCTATCAGCGTATAAGGGAGACGGCTACAACCGAATCCTTAGCAAAGGTTACACTTACGTTCTTACACGCTTAGGTCTTCAAGACACACACAGTGGATTAGCCGTAGCTATACACAAAGAATCAGAGAAGATAGAATTCTATTATGAGACGTTTCTTACATTCCCAAAATTACACGCTGTTGTGAAGAATTTTGGCCATAGGCGAAAACTGGGAAACATTGTCTACATCGGCGGGGTGCAGCGTGTGTACGCACCCATGTACATTTGGTGCGAATATCGAGGGCGCCTTTATGGCGCCAAAGAGTAGTCAAGTCGGGACAGATGATCCCATGAAAGTCGGGATTTGTCCCACATTGTAACGCATCCCTCTCCTTGTTCTATAAAAGGGAGGGAACACCCTTTGTAAAAGGGTTGCCCATTTTGGATTAGAGGGTATACCGGTAGGTTTAGGGTTAGGTTTCTTCCGCTTCTTCTTTTTCCCCTTCGTGTTCGTTTAGGGTTGGCTACAACTTATCTCCTGTGCAAGACCCTGCTCGGCGCGACGAGCCCGAGAGCTCCCCGACGGCGGCTTGACAGCAAACGACCGTTGTAAACTATCTTGGTCCGGCTCAAAGCCAGGAGTGTATTCTACTTATATATATATACATATATGTTTGCGTCTGTCTGTGTATATTGGCGTCTTGTTGGTGTTGGTTGCTCCCCTCTTTCCCTGTGTTTCTTGTACAAGAGGGCGTGTGTGTGTGTGTGTGTGCGCGCGCGTGAGTCGGTGTCAAGCACGCTCTCTCATTCCCTCTCTCCCTTCAGATGCTTCCGGTGCGTTTCAGGGGTGCCCCAGAAATGCTGAAGTGCGACTTCCTACACTCTGTCGCTCCCTAGTCCAAGACCCCCGTGGTCCCGCCTTTCTCCACACACGCGCATAACAACACGACATCTTTGGTGAACCCGACGTGAAAGGCGGCAAGGGAGGATGGAGTCGGAAGACGACGACCTTGCGGAGATGGTGGCCGAAGTGGAGTTGGAGTCGGCACGAGTGGTGATGAGGCGAGAAGCAGCGCAACAAGCAGTTGGGCGAGTGGTCGAAAGAGTCGGTCGTTTCAACGGGGACAAAATCCCATCTTACTTGGAAGCCTACAACGCGGAAATGGAAGAGCGTGGCGTAGACGAGGCATTGAGGCTGGAGTTCTTCTGCCGGGTCGTAGCTATCCGGATGCATGCGGAAGTAATGGAGCTCCGTGAGGCTCGTGGTTCATGGGAGGCCTTCGAAGAGGCGCTCCTGAAGGCATACGGAGGACGGTGGAAGAGCCGGGGACGGCACCACTTCGACCAGTGGGTAGCATCGGCAAAGACCCACCGGGGTGCGACGAAGGCGTTCCGGGAGTTCGAGCGACGACTTGCTCGGCTCCCAGAGCGGGAACAAGGTTTGGTGGGGGCGGACAAAGTCCTTTTGTTCGTCAAGTCGATCGACCGAGCGGAACGGGAAGCCATCGGGATTGAGCTCGAAGACGATGATGGAGCGAATGGGCTTACGGAGGACTCGTCGAGGGTCCGAAGGGTGTGCCAAAGGCTAGACAACGAGTGAGTCGAGAAGGCTAAGAGGAAGGTACGCGACGGCATGCCATCACAGCGGGAAGAGGCCGGACGGCAGGGAGAGTCGGCAAGGGTCGGCGTTGGGGCTAGGCTTGCGGAGGCGTACGCAGCGCTCAAAGCGATGCTCGAGGAAGAGGGAGGATCGAGGCCAGAAGCTAAGACCGAGGAGACGGACCTGCCGCACGCGACGGCAGAAGATCGGTACGACGGTACCACGGGAGAGGGTGCGGAACAAAATGCCCTCTCGACATGCGGAGAAAGATCGACCGAGGACGAGGTCGAGGACGGTGAGGTGGCGATCGCCGAGTCGAGCGGACATGAGGGAGTTCGGGCACGAAGGCCCGAAGCATCGAGCGAGGAGAAGACGGGCAGTGGTGCCACGACCTTACGCACACCGGGCCTAGAGACTCCGGCAACCGGCCCGAGACGATGGCAGTTGGGCCCGAGTACCCACGTGAGTCCCAAGCGGAGGAAGGCGGTGGCGGAGGAAGGCGGTGGCGGAGGGCCAAGAATCACCGGTGAGACGATACGGGGAAGGAGCGGACGAAAGCCCACGGACCCGATTCCAGAGAACTCGGCATTTGGGCCCGTATGCCCATGTCAGACCGAGGAGATGGATGGCGGTACCGAGGAGTCCGGGCACGATGCCAGCGAAGTCGGATGGGGAACGGTCTGCGAGGAGGCCGAGAGCGAATGCGGCACGAGGTTATCGGCATTCCGATACGGGTGGAGCGTGATCCGGTCGTGGATCGTTCGATCGGGTCCGGTTTCGGCATGAAAGTGCCGATACAAAAGGGGGTGCGGGACGAGCCGCCCTCTTTTACATGGGGAGAAAGACCGACCTGGCGAAGGTCGAGATTACGGATGAGAACCGGGCGGAGCGGACTCCCGGATAACCATTCCGGGAGGGAGGCAGAGAGCAGGCCTACGAAGAGGCCGAGGACATGGTACATCGGTACCACGGGAGAGGGTGCGGAGTAAACCGCCCTCTCGGCATGCAGAAAAGGACGACCCGGGACAAGATCAGGAATGCGACGAGCGCCGACGGAGGATCCTTCACACCGGTTCTAGAGACTTTGGCAGTCGGCAACGCAGTCAACGTAAGACCAAGATACTGATAGTGGCGGCGAGGTGACGTAGGCAAGGGCTACGGAAGGGCGGTCTACGGAGGATCCTTCACACCGGTTCTAGACACTTCGGCAGTCGGCAACGCGGTCGACGTAAGACCAAGATACTGACGGTGGCGGCGAGGTGACGAAGACAATGGGCATAAGGAAGTCCAGTCCTACAGGATCCCCACACTTAACCAGAGACTCCGGCAGTTCGGCCAACGTGGCAACATGAGACCGAGAGAGAGGTTGGTGGCGGCGGGAAACGGGACCCGACTACGCGGAAGAGACGAGGAGAGTCCGGGAGAGACTCAAACAAAAGACACCCGACTTTCGGCAAGCATTGAAACAGAGTCCGGTCCTATGGGACCCTCACACCGATCCGGAGGATCCGGTAGTTCGGCCAACGTGGCAACGTGAGACCGGGGGAGAAGGACGGTGGTTGCAGGGAATGGGACCCGACCACACGAGGTATCGGAAGAAGCCGATAGGGGTGAATACGGGGAGGTGTGTCAGGCCGGAAAGGCACACCTTGGACAGAACAAGAGTCTCGCGAGTGGCCATCACGGGCCAGATCGAAGCGTGACTACGGGACGGTGTTCGGCGCGGGCGTGGCCGAACGAAGGAAGCGGAAGACGGCACAAGGGAGGTGCCGAGAACGAAGGGACAAGTGCCTAGTGGACTGCACAGGGTCGGAACCAGGACGACAAGAGAGGCCGGAGGAGGATCCTCCACACTCGCTTCGTAGATCTCGGTAACTCCGTCGAAGTAACAAAGATTGACACGGCATGCCGGGGTGACAAGCTGGTGGGGGCGAGGGGACGACGGCAAGCGAAGGACCCAGGACCTGTTGCAGCAGCACGAAGACGGGAAGGGCCAAGCGGGCTACTACGGGGTGTTCCTCGGATGCAAAGGACACCGGTATGCGGGTGAACAACGATGCACGATCAGGCCAGAAAGGGGCCGATGAAGAGTGCAACACGGGCAGTACCAAACAACAGACGAGGGTAGGTGGCACACGGAGGTGCCGGAGCGGAAAGGCGAGCGCGGAGAAGGCCGGAAAGGGATCTTCCACACCGTTTCGGAGACCATGGCGGTTCGAGCCGATGCAGCGATGTAAGACCATGGAGAAGGAAGGTGGCGGCGGAAGGACGAAGGCGATGTGAAACACCATCGGGACATCACGATTCAACGACGGAGGCCAAGCGGGCTGCCACGGGCATTCCTCTAGTGGAGGACATTGGGCATACGGCGGGAAGCAAAGCGTTCATACGGCCGAACAAGGGCCAACGGAAGAACGCGTGCTACGGAGATCGCGGAAGAGGACCCATCGACGGGTCGAACGAGCCTACGGGGAGGCGAGCGCGAAGGAAGACTCGAAGCCGCCAGATCAAACCGGCAACGAGCTGAGATGCGGATCACGGGAGACCACTTTCTCACCGGCCGAAATCTCTCACCCTTCAACCAGATTGGCACGTACCGGTGGACATGCAGTTAGGTGGGGGCGGATGTCGTGAAGAATTTCGGCCATAGGCGAAAACCGGGAAACATTGTCTACATCGGCGGGGTGCAGCGTGTGTACGCACCCATGTACATTTGGTATGAATATCGAGGGCGCCTTTATGGCGCCGGAAAGTAGTCAAGTCGGGACAGACGATCCCATGAAAGTCGGAATTTGTCCCACATTGTAACGCATCCCTCTCCTTGTTCTATAAAAGGGAGGGAACGCCCTTTGTAAAAGGGTTGCCCATTTTTGATTAGAGGGTATACCGGTAGGTTTAGGGTTAGGTTTCTTCCGCTTCTTCTTTTTCCCCTTCGTGTTCGTTTAGGGTTGGCTGCAGCTTATCTCCTGTGCAAGACCCCGCTCGGCGCGACGAGCCCGAGAGCTCCCCGACAACGGCTTCACAACAGACGACTGTTGTAAACTATCTTGGTCCTGCTCGAAGCCGGGAGTGTATTCTACTTATATATATATACATATACGTTTGCGTCTGTCTGTGTATATTGGCGTCTTGTTGGTGTCGGGTGCTCCCCTCTTTCCCTGTGTTTCCTGTACAAGAGGGTGTGTGTGTGTGTGTGTGTGTGTGTGTGTGCACGTGAGTCGGTGTCAAGCATGCTCTCTCACTCCCTCTCTCCCTTCAGCTGCTTCCGGTGCGTTTCAAGGGTGCCCCAGAAACGGTGAAGTGCGACTTCCTATGCTCCGTCGCTCCCTAGTCCAAGACCCCCTTGGTTCCGCCTTTCTCCACGCACGCGCATAACAACACGACAACGCTCCCTCTATCAGAGGTTTTCTGCCCTTTATATACGCAGGGTCTATTTAGCCATTCACGCTTCCTGCGTGAACCGTTACATGCGTTATGATCTTATATTATTTCTTATTCCTACGCTCTTGTCCGTCGGTTACTATTCCGGCGGACAACAGGACAACAAAAAAATCTTACCCTTGCTCATCAACAAGCATATCTCTACTTTCTCCATAACATTATGGACGAATAACTTATACGCTCATCATAATGAGAGGACAAAGAATTAATCTTGAGATGTGAAAGTATTATTTCTAGCTACATAATATTTGGGGATTCTGCTTGTATAGTGTGGACACTCCTGATCTCCTTTCTAGCTAAACATTTTCAAAGATAGAGATCCAAATTGAGAAACTACATTGAGCATAAGTTCCTCGGATAATCCTTCGTTTCATAGTCAAATTAAACAAGAAAATTAAATTCCAGAGGATATGTACACAAACCTATGTTAAGAAGTGAGAAAAAACACAATACTTTGTCAAATCGATATAATCCGTTTATTAGAGTTTTCTTGTAACAACTCTAAATATATGTCAAATTGATATAATCCTTTTATGTTGATGTGCGATGTAATCTATGAGCTTTGATCAATATTAGTTATATTGTGATGAGTTAGAGACTACACCAAATTTTCTCAAGGATTTGCAAGAAATGTTAAAAACAAGTTACCCCACTACTTTATTAGCTCTAGTTGAGATTTTTGAATTCAAAATTTGCTCAAACTTTTCTTTTCTTTTTTTTCCAAATAAAAACTCCTTCCATTAGTTATAAAATTTTACAAATGAGATTATTATGTACAAACCCCTGTAGGGACGTGATAGTTCCATCTTATGTGGATGCCCACTTACTCAAGAAAGGGAGAGGACGACCATTGTTGGATGAAGGCTATTTGTTGTCCTTCAACTCCATCGGAGCTGCCCTTGAGGCCATCATATTAGCTCTTTAGAGTGGCTACAATTTCACTCCATATCTCTTGCAGTAACATTGTTGGATGTGCGGTTTGGTTGGAGAAGACCCGTCTACACTATTGTTTCCATAGAATCCAAAGAGTTATTGGGTTGAACAATTCCAACACAACTTGAGATTTGTCATTAAGAGGAGTTGAGTGGACATTGCTGATGGTGGAGAAAAAAACCTCTTGTGCTTTTATCACCAAAGTCATCCCCTCCTCCTGATGCTCGTATCTGCCAACTGGGGTCTGGCATGATAGCCAACATATATTTCCCCACTTGATTGAGCCTTGCACCTGGCATAATTGCAACAAGCGGCCAACCCCCCGCCATATTCGATGGGACGTTGGGCAGTCCCATAGAGCGTATCGTATTGATTCTACTGCATTTGGACACTCTACACAATTAGGAGAGCTAAGGTTCCCATGTTCCCATGCTCCCATCGGTAGTGACTTATGTATTAATAGTCATTGGAACATGGTAATTCGCCTCGCGTGTTGTTGTTTCCAGATTTTCAGCCAAAACTTGGTGATAATTGTGTGAGGAACTTGATATGTGTGCCAGACCTTTGTAGCAGCCGGCTCTCGGACAATTTGAGCAGCTAGGATGTGGCGGCCCAATCTAGTTGTGAATTGGAAGAAAGGGATGGGTTTGCTTCCTTGCTCCGCATAAGGATCACGCCATGTCCATTGCAAAGGGTCCCAACTAACCTTACGTAGCCATGTGTTTTCATGAGTACATATGTGCCAATCGGGTTGTACTGTGATCAGATCAGGATCTACAATCCAATTATGACCAATATACGCGAGTATTCGAATTACATTATTCTGTGTTGGTGTCTCAACATCTCGCAATTCAGAGCCTTCGATCCTGTCTGGTGATCCCCTACCTCTTGAGAACAAAGATCTCTCCTCCCCATAGCCTATCCATTTCTCCATTGTCTTCCTATGAGTAGCGGCTTCCCTAATTAGTAGAGCGTTATTGATTTCCAATCTCATTGTCCATCCACCCCTGATTCCATGGAGTATGTTGGCTTCATCTTGTAGTGGTAGTGACATAAACCGTCTCCAACATTCTATACTTTTTCCCAGACCTTCTGCAATGTATCCCCATGACAACCCCTTACTTGATCCAAGTAGTTGATTAGATTCATTCTTGATACATGAGTTCCATAGGATACGTTGACTGAGTCAGGCAGGTTCGGAACTCAATTGATCGCACTTGAGGCCTCGTCTAATGTCACACCATGCCTTCCACATGGATGCATTGAATCTATCATCCAATTGGCGGGAGAAACTAGGTTTGAGATCCATGTTTAGAATCCATCCCGTTTGAGGGGCCCAATTAACCCCAACAGTCATTTCCTAGTTGGAGTCCTCACACCACAAATTTGGCAAGTAAGGCTTTTGATTGTGAGAGGGGATCAACAAGTCCCAATCCCCCTCTCAACTTAGGTGCTGTGAGTATAGGCCATGCCACCTTGGCGCGAGTTACAGGATCTTCCTTACCAGACCAAATGTAGTTGCATACCAGTTGTTGAATCTGATGTATATTGTCCTTGAAGATTGTCCAACATGATAGACTGTACCATGTTGTTGCGAGTAGTACCTGGTTTGCCACTATGATGCGACCCGCTAGTGACAGTTTTTTCGAACTCCAATGTATTAACTTTTTGTTGCGAAACAGTGCTCGGCCACAACCGAGGAATAGGATCAACTTACAGAAAACGGGAAATACAAAATGTACGAGGACAATAGAGAGAAAGGTCCACTGGATGTTTACGTGGAAAACCCTAAATGGGAAAAACCACGGGAGTCCTCAAACTCCAACTATCACTATGAACAGAGATGTACACTGGTGAAGCTACAAGGCAACAACCTTGAGCTCACTGTCTTCGCCACAGGCGGCGGTAATACACAGAGGCAACGACCTCTTCGTCTCTCTCTCTCTCTCTCGGCTGCTCTCACTTCGCATAAAATGGGCAACAACATTAAAACTGTTTGCCCTAAGTCATATTTATACACATATGACTTTCGGGCTTATTTACAAATGTAGCCTCAAGGGCCCTTGGCAAACATATTCACAAGTATGTCCCCGCATCCGGATCTCTCTCTGGGTACATTCATCATCCGGCTCCGTAACCGGGGTCTTCATCATCCGGATCCGTATCCGGGTACTCTTCATCCGGCTTCATGCCGGGTACTCTTCATCATCCGGTTCCGTAACCGCAACCGGGCTTGCCGTCATTCATCTCCGGACATCCCATCCGGAGGGACCGAAATCCCAACAAACTCCCCCTTCACTTCGGCATGGGATGTCTCTCCAATCCGATCCTCTTCCGGCATGCTTCCAGCTTGTCGGGTGTAAGCACCTTGGTCAGCATATCCGACCCGTTCTCCTCCGTGTGGATCTTCGTCAGCACGAACTCCTTGTCTTCTATCCTTTCCCGGATCCAGTGATATCTTCGCTGGATGTGCTTCGTCCGGGAGTGATAGGCCGCGTTCTTCGCAAGGTGGATGGCACTCTGACTATCGCAGTAGAGTCGGTACTCCTCCTGCCGTATCCCGAGCTCTCTAATGAAGTCCTTTATCCATATTATTTCCTTGCCGGCTTCAACAGCCGCCATGTACTCCGCCTCTGTGGTTGACAACGCAACCGTCTTCTGCAGCCTCGACTGCCACGAAACAGCTCCCCCTACATACGTCATCACATACCCTGATGTGGACCGGCTGGTATCTGCATCAGCCGACATATCCGAATCGGTGAAGCCGTCGAGTTCGGGCTTACCGGAGCCGAATCGGAGGCACACGTTTGCCGTGCCCTTCAGGTATCGGAGTATCCACTTGGCCGCGTTCCAATGCTCTTTGCCGGGATTGCTCATGTACCGGCTCACCACTCCGACTGCATATCCTATGTCCGGTCGGGTACACACCATTGCGTACATCAAGCTCCCGACGGCAGAGGCATATGGTACTTTCATCATGTCCTCCTTCTCAGCCTTTGTCTTGGGGCTTTGCTTGCTGGACAGCTTGCAGTTTGCCGGGAGTGTTGACCCGACCGGTCTTGCTTCCGACATGTTGAACCGTTGAAGCACCTTTGTCACGTACTTCTCCTGTGACAGCCACAACTGCTTCTTCTTCCGGTCCCGGATGATGTGCATCCCTAGTATTTGTCTCGCCGGACCCAGGTCCTTCATTGAGAAGGTTCGGTGAAGAGCCTTCTTCAGCATCCGTATCTTGACCTGGTCCCGTCCGACGATCAACATGTCGTCCACGTATAGGAGGAGTATTAGAAGGTCTCCTCCGTCGAACTTCTTCACAAACACGCAGTGGTCGGACTGCGTTTTGTAGTACCCTTCATCGGTCATGAAGGAGTCAAACTTTCGGTACCACTGCCGGGGAGCCTGCTTCAAACCATAAAGGCTCTTCTTCAACCGGCATACCAAGTGCTCCTTCTCTTTCTTCTCGAATCCTTCCGGTTGCTGCATGTATATCTCTTCTTCGAGGTCACCGTGAAGGAATGCCGTCTTCACGTCCATCTGCTCTACCTCGAGGTCCATGCTTGCCGCTATGCTCAGCACCGTCCGGATAGAGGTCATCTTCACTACCGGGGCAAATATCTCGTCGAAGTCGACGCCCTTCTTCTGCTGGAACCCCTTCACCACGATCCTGGCTTTGTATCTCGGGGGGTTTCCGGCATCTCCCGGTTTCAGCTTGAACACCCACTTGTTACGGAGTGCCCGCTTTCCTTTCGGCAACTCCACAAGTTCATATGTGTGGTTCTCATGCAGGGAATCCATCTCCTCCTGCATGGCACTTAACCACCTGCGGCTATGGGTGTCATGCTTTGCTTCTTCAAAGCTCTCCGGCTCCCCCTCGTCGGTTAGCAGCACGTGCTCTGGTTCCGGAAATCTCCGGGGGGCCCTTCTCTCTCTTAGAGGATATCTCCGTTCCGGAGCTTCGGTAACCGGCTCCTCCGTTTCCTCTTCATCCGAATCCATTTCGGGATTGGGGCCGGTTCCGGTATCAGTTTCATCTTCCTCGGCCGCTTCTGTTTCTTCACCGTCTTCGGCCGGATCCTCGAGTGCTAACCGGTCCCTTGCCGGTCGGGACTGCTCTTCGTAGAGCTGATCCTCACCGGTCAACTTGGAGCTCTTCATCTTCTTCTCCGACTCCCAATCGGCGAGTGTCTTGTCCTCCATGAAGATGATATCTCGACTCCTGAATATCTTCTTGTCGACCGGGTCCCATACTCGGTAGCCGAACTCGTCGTCGCCGTAACCGAGGAATATGCATGGCCGGGTCTTTGGATCTAGCTTTCCTCTTCGGTCCTTTGCCACATGCACGTATGCGAGACACCCGAACACCTTCAGATGCCGGTAGGACACTTCCTTACCGGTCCACACTCTCTGCGGCGTGTCTCCGTCCAAAGGTACTGAGGGTGATCTGTTTATCACGTATGTCGCCGTCGACATTGCCTCAGCCCAAAATCCCTTGGGTAATTTCGCATGCGCCAGCATACTCCGGACCCTCTCCATTATGGTCCGGTTCATCCTCTCGGCCAGCCCGTTCAGTTCCGGCGTCTTCGGCACAGTAAACTCGAGCCGGATTCCCTTCGAGCGACAGTACTCCTGGAACTGCCCCCGGTATTCCCCTCCGTTATCCGCTCGTATCGCTTTCAGCTTCTTGCCGGATTCCCTTTCCACTCTCGCGTGGAGTTCTTTGAAGACAGACAATACTTGGTCCTTTGTCTTCAACGGTGCCGTCCACAGCTTCCGGCTATGGTCATCTATGAATGTTACGAAGTACTGAGCTCCGCCATGTGACTTCGCTTCTACTTGACACACATCAGTGTGTACCAACTCCAATGGTGCGCTACGTCTCGTTGGTGGCCTTGAGTGGAAGGAGGTCCGGTTTTGCTTACCGGCCAGACAGTCGGTACACTTCCCCAGGTGTACGTGCTTTACCGGTATCAGGTTGTCATCGGCAAGCCTCTTCATCCCCTTCTCACTCATGTGGCACAGTCTCTTGTGCCACAGCTCACCGGCAGTGTCGGCTGCCACGTTCAGCTCTTCCGGACATAGCCGGGAATTCATCAGGTACAGTGTATTGACCTTCCGGGCCCGAGCCACTATCAGGCTCCCTTTGCTGAACTTCATGACACCGTTCCGGATGCTACCCGTGTAGCCTTCATCATCTAGCCTCCCGGCCGAGATCAGGTTCAATCGGACCTCCGGAACGTGTCGAACATCCTTCAGCAGCATCTTGCATCCAGTTGATGTCATCAGCCACACGTCTCCTATGCCGGCAATCCGGCATGTCCCTTCATTTCCCATCCGGACACAGCCGTGCTCACCGGCTGTGTAGGATGAGAAGTATTTCTTCTCCGGGGTCAGGTGGAACGACGCTCCGGAATCGACCACCCAGGTCATCTCTTCCTCGGCAAGGTTCAGCTCCTTCTCTTCGGTAATGAGCATTATCTCTTCTTCACTTGCCGCGAGTGCCGTTGTTCCTTTCCGGTCCTGCCCTCGCCGATCCGGACCTCTCCGGTCCGTGGCTCCCCGGTATGCACCGTTTCTCTCCGGTGACTTCTTCGAATCGGTGTCGTCGGCTCCGTTGTCCTTTCGGTAATGCCGACAATTCTTCCGGAAGTGCCCCGGCTTCCCACAGTGGAAGCATGTGGGCCTTCCTCTTGACCGCGACCGGGTCCCCGACTTCTCCCGTCTTTGCGGACTCCGGTTCCATTGTCTTCCCCGTTCCGATTCGGTAAGCAGCGCCTTCGAGTCGGAGACCGGTTCTTTATCTCTCCGACGCGCTTCTTCATTTAGAATGCTTGTCTTTACCGTTTGTAGAGACAGGTTATCTTCGGTGCAGGAGGTGCTGAGAGTCACCACCAAGTTCTCCCAGCTTTCCGGCAATGTACACATCAGAATGATGGCTTGCATTGCATCCTCCAACGGGAACTTGATCGCCGCAAGCTGGTTCACGAATCCCATGAACGTGCTCACGTGTTCCACCATATTCTCGCCGTCCCGGTACTTGAGGTTCACTATCTTCCTCATCAGGGAGGTCCGGTTCAACGCATTCTTCCTCTCGTAGAGGCCCGACAGCTTCTTCCACATCTCATATGCGTTGGTGTCGTTCGCCACATGTTGTAGGACGCTTACATCAACATATTGCCGGATCGTCGCTACGGCTTTCCGGTTCAGGAGCTTCCACTCCGACTCTATTACCCCCTTGGGTATCTCGGCATTGTCAATCGGTTCATACAGGTCTCGGACGATGAGAAGGTCTTCCATCTTTATCTTCCAATCGGCGTAGTTCTGTGAGTTCAACACCATCATGCCCGGAGGCCCACTACCACCGCCTTCCATTTTCTGTGTTACCGTCGCTCTGATACCAAATTGTTGCGAAACAGTGCTCGGCCACAACCGAGGAATAGGATCAACTTACAGAAAACGGGAAATACAAAATGTACGAGGACAATAGAGAGAAAGGTCCACTGGATGTTTACGTGGAAAACCCTAAATGGGAAAAACCACGGGAGTCCTCAAACTCCAACTATCACTATGAACAGAGATGTACACTGGTGAAGCTACAAGGCAACAACCTTGAGCTCACTGTCTTCGCCACAGGCGGCGGTAATACACAGAGGCAACGACCTCTTCGTCTCTCTCTCTCTCTCTCGGCTGCTCTCACTTCGCATAAAATGGGCAACAACATTAAAACTGTTTGCCCTAAGTCATATTTATACACATATGACTTTCGGGCTTATTTACAAATGTAGCCTCAAGGGCCCTTGGCAAACATATTCACAAGTATGTCCCCGCATCCGGATCTCTCTCTGGGTACATTCATCATCCGGCTCCGTAACCGGGGTCTTCATCATCCGGATCCGTATCCGGGTACTCTTCATCCGGCTTCATGCCGGGTACTCTTCATCATCCGGTTCCGTAACCGCAACCGGGCTTGCCGTCATTCATCTCCGGACATCCCATCCGGAGGGACCGAAATCCCAACACTTTTGTCGAATGGAATGGATAACGGGTGCAATCATAGTCTCTGGCGGTATGTTGAAACCAATTTGGAAACCCAAATATTTGGTGCTCGTTCCTTGATTGATCCATTTGAAAGCGGGATGTGGGTGTCACGCAAGATGTGTTTCATGAGAAAGCCATATTACACAGGATTTGTGCCAATTAATCATGGCATTGGATCTCTTGCAAAATACGGCTAACCCACTTTCGAGCTTTTGTAGGTTTTCCAAGTCCCCTTGCAAATAGACCGTTGTGTCATCAACAAATTCTATATGCAAGATGCTTTGATGAGAATGAGGCACGGGAAGACCACATAGGTTGAGATGCCGCGAGTTGAGAAAGCAAGAGAGTGCTTCGGCGTATAAAAGAAATAAGGATGGAGCTAGTGGGCATCCCTATGGTACAGATCGAGATAGTCGGAAAAAGGGGCCCCTTTCACTTGCCAGTGAAACGCAACTGCTGCCGTTCCTATAAAGTCTTGCAATGCCTTTGATCCATGTCTCTTGAAAGCCGAGTTTCCCCATCACACTTTCAAGAAAGTTCCAGCAAAACCTGTCATATGCTTTCTCAAAATCTAGTAGCACCACTGCTACCTTGTTGTTGGTACGCTTGGCAAGGGCTACTGCTTCCTAGTATGAGAAGAGGTTGTCTAGGATGCTCCGATTTCTAACAAAACCTGTTTGGGATGGATGAATGAGTTGAGGGAGAAGAGGTGTTAACCGGCGTGCCACAATTTTTGCGAGAAACTTATAGATAGTATTGAGAAGAGTTATGGGCCGCCACTTGCTAATGTCATTGGCACTACCACCACTTTTAGGAATGAGATGTATCATCCCTTGTCTAAATTCCCCCGGCATGTTTCCAGACATGATGATCTCCTCATATGCCTAGAGGAGGTCTTCTTTAATAGTGTCCCAAAGGCATGTGAAAAAGTGAGGGGTGAGGCCGTCGATTCCGGGGCAACTATCTACATCCAAATCAGAGAGGGCCTCCCATATCTTGATGGTTGATAGGGGACGCACGAGCCATGTATTCATTTCCATCGTGACTTTCTTGGGTATGGTTTGGAGGATAATATCTTCTCTTATGTCTTCCCCTATGGCCATAGTATCTTCGGTAAGTAGGTGCTTATAGTAACCTGTGGCAATATTCCTCATTTTGTCGCCATCCTTAGTGGTCGTTCCATCCGCTCGGTTGAGGCTGCGTATCATTGTTCTAGCATGCCTCGGGCCTTTGGAGCAAAAGAACTCCTTCGTGGTTTTGTTCCCTACTTGAATCCATGGTGCCATGCTTCCATGAAACTCCATGTCATATATTTCCTTTTCCGCCATGCTGAGTTCATGTTTGGCCATGGCAACTTGTCCTACAATCCAACTACATGACGAGTATCTCTGTTGGAGTCGTTATAAGGCTATTTGTCCTCGTTTTGTCCTCTATCGCTTTTCTTGAGCATCGTTGCTTTTGGTCTTGACAAACTCATGTAGGAGAGTTGAAGCTCTTGTTAATTTAGCTAGAAGTTTGTCAGATGTTGATGAGACATTGACGGGTAATGACCATTGGTTGGAGAGTTGTTCCTTCACCTCTATAACTGTGTAGATAGTGTGGGATGCGAGGTTGGAATGGGCCCCATTTTCGGTGCAATTGAAAATAACCGACTACCGAGTAATGGTCAGAGAAAGTCGTGCCTGGAATTATACGACACCACCCTCCCTTCGCTTCTAGAGCCTTGCTCACATAAATGCGGTCAATGCAGGAAAGGGTGGGTCCATTAGTCTGATCGGGAGAATAAGAGAGAGTCCCTTTTTTGTTGGAAGTTGTCAGAATGCCAGATGTCTTGTAGGTTAAGGTGTACACATAACTTCTCCCATTGTTTACGTTCCCTTCCTTGTAGAACTATGGGGTTGTTGTTGGAGCTATCGTGAATGGATTCGATCATATTACAATCCCCTCCAATGCACCACTCTTCCACACCCGCTACTTGTAGGTGGATGCGTTCACAGAATGTTGCCCTTTCTGTTATGCTATTTGGAGCATAAACATTCATGAAATTCCAGCGTTGCCCTTGGATGGCCAACGTGCAAAAATGTGCCCTACCAAGTGTAAGTGATTCCTGGTGTATGAAGCCTTGGGCTAGATGTTCCCGAATTAGAGTGCAAATACCACCATGATTTCCATCCTCCCCTATTACTAGTTCCCAAATTGTTCGCCATGATCTTGGTAAAAGATCTCCAACTTCCTTTAAATGAGTACTATCAAGCTAGTGTTCTTGCAACATGATGATGTCAACTCCTCAAGATCTCTTCTCAGTTTCCATTTGTTTTGCTGGTCTAGTCGACTCCTGAGCCCTTGCACATTCCATGTTACAATCTTCATAATCATGGAATGGAGTGGGAGATTTGTGCCTTATGCTTTGCACAACATGTCGTGAGTGGGGAGCACTCACCATTTAGACAGCCAGTCATTTCCATTGATGGAATGATGGTCAAAATTTGCTCAAACTAATACTTTTAATTAAAATAGTGTTTTAATCGACGACTTTTTTGGGAAGAAGGCTACAACTTATTTTAAAGTTAAGGGTTTTTTTTTCTTATCTAAAAACTAAATTTCATGGTTTTATTTGAACAAAACAACATTATCTACAAGTTAGAATATTGTCAACAATTTTCATCCACTACAAGAACAAACATCATCCTTTCCATAATTAGTCTAAATCGTCACGTTTCTTTTGCTTGCAAATTAGTAATATGGATTCATCACTATGATAGCATTCATTGTGAAATTCAAACACCTTGGCAATAATTTTCAACTTGATGGTTTGGAATGAAATTTAAGAAGCTTATTTTGGTTAAGTTTAAGATTTTAGGATCTCTCACTTGAAAACTTTGCATATAATTAGGCCTAAAGGTAAATCCTTGACAATTTTCAATGGTCACTTAATGTCATTTTGTCGACACAATTAGAGATGTTCCCATCTATCTTTACGATTCCAAGTAAGCAATACAAATTCTTTAGACAGAAATCCACCAAATAAAAGAAGAAGAATTCATGTCCAAATGAAATGAGATGAAAAACGTGATCTAATATCGAGGAAATTTTCTTTTATGCTATTTGCAAAAAGAGCTTTCCGTACTAATGAAC
This sequence comes from Azolla caroliniana, assembly GCF_043228905.1. Lineage (NCBI taxonomy): Eukaryota > Viridiplantae > Streptophyta > Polypodiopsida > Salviniales > Salviniaceae > Azolla > Azolla caroliniana. The sequence goes on along the minus strand of NW_028230455.1, from coordinate 8,519,460 downwards.
ATATCCGAATTTCCTAAAGTAGAACCATGATCATTTGCTTTATTATTAAACTTACAAGTTGCATATTGCTAACTTATAAACTCCTAAATAAATTTCTAAACATTTAATTCTTAATTTCTTGAGATGGTAGAAGAATGATTGTGATAAAAAAACATGTTGACAAATGTTCTACAACATTTATTGATAAGCTCTTACTGTGACACCATTATCTATTTATTCATTTTTGTGACGCACTCGTGCTACGTAATCCATCAATGGGATACATAAAGGATCTAGTTAAGAATGTGTGGTTAAACATTTGCAAATTGAATCTATCTGTGAAATGAACACCATCCCAATTGATGAAGTTAATAGGGTTTGGGCATACATATAATGCTTCTGTCTCATTTGAGCAAATGACATTTGGATAATCAAATCCGTATGGATACGTAGGTCCAAGACCACAACAAGCATCGAAGGGATGGGTGAACCCTACAATGAGATTCAACAATTAAGGTAGTTAGTACATTTGAATAACAATACTCTTTAAATTCATTATGTCACATTGAATTCCCTAATAAGAGATTGTGGTCAATGAATTTCTCGTATTCACATTATACCCAACTATCATTTGGATGTGTGAAAAACTAGTCACACTAGTTACCAAATACTTGAGGGGTACTTATCATCAAACAATGGTCATTCACAACCAAGCCAAGTTGTTACAGGCATGACCATATCTCGTGGTAAGTTTTACCGTAGTATTCTATACACACGGATAAAGTGTGAGGGTTAAACGAGAGTGCAAAGAAGGACGAGATTACTTTTAATCCTTGGGATTGGGATAACCCATTAGGCAAAGTGTGAACTTGCCTGGGCGCCTTAGGTATGAGACCTAGCTACCCTCATTTGGGACATTATCGACTATGTCGAGACTCTGTCATTGTTGTGGGTCAACTCTTGTCGCGAGCGCGCCAGCACTAGGTACGACTCGATGCCACGATGATGGTATGGGACGCCGATCGAGGCTCGAGTCCGTCTCGATCCCTTCGCTCAAGGGTGCTCAGGTGGATTGACACCCTTCTTTCTCTCTCCACTCTTATCTATTTATCGATTAAATCCTTATCATATTCTTTACATTAGTAGCTAGCTCTAACAATTGCTATGATACCCATTGTTAGAGGTAGCTACTAATGTAAGCATGATATAAGGATATAATAGATCTAAAATAAGAAAGAGAGCGATAAAGAAGGATGTTGATCCACCCGACCACCCCCGAGCGAAGGGATCGAGACGAACTCGAGCCTCGATCGGCATTCCATACCACTGTCGTGGCATCGAGTCGTACCTAGTGTTGGCGCGCTCGCTTCCAGAGTTGACCCACCACAATGACGGAGTCTCAACATAATCGATAATATATCAAATGAGGGTAGCTAGGCCTCATATTTATAGCTAGACCTAAGGCCCCCAAGCAAGTTCACACTTGGCCCAATGGGTTGTCCCAATCCCAAGGATTAAAAGTAATTCTTTCCTTCTTTACACTCTCGTTTAACCCTCACACTTTATCCATGTGTATAGAATACTACGGTAAAACTTACCACGGGATATGGCCATGCCCGTAACACAAGTGATCCTTTTGCTTTTCAAAAATATTGAATCCTCGCTAATTCCTATGCGAACTCATGGGTACAGATGGTTTCAAAATAGAATGATGTGTGGTTCCACAATAGCTAACAACTATTTGGCAAACTATGAACCCACCAGTAAAGAAGTATGCATATGTTATCAATGTTCAAGGACTAGACACTAATGGACACTAAGAAGTATCCATTATGTACAACCACTCACTTATTGTTGCTTGTCTTTACGTTCCCATCATTGAAATTGGAACAAAATATGAAGTTTTTCTTAGAGCTTTTAATTGGAACATAATTAAATCACCCCATTTCTTTCCCTCTATGAATGTGAAGACCAACAACTATTTTGTCTATAGGAAATTTTTTATTTTGGATCTGTGTTTATTATTATTATATATTTAGTTAGTGAATTTGATTTGCTCATAGTTGCATAAGCTTGCATTGATGTCACTCCTTTTCGTTGTAGAGAAGGCATCTCTGTAGAGCCAAACTAAACTGTAAGCCTATATAAATTTAGCTACACAATCACGAATATGTACATATATGTTTTCAAATGTATGTGTGGATTTAAAAAAAAAATACCGAATTGGTCAGCATGGTGGATGATATAGTGAGTGGCAGAGTAGTAATCAACAAAAGTGTAATTAGCATCAAGGTGCAAGTCATGAAGGTCATTGAGCATCGCGAGCGTTTGTTGGCCACTGTTCCAAATGATGTCATCGATAGATTTAATACAACCACGGGAGTCTTTGGTGAGATTAGTAAAAGTTGCCAATTGGCTGGAGGCGCAGCCTTGAGCTCCAACCCCAGCAACAACAAAATTCCTGGCATGGCCTTCATAGTAGAGTGTCTTATTTTAACCAATGCAGTTGTACCAAAAGCATAAGCAAGTTGTTAGGCAAATTATGTTGTAAGGGCATTCATTTATTGCATAAAACAAAATTTCGTAGACACTAAGTTAGTACCTCCAATCCGGCACGTATTTCCTCGACAACGAGGGGAATGATTGCATCACTCACAAACTCTGGTGGATAATCCAATTCTAAATAATAAGTTCTGTAGTCTAACCCGCCGATCTGTAGTTCTGTAGTTCAATGGGACTATGACCAATAATGAGCCACAATGATTCTTGATATTAATGCAACAAACTCCGCCACAATGGAGATAATGCTTACCGACCATTTCATTTCTCTTCACGAAACCATAAACAAACAAAATGAAGAGATGAGTGCACTCATAAAAGAGATTGCAAAACTACAAATTATTGTTATTGAGAATGAGAGTCTTAAGAAGAAGGATTGTGAAACTAAAAAATGAGATTAGAGAATGCAAGAAAGCTTCATTTGAAACAAATGAGTGTTTATTGTTGACACTGGTTGTGTGTTTGGTTGACTAGGCTATGCTTCTATGGAATGTTTATGGATCTTGTTTAAGAACAACAAGCATAGAGTAAGCTTGAGATCCTATATAATATCAAGAATGCAATATACACAAAGTATTCACAGAGAAAGAGAGAGAGAGAGAGACAGTTACACAGGTAGTTAGGCTAAGAAAGATTGTGTGTTATTGCATCATTTTGTACAAGGAGGAATGCTATATATACATGCATGATTGGGATTTTTGAAGAATAAGTGAGATATTATTGTCTTAGTCAGCTAAATATGCGGAAGTAAGTAGGATTTGTTGTCAAGTTAGACAAACAACAAGAAGCAACTAAGGAAGATTTGTTCACTATGCAACAAGAGAATAGACAAGAAGGAGACAGTTACACAAAGAGACATATTGCTCAAAGAGTGTAAAAAGTAGTGTGCGGAAGCTTGTAGATGAAACCGGCTTCACCGGATAGCAACAAAGAATATACACAGGTCTAATGGAAAGCTTAGACACACAAAGAGTACGCGGGAGAGACAGAGAGAGCAGAACAATAAGCTCAATTCAAAATAACAACACTCTATACATACAATGTCCTACAGAACACTTTTTATACAAGTCCTCAAAAGGACTAACAAAAGTACTGACATGTACTTCAATGCTCATACGAGCATTTGACACAGAATCCCATATGCTTACGTACTAGGCTAGATTCATAGGCCTCTAATGGCACTACCGGTTCATATTGATTCGGATTACAATCCAGGTCTCCTATTCGGCTCTTAGTTCTGGATATCGATCCGGTTCTTCAATCTAAACTCTAATCCGGCTTTGGCTTATTCAGGCGATCCGGATCCAGTTGAGCTTGTCCGCTCCACACTCCCTCTCAAGCCCCACTTGAGGTCGGATTGTGGTGTCAGTGTTTGCCGGTCCTTTCTTTTGGCTCCTGCTCAGTGTTTGGCCTTCTGTTGATCTGGCTCCTCCAAATCAACCACCTCTTCCGAATCGGGTGCCTCCGATTCGTTCCAGCTCTTGCCCGAATCGGATGTCTCCAACTCGTCCTCAATCTTCAGGCCCCTCACAACATCGGACCACGTTTGAGTCTTGGCCTTCTTCTTTTGGCCGGCTTTGTCCTTCTTGAGTCTGCCGCTGTCGTTGCTTTTTCCGACTTGTTTGGACGACTCAACTCCCTTTTTCTTCTTGTCTCCCCCTGTTTTGGTTGTTTCCTTCTCTCTGACTCTTTGTCCGGTGGAATTACCTGTTTTTGTTCCAGTTCTCCCCATCAAGTGCGGCATGTCGAGATGTTGTAGCCCAAGCATCTTTGAAAAATGTTGCAACTTGTTGGTTCCAAGTGTGTTGGTGAAGATGTCGGAAATCTACCGATCCCTCTTAACATATCGAAGTTTGACTTCACCGTTGAGGACACACTCGCACACAATGTTATAATGCACTTCTATGTGCTTCGTCTGAGCATGGAACAGAGGATTTTTGGGAAGCTGCATGCTACTCATGTTGTCGCAATAGATCGGGATCAAAGCTGGTACTTCGATCTGGAGGTCTTGCAACAACCGCCGAAGCCAAATGGCTTCACAGGTGGCAACGGTAGCGCCCCGATACTCAGCCTCAGTGCTCGATAAAGCCACTGTCAGTTGCTTTTTACTGCTCCACGCAACAGCTGCACTACCAAGAGAAAATGAAAAACCGGAAGTGGACCGACGATGCGACGCATCACTGTCCTAGTCGACATTTGTATAGCTGACTAGCTTCTCGGTTATACCATGTTGGTATAATAGTCTCCGGTCCTTAGTGCCACTAACATACCTCAGTATTCGGTGCGCGCATTGAAGGTGCCACACGGTAGGGATCGACAACGGCTCGGCTGAAGCGTAAACTGTTAGGCTAAAGCGACTTAGCGGCTTAGAGGCTCGGCTCGGCTTAGGCTTGAGCCTGCCTTAACGGTTTGAGCTCGGCTCGGCTTAGCTTGAGCCTCACCAAACCAGCTGAACACGGTTAAGGCGTTTAGAAACTTGAGATAGAGAGAGAGAGAGGGTGGGAGACTACTTAGATGAGGAGAGAGAGAGAGAGAGAGAGAGAGAGGGAGATAGGAGACTACACAGAGGAGAGAGAGAGAGAGAGGGAGATAGGAGACTACACAGAGGAGAGAGAGAGAGAGAGGGAGATAGGAGACTACACAGAGGAGAGAGAGAGAGAGAGGGAGATAGGAGACTACACAGAGGAGAGAGAGAGAGAGAGGGAGATAGGAGACTACACAGAGGAGAGAGAGAGAGAGAGAGGGAGATAGGAGACTACACAGAGGAGAGAGAGAGAGAGAGGGAGATAGGAGACTACACAGAGGAGAGAGAGAGAGAGGGAGATAGGAGACTACACAGAGGAGAGAGAGAGAGAGGGAGATAGGAGACTACACAGACGAGAGAGAGTGAGAGAGTGAGAGAGAGAGACTACACAAACATGAGAGATAGATAGATAGATTATATTATCGTCTTCGGAGGTCAAATATGACCTATGAGACAAAAAATATTACATTTCATGTGATACGTGTGAAGGTGAGTAGCGACTCTCGATGTTCAAGAACTTTACCAATGAATGTTGCAATCGAGAGTGCACATTGTGGTTGTGAGAGAAATTCGTGCAAGGATTGGGCTCGATCGAAGAGAGAGGGAGGGAGGGAGAGAGAGAGGGAGGGAGGAAGGCAAGGAGCTTGTATTCTACATAGTGGATCGTCTGAGAGAGAGAAAGGGAGGAAGGCAAGGAGCTTGTATTCTACATAGTGGAGCGTTTGAGAGAGAGAGAGAGAGAGAGAGAGGGAGAGGAAGGTTTCCAAACCGTTTGACAAGCCGGTTTCCAAGTCGTCTCCCAAACCGATTTAGGATTCGTTTGGTTCAGGTTTGAGAACCCGAAAATGGTTTAGACTTAATCGGTTTGGCTTGGATAAGGCCAAATCGGGTAACCCTAAACCGAACCGTTGCCGATCCCTACTACATGATCGGCTTCTACATAAACGGGCTTATCATCTCGACAGGATAATTGATATCGGGTCGGTGGATGGTCAAGTATATGAGGCTTCCGACAATTTTCCGGAACCATTTCTCATCGTAGGCTGGTCAAAAGTCGGCACGTAGCTTTAAGTTCCGGTCCAGGGGTGTGGAGACTGGTTGGCAATTGGTCATGCCAAACTTGAACAACATATTCAACACGTAATGTCTCTGGGACAACAATATGCTGTCGAGGGTATGGATCACCTTGATCCCGAGGAAGTAATGAAGGTTCCCAAGGCCCTTCATTTCGAATACATCTGACAACTAGGGCTTCACTCGACCGATTTTAACGAGTCCGAGTCTAGTAATAACTAGATTGTCCAAATATAGCAGGATACATACCAGACCATCTTGACCTTTCTAGATGAATAATGACGAGTCCGACTTCGAGGCCGCAAACCCCATCTTACGCAACCGGTACGTGATTTTTGAATTCCAAGCACGGGGGGCTTGCTTCAAGCCATAAAGCGACTTCTTGAATCATCACACTATCGACTTGTTCATCTCCGATTGAAAACCGGGGGGTTGGATCATGTAGACTTGTTCTTCAAGGTCACCTTGAAGAAACACATTCTTCACGTCCATTTGGTGAAGATGCCACCCCCTTGCTGCAACAACCGCTAGCACCACACAGACCTTCATGATCTTCGCTACAAGAGCGAAGGTCTCTCGTTGTAGTCGATTATGTGGGTCTACACATATCCTTTGGCCACTGACCGGGCCTTGTACCAGTTGACCAAATTGTCGGCATTGTACTTCACCTTGAGAACCCACTTGTAGCAGATTGGTTTATAATGTCGGGGAGGGTCAACCAAGTCCCATGTGTCGTTGGCATCGAGTGCCCGCATTTCTTCCTCCATTGCGGCACGCCAATGTGTCCTTTGCCGGTTCTACGTAGCTCTCCGACTGATGCACTTCTACCACTTTCTTCATGTACACATAGTGATGCGCCATGCACTCATTATACCCATACCATTTGACGGGGTTCTTCTGGCGGGTCGATCAACATAACTTCTCGTTAGCCAATTTCAAGGCCCTCTTGGCCGGCTCACACTTCATCTCTGAAGGTCCGTCTTCGTTCTTTCTAGAGTCGGACTCGCTCCGATCCGACTCTTCTCTGCCGGTGTCATACTTTGGCATCTTCTTCTTCCCCTTCTCTTTGCGTGTGGACCTCTCCTTCGTTCCTTACGTGGGGAGAGCACGACCAAGTCTTCGTTGCTCGCCGACTCATCATCTTACTGGTCCTTCCAACTCAGCTCTTCATTCAACTCGCTCAACCGAAATGAGATTGGAATCTCATCTAGAGTACTGAATCCTTCATCATCTTTTGCCTTGATCATTTCGGGCTCACTGGCCTCATCTTCTGGAATCGGGTTGAAGTCGGGGGTCGGAGTCGGTAAAGAGTACCATGATGCTGATTCAAATTCGACATCTCCGCTCACTCGAACTTGTTTTGTTCGGGGGTTATAACACTTATAACCCTTTTGCTCATGTGAGTAGCCGACAAGGGTACACTTCTATGACTTCAGGTCTAGCTTTCTCCAGCTCTCATCCGGCACATGCACATAGGCAATGTTGCCGAATACCCTAAGATGTCGTAAATTCGGCTTACGCCCGGAATATAGCTCGTGTGCTGACACCTTATCCCCAATCTGGTTTTGGATGTAAACGGCCGTCCGGACGGCCTTGGCCCAGTAGAACTTGGGCATGCTTTTCTCCTCAAGCATTGCCCGTGGCGCCTCAACAATCAACCAGTTCTTCCTTTCGGCCATGCTATTTTGTTTCGTCATGTATTGGCAGCTGAATTCCCTCTGAATTCCTTTCTGCTGTAGATAACTATTAAATTGGCCGGAAAAGTATTCTTTTCCACCATCTGACCGCAGACTCTTGATATTTCTCTCCATTTCCCGTTTGACAAGACTTTGGAGGTTCTAGAAACAGTCAAAGACTTCGCTTTTCTTCTCGATGAGATATATCTACGTGTGCCAGCTGTAGTCGTCGATGACGAAGACGAAATATTGGCTCCCTCCCAGACTAACATTTTGTGCCGATCCCCATACATCCGAATGTATCAATTCGAGCTTGTTATGGCTCCGATTTCTTTCGGTGGGGAATGGAAGCCGGTGTTGCTTCCCTAGCTGGCTGGCTTCACAAAATTGGGCCTTCCAGCCAATAAATTTTGGCAATCCGGAAACTACCTGTTTCGATTGCAGATCTTGAAGCCTCTAGTAGTTGACATGGCCTACTCGTTTGTGCCATAAGTCGATGTCTGACTCAATTTTTTGTCCTTTGGCGAATAGAGCAGTGTCGACGTCATAAGTGTTGAGGGTTATAAACATCCTCCCTTCCTGGTGCCCTTATGCAATGATCTAGCCGTCTTCCTCGATGAAGCATCGAGGTGCGTAAACCGCAATTGCATCCCTTGGTCGATGATCTGTCTAACCAACACTAGGTTCTTCGTGATTGTTAGAACATGTAAAATATTCATTAACTTTCCCTTTTGTCCGACATGACTCAAGGAAACTTCTCCAACATGCTCGATAAGGTGAGGAGTGTAGTCTCTGGTTTTGACAACTCTCGGTTGCTCCGGCTTTTCCAGAAACGAGAACCACTCTTTGTGGCTTGTCATGTGGTTAAATGTTCCACAATCAACATACCACACTTCCTCTGATGCAGAAGTAGTCTTTTTCATCGAGTCTGCCTTGTGCTTCATCACGAAGGTTGGCCCTTTTCCAGTCTTTCCGGTATCGGATCCTTGAGATCCTTCTGCGTTGTGCGAGCTTTACCAGTTCCCTTGTTTGGCCTTGCTTGATCTGGATCTATCTGAATCGGCACGCTTCTTCCAACACTCGCTCTCCTGGTGGCCTTTCTTGCCACAGTACCAGCATTCCGTGTCGGCTTTCGATTGCCGGTTTTCGATTGCCGGTTTTCGATTGCCGGTTTTCGGTGCCGCCTTGACTCCCCCTGCTTGTGGAGGGTCCAGAATTGTTGTCGGCACTATCTCTGTACCTCCGATTTTGCTCTTGCCAGCCGCCACTATTGCGTGCCCACCCACCTCGTCTTCAACGCCCACAGGGCCAATTCGCCTCCGTGTACAACATCCGACTGTCCGGTTCAGTCGTCTTTGACCCACTCGCGTGGTTTTCTTCGAACATCAGAATCAATTGCAGGTTGAAGAAGGACGATGGTTTCTCCTTGGTGCAATCGTCGTCCAGATCGGCCCGTACCATTGTGCTAGACCGCCGAGGCAGATCTGAACCATCTCGTCTTCGTCCACTGTCACGTTGATGCAACCGAACACGTTGCAGATCTCCTTTACCTTCATGGTGTAGTCGGTAACCGACATGTTCCTCAGTTAGATGTTGTGGAGCTCTTGTCCGAGCTGCAACTTCTGGGCCGTTGTGTTGCCATGAAAATCTTCTTCAAATTGTCTGAAGCTTCTTTCGGAGTTTTTGCATCCTTGATGTAACCGATCATCTGGTCGTGCACAAAGGACACAAGGCAGTAGAACACTCTGCTCACTCCTTACTCCCATGCCGGGAAGTCCTTGTGTGCCGGCTTTGACGCAACCTCGTTTGCTCCTTTGAGATAGTTGTAGTATCTGTGTCCAAGTAGATATTGGTGCATATTGTATGACCAAGATGCGTAGTTAGTTCTGTCGAGTTTCTTTGTCGGGAGCGAGCTTACCATCCCTCTGTCCATTTCTTTTCTTTTCGGTCTGTGCTTTTCCGGAAGTTAGGGTTCATCTATGGAAATCGATAGTTGGCAACAGAGGTTTTCAACCCTCGCACGTTGATACCATGTAAAAAGTAGCGTGTGGAAGCTTGTGGATGAAACTGGCTTCACTAGATAGCAATAGAGAATATACGCCGGTTTAATGGAAAGCTTAGAAAGATAGAGATAGATAGATAGATAGATATATTATATTATCGCCTTCGGAGGTCAAACATGACCTATGAGACCAAAAATATTACATTTCATGTGATACGTGTGAAAGTGAGTAGTAACTCTCGATGTTCAAGAACTTTACCAATGAATCTTGCAATCGAGAGTGCACATTGTGGTTGTGAGAGGAATTCATGCAAGGATTGGGATCGGTCGAAGAGATGTGGAAAGCATGGTCTAATATGATCAAAGGCAGAGCATTGTATCAAAGTGTGATACTCAGACTCACGAACTTGTTTAGGGCAAAGTGTGCATAGCCGACCACTCTCATCACTTGTGAGCTAAGTCGCATGGAAGCAATGGTTCGAATGATAGATATTGGTATGGGCTCTAACATGTATCGATTTGTACGGTTTCCACGTTCTGGAAAGAATACGGTTTTGTAGTTAGGTCCGACATGTGTAGTATAATGTGTGACGCGTGAGCCTCCACATTTGTCCCATGTCACGATACATTGGCGTTGCAAAAATGCCTCATTTACAGAGGAATCTAGTGATGCATGAAGCAAGTGTCTCGCATCCCATCTACCAAACCATATTTCTATATCTTGCATTCAACCGGAACACAAAATTTTGCTTTTATGCGTCTTTTGGATCTTTTTGCTTGCTTCCCATGCAATTCTAGGAAGTCGATGTGAGGGACTTTTTTGAACCTTAAGCATGTAGTTAATAACCCTTTCCATGGCCATGATCTCAATGGGAAATGATCTCGTCTTGTTGAGAGTCGAACTCAACTTCCCATAGGAATAGGTTAACACTAGCCCATGGACATACCAAGCTAGTTTTGTAAATAGCAGAAAGGGCGCTTGCCCTAGCTTATGTCATGATATGGCAAGACTCGAACCCATGACCTTAGGTTATATGGGTCGAGCTCTTGACCATTATATCATCTATTGTAATACGTAGGATATTATTTTCATTTACATTTTGTTATAGGAAATCAATGTATATTCTAGATTTCTCTGGAACATTCTAGAAGCTTGAGGATTACTCCTAAGAACACTATAAAAGACGACATTAGGCATTATGTTGAACCAAATTGGTTCAACACCAGTCTTTAGCCTCATAGCCCTTTTGTACTTACTCTTCTTATAATATATAACCTGTTATCATCATCTCTCGCTCTCTCTCTCTCTCTCTCTCTCCTCTGTTCTCTTCCTCTCTCGGGAGTCTTACACACCCTTAGTTCTAATAGTACTTCCCTTCTCTAGTACTAATTCTCTCTCTGTTTAGTACTAATCCTATCTTTGTTTAGTACTATCCCTGACAGTTTGAACCAATTTCCCTTCTGTCTCTCTCCCTTCATACTAATCTCTTATTTCTCTTTTCTTTTAATCCCATGGCCACAGTTAGCGCTCAAGAATATCAATCTGTTTTCTCAGAGTTTCAATGCCTAAAAGAGAAGTTCCTTGCTTTGGAACAAGAAAATCAATGGTTGTTGGGGGATCTTCAACAAATCTCCTTAGAAAAGCAACAAATGCAACAACAACATGGGGAACTTGCATTACGCGTGCAACAACTCGAAGCAACCATCGTAGCGATGCAACAACAAGGCCCCGGAACACCAGGGATTCATAAGGAACCCAAGATTGGCCTTCCCACGAAGTTCAATGGAACACGATCGCAGTTTAGAGGGTTCCTTAATCAGGTACGATTAGTTATTCAAATGCATCCTTCCCGATATCCTACCGATGCATCACGAGTGGGTTTAGTAGGGACGCTGTTAAGTGGCTCAACGTTGGCATGGTTCGCTCCACTGTTGGAAAAGGAGTCTCCATTACTCAACAACTTTGAAGAGTTTATAGGTGAGTTTAAAGCATGCTTTGGGGATACTGACAACATAAGGACCGCAATCAACAAAATCCGGCGATTACGCCAAGGAGACCGTCCAGCCTCTGCATATGCTGCAGATTTCCGTCTACTTGCCGCTGACATCCCTTGGGATGATCAAGCGCTGATGGAGCAATTTCGTTATGGTTTACGCAACGATGTCAAGGATTTACTCTTGACTTTCCCTGAAGAGCCAAAGTCCTTAATAGAAGCAATCAGTCGCACGGTCAGATGTGATAACCGCCTCTTTGAGCGACGTTCGGAACGACAGCTACAGATGCCGAGGGCAAGATCAGACCCCACCTACGCCTCAATGGTAGCAAAACATTTACCCATGGAGTACTATAATGCGCCTCTAGTGAATACTCCAACTCCGATGGAGATTGACACTACACGTCGTCGAGGACCATTATCCGAAGAAGAAAAGCAGCGACGCCGAACAAATCGACTATGTCTCTACTGCGGTGGACCAGGACACATTGCAATCAATTGTCCCCATAGGCCAAGAAGACAGGTAAACCAAATAGTTGTTAGTTCTAATTGTACTAAACCCGAGCCTATTACAGTAGGGATATCTGATAGTACTAATAGTACTAATAGCCTAGATCTAGCGAACAAATTTGATGTCCTTAGTCAGTTAGAAGAAGAGTTAAACGACTAAGTCCAGCCAAAATAGGAGTCGTTTGGATGGACAACCCTAGATCTGTGCAGCCCGTTAGTGGTTCCATTCCCTCTAAGCATGTTAGCAATGTGTTCGTAGCCCAAGTAACAGTTAGTACTAAAAGTACCCCTCCAGTACACGTCTTAGCACTTCTAGACTCCGGAGCTAATTCTTGCTTTATGGATAGGAATTTTGCCCAAGCTCATCAGATATCTCTTAGAAAACTTCCGTGTCCAGCCTCTGTAGTCGTCATTGATGGTTGTCCCATTGCTTCTGGAAATAGCATAGAAGAGTTAGAACCCGTTAATATTGTCCTAGATAACTTAGCATGTGTAGTATCATTTAACATTATTAGTATCCCAGAACATCCCATCATTTTGGGATTACCATGGTTCGAGTTACATAACCCAGACATAGATTAGAGAACAAGAGAAATCCAGTGTCGACAAACCCGAGGATCTACTCAGAAGATTGCCATCATTTCACTACATCAGTTGCGGGAAGAAGGACGCAAGGAAGAAATGTTTCTCTTCGCAATATCACTAAAACCCTCCGACACCATTAAAGAGGAGTCCACCGTTCAGCTTCCAAAGAAGTATCATCATTATGCCGATGTATTCGATAAAGTACGAGCCAATACACTTCCTCACCATCGACCATATGATTGCCCCATCGATTTACAACCGGGGAAAGAGCCACCATGGGGACCGATCTACAATTTGTCACCAACCGAGCTAGAAGTCCTTCGAGCCTATATAGAGGAGAACTTGGAGAATGGATTCATTCGACATTCGAAATCTCCAGCCGGCGCACCCATTTTCTTAGTCAAGAAAAAGGATGGCTCACTTCGTCTGGTGGTAGACTACCGTGGCTTGAATAAAGTTACAATCCGCAATAGGTATGCACTTCCCCTTTTCTCAAGTCTTTTAGAACGGATCAATGGTGCCAGGTTCTTCACAAAGATCAACTTACAGGGGCCTATAAGCTCGTACGGATCTGACCAGGAGATGAATGGAAGACCGCATTCCGCACTAGATATGGGCACTTCGAGTATATCGTCATGCCGTTCGGCCTCACTAATGCGCCAGCCGTCTTCCAACACATGGCAAATGATATATTCCGAGATCTCTTGGATGTGTGTCTGATCATCTACTTGGATGATCTACTGGTTTATTCAAAGACCGAAGAAGAGCATGATTCTCATGTACTGTTAGTACTAAAACGACTTCGAGAACATGGTCTTTACGCAAAGCTAGAAAAATGTAGTTTTGGGTGCAACCAAGTGGAATTTCTCGGCTATGTCATTTCCTCAAAAGGCATCTCCATGGACCCAGCTAAGGTCAAGACGGTGGTAGAATGGCAAGCTCCACACTCGGTGCGGGATGTGCAATGCTTTTTAGGGTTTCCCAATTTTTACCGGAAGTTTATACAAGATTACTCAAAGCTCGTTCTGCCTCTCACACAGCTTACCACAAAGGGACAATCGTTCGTTTGGTCTGAAGAAGCAGATATGGCTTTCGAGAGTCTTAAAAAGGCATTTACATCGGCTCCAATTCTAGCTCATGTCGATCCGGAACTACCATTCATTATCGAAGCTGACGCATCGGATTTCGCATTGGGGAGCATTTTGTTACAACGGGGGAATGATGAGAAGCTACATCTTGTGGCTTTTCACTCACGTAAGTTTGACGCCGCCAAAATCAATTACGAAATTCATGATAAGGAGCTATTGGCAATAGTGGACTCGTTTATGCAATGGAGGCATTTTTTAGAGGGGTCCTCTCATCAAGTCACCGTATTCAGTGATCATAAAAACCTTGCCTACTTTCAGGATGCTCGAGTGTTAAATCGACGTCAAGCTCGGTGGGCCCACTTCCTCACGCGTTTCGACTTCAAAATTACATATCGTCCGGGGAAGCACCAAGGGAAGGCAGATGCATTATCATGACGTTCATATCTAACACCGCGTCCCGGCGAGCCGGCTTTTGATAACCAAACGCAAGTAATCTTGGGACCAGCACGACTGCAAGCAACACAGGTTTTTGGCATGCCCATGGATTCCCACGTTATCAATATCATATGTGCGGACCTGAAGACAGATGCTTTCGCCCAAGCTATACTAGCACAGATTGATCCCTCTCGAGCGTCGTGTTCACAGTCCCAACCACCAGGTACGGACTATCGACAATTCAAATACCATGATGGATTACTCTTCTTTAAAGAACTTTTGTATGTTCCTAATGATTCTTACCGCCTTCGAGTTGTACAAAACTGTCATGACACATATACAGCTGGGCATTTTGGTAATATACTAAAACATTAGATTTAGTACAACGATCATTCTGGTGGCCCCGTATGCGACAATTTGTGGAAGATTTTGTTCGGACTTGTGATACATGCTGCAGAGCGAAAATGCCGAGGCATCATCCCTATGGTTTATTAGAACCATGACCAATTCCAAGCAAGCCATGGCAATCCATTGCTCTCGACTTCATCACAAATCTTCCAGTCTCTAAGGGGTTGAATGCGATTCTAACAGTGCTAGATCGATATACGAAGATGGCTCATTTCTTGCCATGTACTAAAGAAATCTCAAGTGAAGACACCGCCGAAATTGTCATGCGTGAAGTATGTCGGCATCATGGACTCCCCGATAGTATCGTCAGCGATCGTGGACCCCAGTTCGTGTCAAAATTCTGGAAGCACCTTTTTAAAATGCTCAAGGTCACTTGTAACCTCTCCTCCGGCTACCACCCACAAACCGACGGCCAAGCCGAACGAACAAATCAAACGCTAGAGCAGTATTTGCGGTGCTTTCTTAGCTATCATGAGGATAACTGGGTAGATATTCTCCACTTCGCCGAATTTGCCTATAATAACTCTATCCACGCATCAACTAAAGTTTCGCCATTTATGCTTATACGGGATGTCACCCTCGGTGGAGTGTATTTGAAACCCCAGAGGTGTCCATAAATCCTTGCGCGGAGGATCGTTTGGAGCAATTACGCAAGATACAAGCAGATTTATGTACTCATCTCCAACAAGCTCAACAAACACACAAGGTCTACGCGGATCGTCATCGACTTCCATCTAGTTTTAACATTGGAGATCGGGTGTGGCTGCTACGACGACACATCAAGACTACTCGCCCATGTGAGAAGTTGGATTATCGGCGATTAGGTCCTTTCCGTATTATCCGGATGTCACTTTTCGTCTCGATCTACCTCCTCAACTTCGGATACATCCGGTGTTTCATTGTTCTCTCCTTGAACCCTATCACGAGAGCACCATCCCAGGGCATATTATACAACCTCCACCCCCGATCGAGCTTGAAGATGGACCAGAGTACGAGGTTGCTGCGATCCTTGATTCCAAGATTGTTCGCAACAAGCTCTGCTATCTAGTCGATTGGCTAGGCCATAGTTCCAGCGAACGTACTTGGGAACCGATCGAGAATGTGACCAATGCTCGTGCGCTTCTTGAAGACTTCCATCGGCAATATCCACAGAAACCAGGTCCTCCATCCAAAACGACTCGTGACACTCGTCGTTTTAAAGGGGGGATATTGTCATGATATGGCAAGACTCGAACCCATGACCTTAGGTTATATGGGTCGAGCTCTTGACCATTATATCATCTATTGTAATACATAGGATATTATTTTCATTTACATTTTGTTATAGGAAATCAATGTATATTCCAGATTTCTCTGGAACATTCTAGAAGCTTGAGGATTACTCCTGAGAACACTATGAAAGACGGCACTAGGCATTATGTTGAACCAAATTGGTTCAACGCCAGTCTTTAGCCTCATATCCCTTTTGTACTTACTCTTCTTATAATATATAATCTGTTATCATCATCTCTCGCTATCTCTCTCTCTCTCTCTCTCCTCTATTCTCTTCCTCTCTCAGGAGTCTTACGCAATCCCGTCCCCTTAGTTCTAATAGTACTTCCCTTCTCTAGTACTAATTCTCTCTCTGTTTAGTACTAATCCTATCTCTGTTTAGTACTATTCCTGACAGCTTAGTTGGTATATAAACCAACTCATTGTAACTTACTGAATGTTGGATGTATTTTTTCTTGTTAGTATAATATACAATAGTCTCTCTCTCTCTCTCTCTCTCTCTCTCTGCTGTTACACACACACACACACACACACACACATAGTCTCTCATCTTCCGCTGCATCGCAATCACCACAGACTCAATTCTTAACATGGTATCAGAGCGTGTGGTTGTCTGATCAAGCATTTTCGATTATGTTGTGTTGCACATTGACGATCAATAGAACCGGCCCATCGATAGAGAAGAAATCACCATGAATACTCAAATGGGAAGCGCTCTTCCTACCGAGAAGCTCGACAGAACAAACTTTGCATCTTGGGAATACAAGATGCATCAATATCTTGTCAGACAAGGCTACTGGAACTACATCGAAGGAGCTCAGGAATCACACCCCAACCCAACACACGCCGATTATCCCGCTTGGGAGTAGGCCACATGCCATGTGCTATATTGCCTTGCATCATGCGTTCATGATCACATGCTTGGCTACATTCGAGAGGCAAAAACGCCGAAGCAAGCGTGTGAAAATCTCAAAAAGATTTTCGTAGCCAACACGGCCGCACACAAGCTCCAGCTTCGTTAGGAGCTGAATAGCATCCAACAGAGGGACATGTCAATCTCAAGCTATACTTTGAAGATCAAGGAGCTATGTGACCCCCTCGGATTGATCAATGTCGTCATTGATGATGAAGAATTGGTGCAGATATGCCTCAGAGGCTTAGCACCGCGTTTCGGCGCGATTAGATCAGCTATTCTCGCAAGGGAGAACCCTCCTTGCTTCTTCGACCTTCAATCGATATTGCTGGTCGAAGAGAATCACGCCTGGCAGAGGAGCAATGCACCAAATGGCCATATGCTCTACTCCCAGAGTATGAAAAGAATAAGGAGGTCCAAACCAGAGTATGAAAGGAATAGTTTACTCGGGAACTGTTGTAATTAGTAGTCTTAATATATATTAATATATGAGAAGGTGTGGACGGATGGACTGGAATCGGTATGGCGATCCGGATCCGGACCGATCCCAAAAAGGTGCCAGTTGGCACCGTTTTGTACTTCGCACCGAAGACCTATATAAAGGCCCAGTTACAATGTAATCGACATCAGATAATTAATAGAACTTATTGCCTTAATATTTCAGTATTGATTACCGTTCTGTACTCATTGTTATATCTTACGCATGTTAATGATGTGTTGCTAACTAACCGATTAAGGTCTAATTAAGCGTTGTGTCGTAAGTCATCTTGCCGTAACACCCTTTCGTGAAGTGTGTTAAGTGGACACCCTGTGTTAGGCTGTTGTCCGGCCCTAGGATTAACACAGTTTTTGGCGACCACGATTCCTGCACAATCGCAGTGAACAACGGCGGGAATGGATGACTAGGCCAACAGACGACCCGGTTACGGAGAGAGCACGAAGACTAGCTGAACGGCGAAGGCGGTGAGAGGCTTTCCAGCAAGCAGCGGAAGAAATCCGATCGGATCGATCATTTTCCAAAGTGATCTGGAAAGTGGCGGAGGAGTCGCTCCGTCTGCAACAAAACGCCTACCCGGACGAAGGAAGCAACTTAAGCAACCTCTAGGAAGCGGAATCCCTTCTCCAGGCCTTGGCCGGAAGAGACAGCGAATCCGAAACATTTTCAGCGCTGGAATCAGATTCGGAAGGGGGTTACAACGTGCACACGAACTACCGCAGCAGTAAGGACACCCTAGGGGGACCAGAGGACGAGGAGTCGGATACATTACCGACACCGGAACTAGAGTTGTCAGACCGGGAACCCCCGACACTAGACGTGGAGCAACCTCCGGAGATGGAAGAAGACCGGCAAAGACCTCCGACGCCGACAGAACAACAAGAAAGTCCACCAACACCGCCAGCTCGTGTACCGACACCGAACGACGACATGCCGTTCCAGTACTCCAAGTATAGGGATGATCCGGACGTGGAGGCTCATGTTCACGTGTTTCCACAAACATGGGAGGCGAACCATGTGTCACAACGATTAACCGCGGCCGAAGAGGAACATGAGCCTCCACGTGGCGTGACATTGAAGGGACTAGCTGCCAGATGGCACTAGACGCAGGACCCCAGCACCATCACCACCTTTGCGGACCTGAAAGATAAATTCTTGCACTTCTTTCAGAAGGAGGTGGACCAAAGAGAAATGGTGGGCCTATTTTATACCATCTGGCAGGACCCCGAGGCGAATATTCCATAGTTTGTCATCCGGTTTCAACAGATGCACATTCAGCTTACCCGCGCACCTCCGGAAGATGAAACACGGGCTATAGTCTTAGCTGCGCTCCGGGAACCTCTACGAACGGTATGCACGGTCATTGACTTTCGCACAAGCACCGTCGACCATGTCATCGACCGGGTTAGAGAAATGGAGAAAACGAGCTCTTGGCTAACAATGGGAGCCCTCCAACGAGTGTTACCGACCGATGAGGATCTCCGGTTCTGGCAAGCAATCCAATGCACGACCTGCTTGAATTCCGGACATTCGTCACTGGAGTGCACCATGCGGACGCACTACTTACTCTGCCAATTTACGAGCCACACGATGGACCGGTGCGAATATAACTTATTGAATCGGCAAGCACCACCAGTCCGGCAAATCGAGCCACGTAGCAGCCGAGACAAAGAAGACGAACGTTGGCGGCAAGAGGAGCGATATCGACCGGCACAGGATGTCCGGTACAACGATCGGCGAGACAACTATGACTGGTACAAGAGATATGACAAGTACCGAGATTACAATGGACGGTACGAGAATCACAACCGGGATCACTCCCCGTCAAGCGTGATATGACGACCAATGACGGGAAGATTACGGGAGATATGACAACCAACCCCGTCAAGGGTACCGCAACAAAAAGAACTTTAATAAAAAACAACAGTTCAAAAAAGGAAGCCACCCACGTGAACTAGAAAAAGGCGCCTCAAGTAGCCAACCGGACCAAAGCCCCGCGGTTACCACAAGTCCTCCACCGAGTACAGGAAACAATGTTGAATCCAGCAATACCCGGAAAGCATATTGCTATTATTGCCGGCAAGAAGGACATTATAGTAATCAATGTTCGGCAAAGAGCTATGACAAGCGACCGGCAATAAACATGGTAGTCGCCGAAGTCGCAGACCTGCAGCAGGTTACCACAAGGTCGAAGGGCAAGACGACGGAATGGGAGACACAAGAGGCCATCCGGAAGTAGGCAACGGAATGGGTGAAAAAGGCAAATGAACGAAACGTAGCAGAACTTGCACAGCAACAAGAGAACACCGAAGAGCTCGCCGACAGCAGTCAAACCGAAAATGTGACATGGCAGGCATTGCAAGAGTGCCAAATCACGCTGCCATTAGGACGGCTCCTACAACTAGTGCCCAGATTCACAGAAGGACTCAAGACAGGCATGACGGCAGGAGAAACACCACCGACACCAACATTCTTTTCAAATCCCGAGGAAGGACCGGTGGTGGTAGACACAAACAGTCCAATGATCACAGCCATCGTGAAGGGAAAGGAGTTACCCAGAATAGTAATAGATGGAGGATCCGGCGTCAATGTGATTAGCCTCTGAACATGCACAAACTTGGGAATCCAAGAGTGGGAACCATGCCCGTTCTGGCTACGGATGGCGGATACAAGCTTAGTGCAACCGACCGGCTTGATACGAGATTTGGAAGTAACAATCGGCGGCCACACATTTCGCATCTCGGCAGTAGTGCTACAATTACAGGCACAAGGAGCGTACTCGCTATTGTTGGGATGGCCATGGCTAAAAATGGCGCACATTAAACAAAATTGGAGGAAGAATATAATCACCTTCCGGTGGGGAAAAGCAAAAGTACGGGTATCGACACAACCACGGACGGGTACTAGGAAGGAATTAACACCCCTATATGCCGAATGTGTCAATATGCTGGACGGATTAGCAGACGAAGAGGTGGATCAATACTTGCAAGATAATCCGAAGATAGTACCCCTGTTCGAAATTGACGTAGCTGAAGCTGTATCACCATACATACTGCCACCGGACTGAGCGGACGAAGAACCAAATAAAGAAGCGATCCAGGAGCTACGGCAAGCACAAGAAGCGTTGGAAATAGAAATGGCGGTATCACAACGGGTTAAAGCATCCCAACTAGAGGAGGTAAATCTAGGAACTACGGAAGAGGCGAGACCGGTGCAGATAGCCAAGGAAATGACTACGGAGAACAGAACGGCGATGATTACACTTCTCAAAGAGTTTTGGGACGTCTTTGCCTGGTCCTACGAGGATATGAGAGGGCTCGATCCTCAGCTATATCAGCATCAGATACATTTGAGCAAAGACGCCAAACCGGTAGCACAGCGACGGTACCGGATGAATCCGAACTATGCCGCAAAAGTCATGAGGAAATTGATAAGTTGCTGAGAGTTGGCTTTATCTGTCCTGTAAAGAAATCGACATGGCTGAGCCCGATAGTAGTCATACCGAAGAAAAACAAAAAAATTAGAGTATGTGTCGACTACCGGAAGCTTAATGCGGCGACGGTAACTGATGCATTTCCACTTCCATTTACGGATGGATTTTTGGACGCAGTCGCCGGCCATGAGGTATACAGTTTTTTAGACGGATTCAGCGAATACAACCAGATCTGGATGCACCGCGATGACCAGGAGAAAACGGCTTTCGTCACTGAATGGGGAGTGTTTGTTGTCGTAGTGATGATGTTCGGACTCAAAACGGCGCCGACAACGTTCTAGAGGATCATCATGGAAATATTCGGAGAATTCATACCGGCGTTCGTGTAGGTGTTCCTCGACGACTTCGCCGTGTACAGCCGGGAAGGAGATCACCTTTAGCAACTCCGACTGTGTCTAGAAAAGTGTAGGGCTTACCGGCTAAGCCTATTCGGAGAATTCATACCGGCGTAGTCTAGAAAAGTGTAGGGCGGGGAATAAAGGTTGGACCGGTTTTCTCCGTCCCAAATCAATTTGGCGCATGCCGGTGGATGCGTGGTTAGGTGGGGGCGGATGTGAAGAAAACCGTCCACGAGCGGAATCGGTGCGCCGGAGCATAGGAACCGGCTCTTCATGCATGTACGCCTTACGTTGCACATAAGGGAGAATTAGGGGCATAGGAGATCCTATGCAGGCAGATTCGGTAGTTAGGAAGTAAAGGGGAAACGGCTCCTTCCTTGCCTATAAAAGGAGGGAGACTAGGAGGGGCGAGGGATCGCAGAGAGTCGAGGACGAAGTGCTGTCGGTTTGGGTGCGAGGGCTTCTCTCTCTCTCTGGTTCGCGAACTCCATAGCTTCCTTCTGTGCAGGTTTCTGGAGGCTCGCACTGCTCTGAGGAATGCCCGAGTGCTTTCGGCAGCACCTCCAACCTACTCCTTCCTTTCTGTGCATTTACGAACAGGTATCGGCATCTGTTCGCCGGCCTATTCGGTTGTAACCGTCTTCGTGTTCCTGCTGTTTGGTCTTTGTTAATACATACATACATTCGTGTCTCTCTGTGTCGCTGTCCCACTCGCGTCTTTGTGTCGAAGGGACGTGTCCCTGTGAATCTACGCTCGCACGTAGTGTGTCTCTCCTCCTTTCTCACTTGCTCTTCGGTACAGGACCCCCGAGGTCCCGCCTCATTCCACGCATTCGCGAGGAATACCTCGACAACGTGCAACAACTCGAAGCAACCATTGTAGCAATGCAACAACAAGGGCCCGGAACACAAGGGATTCATAAAGAACCCAAGATTGGCCTTCCCACGAAGTTCGATGGAACGCAATCGCAGTTTAGAGGGTTCCTTAACCAGGTACGATTAGTTATTCAAATGCATCCTTCCCGATATCCCACCGATGCATCACGAGTGGGTTTAGTAGGCACTTTGATAAGTGGCTCAGTGTTGTCATGGTTCGCTCCACTATTAGAAAAGGAATCTCCGTTACTCAACAATTTTGAAGAGTTTCTAGGTGAGTTTAAAGCATGTTTCGGAGATACTGGCAGCATCAGGACCGCAATCAACAAAATCCGGCGATTACGCGAAGGTGACCGTCCAGCCTCCGCATACACTGCAGATTTTCGCCTACTCGCCGCCGATATCCCTTGGGATGATCAAGCGTTGATGGAGAAATTCCGTTATGGGTTACGCAACGACGTCAAGGATTTACTATTGACCTTCCCCGAAGAGCCAAAGTCCTTAACAGAAGCAATCAGTCGCGCGGTGAGATGTGACAACCGCCTCTTTGAGCAACGTTCGGAATGACAGCTACAGATGCCGAGGGCAAGATCAGAGCCCACCTACGCCTAAGTGGTAGCAAGACCTTTTCCGAGGGAGTCATATAATGCGCCTCCAGCGAATACTCCGACTCCGATAGAGATTGACACTACACGTCGTCGAGGGCCATTATCCGAAGAAGAAAAGCAGCGATGCCGTACAAATCGACTATGTCTTTACTGCGGTGGACCAGGACATATCGCAATAAATTGCCCCCATAGGCCAAGAAGATAGGTAAACCAAATAGTCGCTAGTTCTAATTGTACTAAATCCGAGCCTATTTCAGTTGGGATATCTGATAGTCCTAATAGTACTAATAGTACTAATATCCCAGATCTAGCAAACAAATTTGATGTCCTTAGTCAGTTAGAAGAAGAGTTAAACGACTAAGTCCAGCCAAAATAGGAGTCGTTTGGTTGGACAACCCTAGATTTGTGCAGCCCATTAGTGGTTCCATTGCCTCTAAGCAAGTTAGTGATGTGTTCGTAGCCCAAGTAATAGTTAGTACTAAAAGTACCCCTCCAGTACATGTCCTAGCACTCCTAGATTCCGGAGCTAACTCTTGCTTTATGGATAAGAAATTTGCTCAAGCTCATAAGATATCCCTAAGAAAACTCCAGTGTCCAGCCTCTGTAGTAGACATTGATGGACGTCCCATTGTTTCCGGAAATATCATAGAAGAGTCAGAGCCCATTAATATTGTCCTAGATAACTTAGCATGTGTAATATCATTTAATATTATCAGTATCCCAGAACATCCTATAGTTTTAGGATTACCGTGGTTCGAGTTACATAACCCAGACATAGATTGGAGAATAAGAGAAATCCGGTGTCGACAAACCCAAGGGTCAACTCAGAAGATGGCAACCATTTCGCTACGTCAGTTGCGTAAAGAAGGGCGCAAGGAGGAAATGTTCCTCTTTGCAATATCAGTAAACCCCTCCAGCACCATTAAAGAAGAATCCACCGTTCAACTTCCCGATGTGTTTGATAAAGTACAAGCCAACACACTTCCTCATCATCAACCGTACGATTGCCCCATCGATTTACAACCGGGAAAAGAGCCGCCATGGGGACCGATCTAGAATTTGTCACCAACCGAGCTAGAAGTCCTTCGGGCCTATATAGAGGAGAATTTGGAAAATGGTTTCATTCGGCCTTCGAAATCTCCAGCTGGCGCGCCCATTTTCTTCGTAAAAAAAAAGATGGATCGCTTCGTCTCGTTGTAGATTACCGTAGCTTGAATAAGGTTACAATCAGGAATAGGTATGCTCTTCCCCTTTTCTCAAGTCTTTTAGAATGGATCAATGGTGCCAGGTTCTTCACGAAGATCGACTTACGGGGAGCATATAACCTCGTATGGATCCGACCAGGAGACGAATGGAAGACCGCGTTTCGCACCAGATATGGGCGCTTCGAGTATACGGTCATGTCGTTCGGCCTCACTAATGCGCCGACAGTCTTCCAACACATGGCTAATGATATATTCCGAGATCTATTGGATGATTGTTTGATCATCTATTTGGATGATCTACTGGTTTATTCAAAGACCCAAGAAGAACATGATTCTCATGTACTATTAGTACTAAAATGACTTCGAGAACATGGTCTGTATGCAAAGCTGGAAAAATGTAGTTTCGGGTGCAACCAAGTGGAATTTCTCGGCTACATCATTTCGTCAGAAGGCATCTCCATGGACCCAGCTAAGGTCAAAACGGTGGTAGAATGGCAGACTCCACGTTCGGTGCGGGATGTGCAATGCTTCTTAGGCTTTGCCAATTTTTACCGGAAGTTCATACAAGATTACTCAAAGATCGTTCTACCTCTCACATAACTTACCAAGAAGGGACAACCGTTCATCTAGTCTAAAGAAATGGACATGGCTTTCGAGATTCTTAAAAAGGCATTTACATCGGCTCCAATTCTAGCTCATGTCGATACGGAAAAACCATTCATTATCGAAGTTGACGCATCGGATTTTGCATTGGGGAGCATTCTATCACAACATGGGAATGATGAGAAGCTACATCCTGTGGCTTTTCACTCACGCAAGTTTGACGCCGCCGAAATCAACTACGAAATTCATGATAAGGAGCTATTGGCAATAGTGCATTCTTTTATGCAATGGAGGCATTTTCTGGAGGGATCCTCTCATCCAGTCACCGTATTTAGTGACCACAAGAATCTTGCCTACTTTCAGGATGCTCGTGTGTTGAATCGACGTCAAGCTCGGTGGGCCCACTTCCTCACGCGTTTCGACTTCAAAATTCATATCGTCCGAGGAGGCACCAAGGGAAGGCAGATGCATTATCACAGCGTTCGTATCTAGCACCCCGTCCCAGTGAGCCAACTTTCGATAACCAAAAACAAGTCATCTTGGGACCGGCACGACTACAAGCAACACAGATCTTTGACATGCCTATGGATTCCTACGTTATCGATACCATATGTGAAGACTCGAAGACAGTTGCGTTCGCCCAAGCTATACTAGCACAAATTGATCCCTCTCGAGCGTCGTGTTCACAGTCACAACCATCAGGTACGGACTATCGGCAATTCAAATACCATGATGGATTACTCTTCTTTAAAGAACTTTTGTATGTTCCTAATGGTTCTTGCCGCCTTCGAGTAGTACAAAACTGTCATGACACATATACAGTTGGGCATTTTGGTAGTACTAAAACATTACATTTAGTACAACGAATATTTTTGTGGCCTTGTATGCGACAATTTGTCGAGGATTTTGTTCAGACTTGTGATACATGTTGCAGAGCGAAAATGCCAAGGCATCATCCATATGGTTTATTAGAACCATTACCAATTCCAAGCAAGCCGTGGCAATCCATTGCTCTAGACTTCATCACAGATCTTCCAGTCTCTAAGGGGTTCAATGTGATTCTAACGGTGGTCGATCGATATACGAAGATGGCTCATTTCTTGCCATGTACTAAGGAGATCTCCAGTGAAGACACTGCCGAAATTGTCATGCGTGAAGTATGTCGGCATCATGGACTTCCCGATAGTATCATCAACGACCGTGGACCCCAGTTCGTGTCAAAATTCTGGAAGCAAATTTTTAACATGCTCAAGGTCACTTGTAACCTCTCCTTCGGCTACCACCCACAAACCGACGGCCAAGCTGAACGAACAAATCAAACGTTGGAGCAATATCTGCGGTGCTTTCTCAGTTATCATCAAGATGACTGGGCAGATATTCTCCACTTCGCCAAATTTGCCTATAACAACTCTATCCACGCATCCACTAAAGTTACGCCATTTTATGCTTATACGGGATGTCACCCCCGGTGGAGTGTACTTGAAACCCCAGAGGTGTCCACAAATCCGTGCGCGGAGGATCGTTTGGAGCAGTTACGCAAGATACAAGCGGATTTATCTACTCATCTCCAGCAAGCTCAACAAACACACAAGGTCTACGCGGATCGTCATCGACTTCCATCCAGTTTTAATATTGGAGATCGGGTGTGGCTGCTACGACGACACATCAAGACTACTTGTCCATGTGAGAAGTTAGATTATCGGCGATTAGGTCCTTTCCGTATTATTGGACATATTAATGATGTCGTTTTTCGTCTCGATCTACCTCCTCAACTTCGGATACATCCGGTGTTTCATAGTTCTCTCCTCGAACCCTACCACAAGAGCACCATCCCAGGACGTCTTATCCAACCTCCACCCCCGATCGAGTTTGAAGATGGGCCGAAGTACGAGGTTGCCGCCATCCTTGATTCCAAGATTGTTCGCAACAAGCTCTACTATCTAGTCGATTGGCTAGGCTATAGCCCCAACGAATGTACTTGGGAACCGATCGAGAATGTGACCAATGCTCGTGCTCTTCTTGAAGACTTCCATCGTCAATATCCACACAAACCAGGTTCTCAATCCAAGACGACTCGTGACACTCGTCGTTTTAAAAGGGGGATAGTGTCATGATATGGCAAGACTCGAACCCATGACCTTAGGTTATATGGGTCGAGCTCTTGACCATTAGATCATCCATTATAATACGTAGGATATTATTTTCATTCACATATTATTATAGGAAATTAGTGTATATTCCAGATTTCTCTAGAACATTCTAGAAGCTTCAGGATTACTCCTGAAAACACTATAAAAGAGGGCACTAGGCATTATGTTGAACCAAATTGGTTCAACGCCAGTCTTAAGCCTTTTGGCCACCATTGTATATTCTCTTCATATAATACATATCTTTCTTATCATCACTCTCTCTCTCTCTCTCTCTCTCTCAATCTCTCTCTTTCTCTCTGTCTCGCTAACTTCTTCCTTCTCTCGAAGAAGTTCCACACCTCTCATAGTACTAATCCTTCGTTTAGTACTAATTCCTTCTCTGTCTCAGTACTGTTCATGACAGCCGGTGCCAGAACGACAAACGGAGCCGCAACCCCAAACGGAGAAGGCACAAACGGAGCAGCCAGAGACACAAACGGAACAACAACCACAACAGCAACAACAGATTCTCGACGAGCCATTGGAAATTCTGGAGCGAAGCATTCTGGACATTTTGGACGAAGCGTAACAGGGCCGGATAATGGGTTCGACGTACAAGGTATTGTCCCACGGGTGTGCCATGTGTTACCCGGCCGACAAGAAGGCTTAAAACACCGGGACATTTGAAACAGGTAATATGTCGCATTCTCTTTTTCACATCTTGAGGAGATGTTAAAATATGCCTTATTTTAGCAGAATTTCAAAAAGGTACCACGCATGCGTACATGGTTCCTTAAAACATAGCAAAAATTTCAACTAAATAACTTTATGTCAAGAAAATCAATAGCCTTATATTTCATATGTCATGTTTTTGGTGAAATTCTAAATTAACGGAATGGAATTATATGCAACTTTAATCATTTGAACCGTAATTGTGGAGAAGATAAAAATAGTTGCCCACGCCAAGAATGACATAGATGCTAATTTTATAATATAATCACATATAATACATCAAACTTTAAAACTTAATAGTGTTATAACTCTAGAAGGTAGAAGTCAAAGATAAACATTTAATACCCTTAAAATTATAGACTTAGTCAAATTATACATAAATCAAATACTAAAGATTATCCACACACAACGTTTCTAGATGACCCATCCTTGCACTATTGATGGCCAAAATCATCTATAAAAACCCTTGCAGATGTTGACCGGTCAGAAGAGCAAGGACAAGTGGGAAGGCAGAGTCGGATCGGATAATAGGAAGTAAATAATAGTAGAATTATTATTCGGAGGGACGGATCCGGTACAGTTGTACCGATCCGGATCCGGACCGATTCGGATGCCGGTTGCCTAAGCGCACCGATTGTAACCTTGCCGGATGCCTATAAAAGGATCCGATGATTTGTAAAGGTTTTTGACGGAAGTAATACAAATAGAATTATTGCGTGTTTATCTGTATCTCTGTATTGTTTTACCGTATGTGCTTAATTGTAATCATCTTACGCGTGTAACCTAGCATCCAATCCTTACCACCCCTTTGGAGAAGTGTCGGATAGACACCTATGTTGAGGCTAGTCCGGCCAGGCGACAACACTATTTTGGCGACCACGATTCCTGCAAAGTGCAGAGGACAACCGGGGGATGGATGTCTAGACCAAACGACGACCACATCACCAAACGAGGGAGACGATACACTGAACGAGAGCAACAACGGGAAGCCCCGCAGCAAGCCGTCGACGAGATCCGGCGGGATCGGTCATTCTCCAAAACTCTTCGGAGAGTCGCAGAAGAAGCACTGCAGTTCCGGGTTCTGCAAGTCCCCGACGAAGGCAGTAGCATAACAAGCCTGCAAGAGGCGGAAACGATACTACAGACGCTCGCCGGGGGCGACGGGGACTCGGAAGCATTCGCAACACTTGAGGCGGAGTCAGAAAGCGACGGAAGCGTTGCGTCCCGGTATAAAAGCAGCCACGACACACCAAACGACCGGGGGGAAGAGTGGTCGGAAGACTCAGTAACATCGGAGCTAGAGGAAGAAATAACCTTGGAGTTCGGTGACTGGCAATCGCCGAGGGAGGCTGACGGGATACCGACAACACCCGCGAAGGAACCGAAGGAGCGGATACCAACAACACCCGCGGAGGAACCAAAGGACCGGACACCGGCAACACCCGCGGAGGAACTGAAGGAGCGGATACCGGCACCAACCGCGGAGGAACCAAAGGTTCTCACACCGACGCCAACAGCGGACAGAGAGCGGAGAAGGCAGGAGAGTCAGTTGGACGACACGATGTCGTACCCATACCCAAAGTACCGGGATGAGCCCGACGCGGAGGCACACGTGTACGCATTCCTCCAAACATGGGAAGCCAACCATGTCTCCCAAAGACTGACGGAGCCCGAAGCCGAACGATCCAAAGTCGCCGAATTCGGCATGACCTTAGAAGGACCGGCGGCCCGATGGCACGCAAAGCACTTACCGGGCAGCTTTGCCACATTCGATGCCTTGAAGGCCAAATTCCTCAGGCTTTTTCACAGACAAGTTGAGCAAAGGGAATTGGCCGGGCAGTTCTACACCACCCGGCAAGAAGAGAACGAGACTGTGCCACAATTCATCATTCGGTTTCAGACCCTGCACAGCCAACTGACGAGAGCACCACCCGGAGACGAAGCCAAAGCAGTCGATTGCAGGTCGAAGAAGGACAGTGGCTTCTCCCGAGTGCAAATCGTCGGTCTGTACAGTTGTGCTAGAACACCGAGGCAGATCTGGACCATTTAGTCTTCATCAATCATCACGTTGATGGACCCCGACACGTGTTAGAAATATTGAGAATCGATTAGATAGCTATATAGAGTTACAACCACAGAGATGGATATATGAAAACAAAACTTCTATTACACGTGAGAGTAGCTCACAATGGTAGTTCACCCATGCGCTCACACCTTAGAGCTTAGATGGGACCTGGACCAGCTCACTACAAAATTAATGGGGACTGATAACCAATACACCACTGTGTAAGAGAGTGGATTATATTCTCTGTTTGGTCCAAGTGTAACATTAAATGTGCATGTCAGTTGATAGTAGTGGAGATATTCCTTTTCTGTCAACTGACTTGTCATTTAATAAGACCCAACTCCCTAGATATAGGCTAGTGCTAGATAGTACTTATCTTGAAGTCAATGGCACATACTTCAAGACTAAGTACATTGTAACTTGCCCACAAAATATTCTAGTTGACTTGATTAGCCAATCCTATTACCTATTTCGCTCTTTCCTAAATCCATTGTGTTCTACGCATCTATGGTTTCCTAGATTAACACCTTATCGACCCATATGGTTGAGTTGCACACTAGTCGCTCCTCATTTGCGGCACTATCACAAAATGTGCACTCTAAGAGCACATATGGGGATAGATTTACAACTTGGGGCTGATCATTGATTATATCTAACACACCCCCTCAATGATCAACCCATTGAGTTCACTTGGAATTGGGCCAACTCCTAGTCGTCGAAGGTGTTGTTGTAGCTATTCTGATCCAAGGGCCTTTGTGAAGATATCCGACAGTACTCAAGCTCCACAATCTCATCATTTATTAGCTCCTGCACATAGTAATACTGAATCTCTATGTGTTTAGTACGTGCATGAAATATGGGGTTCTTGGCAATGGTCATGCAACTTTGATTGTCACACCTCAATACCGTTGTCGTCCTTATTGGAACCGCCACATCCATAAGGATTCTTCTTAGCCAAACTACCTCGCATGCCGCTATGCATGTTGCTTTGTATTCTGCTTCTATTGAAGATAGTGCCACTGTTGGTTGTTTTTTACTACTCCATGAAACAACTCTAGAGCCTATTGAAAAACAATATCCAGAAACTGATTTTCTGGAATCACTATCTCCAGCCTAGTCGGAGCCGCCATATGCACTAAGTTCGTCAATTGTTGGCTTGTAGAAGATTCTGTAATTTAAAGTACCCACAATGTACTTTAATACACGTAGTGAAGCTTTCCAATGCGTCTCCTTCGGCTTGTTGCTAAATCGACTCACCACACCGACTGCAAAGAAAATATCTGGCCTAGTACTGCATAGGAAAATTAGACTTCCTACTAGCTGTCTATACTTCCTTATGTCAACCATTGGTGACAGGTCGGTCTTCTTGGGATAGCTTGTAATTTGACTCCATTGGAGTCGACTTCAACTTGTTGTCCATCATCCCAAAGGTCTTCAAGATCTCTATTGCGTACTTTCTTTGTGACATGAAGATGCCAACCGAGGTTTGCCAAACTTCAATTCCAAGGAAATAGTGTAAAATCCCCAAGTCTGTCATTTCAAACTCAGTTTTCAAACACTCTTATGTTTGTCCAATACACTCTTATGTTTGGCCAATACACTCTTCATGGTCACCAGTAAGTACTAGATCATCCACGTAAATGATGATGATGACTTGTTTCCCGTCCTTCATTTTGACATACATACTTGCATCCGAAGCACATTGCTTAAAGTCGATTGATTGTAAGAAGTTGTCTATCCTCTTGTTCCAAGCTCTCAATGCTTGCTTTAGACCATACAACGCCTTCTTCAGCTTGTAGACTTTTTTTCCTGAATTCGGCATCTCAAACCCTGGTGGTTGTGTCACGTATACCTCCTCCTTGAGATGCCCATTCAGAAATGCCGATTTGACATCCATTTTTCACGTCCATCCTCTTGGAGCAACCAATGCTATGACCATTCGAATTATTGTCATGCGAGTTGTCGGGGCAAATGTTTCTTGTACATCGAACCCTTCAATTTGGCAGTATCCTTGCGTTATTAGCCTCGCCTTAAATTTCTCCAAAGAACCATCAGCTTTATACTTTACTTTCCACACCCACTTGGTGCCCATCACCTTCCTCTTTGTTGGCCTCTCTAACAACTCCCACATGTCATTTTTCATGATGTTATCGTATTCTGATATCATCGGTTCTTTCCACTTCGGGCCGTCCATGGCTTCCTCCACCAAGGTCGGCTCACTCACTGAGCCTATGATGTCCACCATCAGAGCCATGTTGACAATGTGGTCAGAGGTTCTCCCTTGTTCTTATATTCTTCTTGATCTTCGTAATCCATCAGTTGAAGTTTCAAGAAACTCAACTTTAGGAGTACGGTCATTGAAGAGTTGTTGAGCCCACTTAGGTATTTTCTTTACATGTGGCACTAGCATATGCTGAACTAACGAGCCATTACCATCAGATGGTTCAGCTTCCTTTTCTAGACAGTGGGTCGGGATTGGGGGGAATACTTCTTCGGTTGATGAGATAACTTGAGAATCATTGTTCTCATCTAGCTGTGGTCGTTCCTCATCAAACACCACATTGCGGCTTGTCAATATCTTTCTTGCCTCTGGATCGTAGAGTCGATAGGCCTTTGACTCTTCACTATATCCGAGAAAGATACACTTCTTGCTTTTAGCATCCAACTTCTTTCTGCTCACATCCGGAACATGTGCGTAACACGTACACCCAAAGGTTTTCAAGTGCAGCACTGAAAGTTACTTGCCTGAATAAGCTTCTTGGGGTGTTTTCCCTTGAAGTGCCTTCATGTAGCTTCAATTGAGGATGTAAATTGTTGTATTCACTGCTTCAGCCCAAAATGGGTCGGGCAGCACTTGTGCCTTCAACATACACCTAGCCATCTCGATAATTGTTCGGTTTCGACGTTCGACAACGCTATTTTGTTGTGGGGTGTTGGCAATTGTAAGTTGGCGCATAATTCCATTATCTTTGCAATATTCGCATAATTCTATTGATAAGAATTCTCCACCTTGATCAAAGCGTACCTCCTTCACTAATTTTTCGAACTCCCGCTCGACAAACTTACGCCATCTTTTGAAGATTTTAAAAACTTCAGCCTTCTCCCGAAGGAAGTAAACCCACATCTTTCTACTGAAGTCATCAACTACTGGCATATAGTAGAGAGATCCTCATTTGCGGCACTATCACAAAATGTGCACTCTAAGAGCACATATGGGGATAGATTTACAACTTGGGGTTGATCATTGATTATATCTAACACGCGCTATAGATCTCCTTTATTTTGGTGGTGTAGTTGGTAACCAACATGTCCCGTTGTCGCGAAAATCTTCTTTAGATTCTCCCAAGCTTCTTTTGGTGTTTTTGCATCCTTGATGTAGTCGAGCATCTGGTCACGCGCACAGGACATGAGACAGTACAACACTCTGCTAGCTCCTTTTCCCATACCGGGAAGTCCTTGTGTCCCGGATCTGGTGCTACTTCATTTTCTCCCTTGACATAGCTCAAGTATCCGTGTCCAAGTATATACTGGTGCATCTTTTAAGACCAAGATGCATAATTATTCTTGTCGAGTTTCTCTGCCAGGAGTGAGGTTGCCATCCCTCTGTCCATTTCTTTTCTTTTCGATCTATGCTTTTTCGAAAGTTAGGGTTTGTCTATGGAAATTGCTTGTCAGCAACAGAGGTTCTCAACCCTTGCGCTCTGATACCATGTAAAAAGTAGTGTGTGGAAGCTTGTAGATAAAACCGGCTTCACCGGATAGAAACAGAGAATATGCACAGGTTTAATGGAAAGCTTAGTCACATACACAGAGTACGCGGGAGAGTCAGAGAGAGTAGAACAGTAAACTCAATTCAAAATAATAACATTCTGTAAATACAATGTGTTCAGAGAACACTTTTATACAAGTCCTTAAAAGGATTAACAAAAGTACCGACATGTACTTCAATGCTCATACACGTGACTGACACTAACTCCAAGAAATATGCCTACATACTAGGCTTGGACCGTAGGCCTCTAATGGCCTACCGATTACAATCCGATCCGGTTATCAATTCCGGCTCTTGGTTCCGGATACCGATCCGAACACCGATCTGGTTCTCCATTCTGGACTCTGATCCAACTCCGGCTTATTCAGTCAATTTGGATCCAGTTGAGCTTGTCTGCACAACAAGAGACAACTAAGAGACAACGACTTACACTGAGAAGATAGAGAAGTGGGAAGGGTGCAAAGGAGAAAAATGTTGGAAGCAAGGTCGTCTTTGCGGAAGATCAAGAAGCACTCGATTCCTGTTTTTTTCTGTGTATGACAGAATGTAGATCGTTGCACAGAGAGAGAGAGAGAGAGAGAGAGAGACACACACAAAAGACTCTTTATTTCACAAAAGCAATAATACAACATCCAACCTCACAAAGAGGTTACAAGGTCACTATATATAGGGACCGACTTAGGGCAACTACCCTTTATGCTAATTACATAAATGGCCAAAAACGGGATAGTGTGAATACGTCCATTATACACATGTATTCGACACTCCCCCGTAATGGGCGTATACATGGGTTATCTAAGATTACAGGTATAGACTTAGGTTCTCGGACACATCAGCTTTGTTCCAGTCGGTAGGGTCCGAAGGCAGAAGACCGAACTGATCGGGTCGGAACAGTTGAAGCCGATCATTAAGGAACTGATGTCGGTTGTCGGGAACCATCCTGCTCTGTGTCCGGCTCTAACCGGACTGGTTTGTCGTTACGCCCATCTGATGCCGAAGAGACCGAAAACGGTCTGCCGAAAGACATTTGGTCATTCCATCTGCGACATTGTCGGTTGTGGATATTTTCTCTAGACCGATTTTCCCTGAAATGACGCAGTCCCGAACGAAGTGATATCGAACGTCGATATGTTTGGAGGCGTTGTGGTGAACCGGATTTTTCGACAAGGCAACAGCACCTTGACTGTCGCTGTAGACAACTGGAGCCGAGTCATGGTCGACTTGTCGAAACGTGTGCGCCAGCCGACCGAGCCACAAAGCTTCTTTTGCTGCGTCGGACGCAGCTACATATTCTGCTTCGGTCGTTGAGGTCGCTGTGCACTCCTGAAGTTTCGACTTCCACGAGATTGCTCCATTGCCGAATTTGAAGCAGTATCCGGTTGTTGATTTCCGACTGTCTATACAGCCGGCGAAGTCCGAGTCGGTGTAACCGACTACGCCTGCGGTTCGGTTCGGACCGAAAAGAATGCCGTGGTCTTTTGTGCCAGCCAGATATCTGAACACATGCTTGACTGCGTTCCAATGCGATCGGCCAGGGTTGTGCATAAATCTGCTAACGACTCCTACGGCGTGAGAAATATCAGGCCGTGTCGCGACCATCAGGTACATAAGGGAGCCGACTGCCGGTGCATATGGTACCGACTTCATATCTTCCCGCTCCGGGCCGGATGTCGGGCAGTCTCGCTGAGAGAGCCGAAGATTCATTGGGAGCGGGGTTGAAGCAGATTTGGCTGATTGCATGTTGAAGCGTTCCAAGACACGTCGGATATAGTCGGTCTGAGACAAAAAAAGATGTCGTTTATCGCGATGCCGACTAATCTTCATGCCGAGTATGTGTCGTGCCGGACCGAGGTCCTTCATTGCAAACTTCAACCGCAGTTGCCGAACGAGATCGGCAAGTTCGCCCGCGTGGCGTCCAGAAATTAGCATGTCGTCCACGTAAATGATGAGGAAGATGGGTGATCCATCTTGAGCTGTGTTGGTGAAGAGACAATGGTCCTCATCGCTTTTGGAGAAGCCGATCGATTGGATGAAGTCGTCGAACTTCTTGTACCATTGTCGCGGTGCCTGTTTGAGGCCGTATAGACTCTTCCTGAGTCGGCAGACTAGATGTTCTTGGCCAGTGGCCACGAAGCCTTTTGGCTGCTCCATATAAATTTCCTCCTCGAGATCACCATGGAGGAATGCTGTTTTGACATCTAGCTGGATCAGCTCCAGGTTGTCGGCTGCCACGACGCCGAGTAGAAAACGAAGGGTTGTCATTTTCACCACTGGTGAAAAAATCTCGTCGAAGTCGACACCATATTCTTGTCGGAAGCCCTTCGCAACTAATCTGGCCTTGTACTTTGGGGTGGTCGAATCAGACGTCTCTTTCAGTCGATAAACCCACTTGCAAGGAAGGGCACGTCGATTCTTAGGTAATTCGACCAGGTCCCAAGTCTTGTTTGCCCGAATGGAGTGCATTTCCGACTCCATCGCCAGATGCCAGGTGGCGGAATCGACAGATGTCGATGCTTCTTCGTAAGACGTCGGTTCGCCGGCGTCGGTGAAGAAAATTCCAGGAGAGTACCTCTCCGGAGGTTGCGACAGTCTCTCGGATCGTCGAGGTATGATTGGACTGGTCGCATCGGGTATCGAGGTCGGATGGTCCGAAAGCGGATTGTTCTGCTGTGCCGAGTCGGAGTTGTCCGAGTCGGTGGTGTAAGGTTCAGCTACCCGTGAAGCTGACCGTGTGTTGAGAGCAGGGCCTTCTGGAAGGGTCGGCACATCGGAAAATGTTACCCTTCGGACTTCGATCGGTTTGTCGACTGATGGAGTCATAGCCGACTCGTTGAACACAACGTCCGAACTTCGAACGATTTGTCTGCGTTCGGGGTCCCAGAGTCGGTATCCCATTTCGCCGTCTGATCCATATCCAAGGAAAATGCATTTCCTGGACCGAGGTGCAAGTTTTCGGCGATCATCTTTCGGAATAAGGGCGTACGCCTCGCATCCGAAGATCCTCAGCTTGTCGTAATTCGGCTTACTGCCGATCCATAGTTCCTGAGGAATTTGAAGTCCTAGAGGTCTACTTGGCGACATATTGATTATGTGTACTGCCGTGAGTAGAGCCTCTGCCCAGAAGCCATCCGACAGTCTGGAGTGTTGGAGCATGGAAACTATCCGTTCTTGGATTGTCCGATTCATTCGCTCTGCGATCCCGTTTTGCTCCGGACTGTGTGGTGCCGTAAGTTCACGTCGGATGCCGCGTTGTCGGCAGAATTTGACGAATTCTTCGGATTTGAACTCTCCCCCATTGTCTGTCCGAAAGCATTTCAGCTTTCGGTCGGTTTGATTTTCTATCATAGCGAGCCAATCGGTGAAGATCGAGAAGACACGATCTTTGGTGCGAATTGGATAAGCCCACACCTTTCGAGTCGAATCGTCAATAAAACTGACGAAGTAAGAGGCACCGCCTAGAGACTGATGCGGCATTGGGCCACAGACGTCCGAATGGACTAAATCAAGAGGTCTCGTTGCTCTTGGTGCTGATGTCGGGTGTGATGCGGCTGCTTGTTTGCCATACTGACAATGCTCGCAGAATTGATGGTCGGAGAAGGAGAGTTTGGGGATGTATCCGGCTCTAGATAGGTGCGTGATGCCGGCCTTGCTGAGGTGTCCTAATCTTCTGTGCCATAGTGATGACACAGGAATATCCACCAAAAACAGGTTACCCTCTCTGAGCGTAACATGTAACGGATACAGGGAGTGTATCTTGGGACCTCTAGCAAGCAGGAGGTTCCCCCTGTGGAGTGTCCACCCTCCCGAAGAAAAACCGGCACGAATGCCGTCTTCATCTAGTTGTCCGACTGAGATCAATGGCCTTGAGAGCTCGGGTACATGTCGGACATTGTGGAGTACAAGTGTAGAGCCACCGGCAAGGTTGAGCTCTACTGTGCCGATTCCGATGATGTCACAGTGTTGTGAGTTGCCGACCCGAACTGAGTCGGAGTGACGGATCGTATATTGCCTAAATTGGGATCGATGAGGAGTCACGTGAAATGACGCGCCCGAATCTAAGAGCCATGTGCTCGACTCTTCAGTCGTGAGCAGAACTTCTGATCCGACTGGATTTTCGATTGATAGTATATTCGGGTCGTCCGGTAGTACGTCAGCTGAGAAGCTGACGTAATTGATCTCCTCATGCCGGTTACTCTTCTTGTTGTTCTTGTTCTTGAGTGCGCGGCAGTCGGCTTTGATGTGTCCGGGTTTCTTGCAATAGTTGCAGATTCGGTTATCCCGTGACTGGCTCCGTCTTCGCTGATTGTTCGGCGGCCGTGAGGAATCTCTTCCTCGTATGTTCGATCGGTCTGTCGAACCTTGTACTACATAAGCGTCGTCTGTTGAGTCTTTGGCGAAGGACTTTCTCCGAGCTGCTTCGGTCAGGATTGCGCTCGTGACTTCGGAGTATTTAACAGCCGTGGTTGACGCGTTGCACACGGTTGTGACGAAAGTTTCCCATGATGAGGGAAGGCTGCTCATGAGTATCATTGCTCTGAGTTCATCCTCGATTGCCGTCCCCTGTGACGAGATTTGGGAGCTTATGCTTTCGTACTCATTGAGGTGTGCTTGGACCGAATCGGATTCTTTCATCCGCAAGTTGTAGAGGCGCCGGATCAGAAACATCTTCGTTGCGGCGACTTTCTTTTCGTAAGTGTCCGACAGTGTTTTCCACAGTTCGAATGCTGTCGTACACGATTGCACCGTAAAATATACCGATTCCGATAGGTGCATCCGAATCGTGGCGCGGACGATTCTGTCCAGCTTCTGCCACTCAATTGGTTTGTATCCTTCTGGAGGTTCTTCACTTTCGATGGGATCGATTTGCCCCTTGACTATGAGATAGTCCTGCATTTGCTCCTTCCAGAAGTTGAAGTTCGATCCGTCGAACTTTCGTAGACTCATTTCTGACGAGCCGGATGTTGATGCCATCAAATTCGGTTTCGGTTGATGAAGCTCGGTTCGGAGTTGACTACGAACCTTGTTGGAGTGCAGCCGGTTTGCTCACCCGATATCGTTCTAGTCGGATTAGAACCCGAGTCGGTTCGGCTTCGGATATATGTATTGTTGAACTTGCTCGAATTGACTTCGATAGCTGGAGGGACAGAACCGACTGGTCTTCCCGAATGTTACCGAGTCAGAGTGATTCCGGTTCGCTTCGGATATATATGCCGAATACCGATTATTAGAACCGATTATCTGGACCGATTCTGCTTCGGGTGGCTGCAGCGACGAGAGGGATGGATCCAACTGATCCTTTCGAATGTCGATCAGCCGGATGAAGCACGAATTGGGGTTGTTGTCTTGAGACCGATCTGCACCGAGTGGTTACAACGAGCGGCGATTGAAGACCTCTTCGGATGCCGTTTAACCGAGCGGAGCACGATCGTGTCAATGTTGCACAAGGGGATTTCACCTCGAGCGGTTACGATCTCGGAGGACAGAGTACAACCTACTGGCTTCCTCCAAGCAAAGATGATCTAACGCAATGAGATGCAAACCTGGTTTTTGTTCTTCTTCTCTCTTTCTTCGAATGACGCAAATACTGTGCAGGCCGCGGTGAAGTGAAGAACCGAATGCTGTGCAGGCGGTGATGACGGTCGAACCTCGAAAAGCTCTGATACCAGATGTTGGAAGCAAGGTCGTCTTTGCGGAAGATCAAGAAGCACTCGATTCCTGTTTTTTTCTGTGTATGACAGAATGTAGATCGTTGCACAGAGAGAGAGAGAGAGAGAGAGAGAGAGAGAGACACAAAAGACTCTTTATTTCACAAAAGCAATAATACAACATCCAACCTCACAAAGAGGTTACAAGGTCACTATATATAGGGACCGACTTAGGGCAACTACCCTTTATGCTAATTACATAAATGGCCAAAAACGGGATAGTGTGAATACGTCCATTATACACATGTATTCGACAAAAAATAGCAACCGAAGAGACACAGTACCCAAAGTACGAGAGCAATAGAGAGAGTGCCCTACTGAAGAGAAGATAAACATACGTGAGGGGCTATTCGTAACGTAAGGAACTCACGATTGTATAACACGTCTCAGAACCATCTGTATCAAGTTCCTTCATTTTGTGTTTTTCTTCTTTTCTTATATTTTCTACTTTCTGTTGGTTTATCAAACCAATCAGGTGAGGATCGTAGCCAAGGTTATTGCCTTGAGGCTACTATATTTCCTCTAGTCAAAACCTAGAGAGAATACACTCAGTTCTACTAATTGTTGTTGTATCCAGCTGATCGGGTGAAGATTGTAGCCAAGGTTGTTGCCTTGAGGCTAGTACATTTTCTCTAGTCAAAACCTAGAGAGTCTGTACTCAGTTGTACTCACTATTGTGTAGCCAAGCATTGCCTTGAGATTTGGATGTTCCTCTAGTCAAAATCTAGCGAGGTTGGATTTAGTTGTACTCAGATCATAGTAAAGTTATTTGGGGTTTTCCACGTTAAAAATTTGGTGTACTCTCATTTTTTGTCTTATGGTTTCATGTATTGTTAATTGTGTCGGAAGCCTAAAGCATCCTCATTTAGTCCCATATTCCAAACAAGTGGTATCCGAGCCGAGGTTCATACCTTCCGCAAAACTTGGAATATGGATGAATCACTAAGCAGGATGATTAAGTTGACCGTATCCAACTACCCAATTTAGAAGTTCAAAATGAGGAACATGTTGGTAACATAGATGCATTAACTTGGGATGTCATGCATCTAAAGACATCTGCATATATTTGTTGTTTTATAGACATGAGTCTATATAACAATTTCAGTGATGAAACCAAAGCAAACGAGTTATGGGGGAAAATCGAAACTATGGTTCTGACCAAAACTGCCTTAAATAGCGTCTCCGGGTTTAGGAAACTTGTAAGACTTAGATTTCAAGATGGCTCTAGAATGGCAGAGCATCTAAACACGTTTCAAGGATTGATAAGTCAAACTGTCTCTTTAGCTATAACTCTAGCAAATGAGGTGTTGACCTTGTTATTCTTATGCTCTCCCAGATAGTTGGGAAACCCTTGTTGTGACACTTGGGATTGCAACACAACAAAAAGAGCTAACAATGGACACACTTAAGTTGAGTCTTCTACATGAAGAAGCACAACAAAAGGAGCGTGAGTCCAACCATGAGCATGAACCCTTGGTCATTGAAAAAAACCCCAATAGAGGAAGAAGCCATACTCGGGATCATTGGTCTAGCTTCATGGCACTGAAAATGTCTCACGACTCAAGTGATTCACCGAAGCGACGAGTTGGGGTCCACGAGATAACATAAATAATGTTGAGGAGAGATCAAAATCGAGAAGTAGGAAAGACTTCAAGAAAGATTTCGCCTGTCATTATTGTGGTGGTCCAAATCACTACAAAAGAGATTGTAGGAAGAAGAAGAGGGACCGAAAGAATGGAACCGCTAACAACAAGAAAAATGACCTTATAACTGCCACATGTGATGGCGATGTTATTATTGTGTGTGAGGATTCTTGTGATAGTTTAGCACGTCGACAAACCCATTGGGTCATTGACTCGGGAGCCTTGTATCACATCACCCTGTATCGAGCGATATTTGAGTCATATACTGGTGGTGACTTTGGTAAAGTCAAAATAACCAAATACGGTATACCATAGGCTGTTGGCATAGGAGATGTAGTCTTCGTCTCAGATAGGGGTTGTAAACTCGAATTGAGGGATGTAAGGCATGTACCAGATATTTCGTTGAATATCATCTCCGCCTATAAGCTTGATGATGAGGGATATGAAAATTACTTTGGTGACAGAAGATGGAAACTCACCAAAGACTTCCTAATCATAGCAAGTGTCTAGAACTGAATTCCCTCTATCTAATGCAAGCAAAAATGTATCCGCACGAATAATGGCGCTGAATATAGGGGAAATTTTGAGCAATATGGTCATGAGCATGGTATTAGGCTTGAGACAAGTGTTTAGAAAACACCTCAGCACAATGGTGTGGCTAAGAGGATAAATAGGACAATTTGTGAGCGGGTAAGTGGTATGCTATCCTACTCAGAATTGTTTAAATCCTTTTGGGCCAAAGAATCAAGGACTACAATTGACCTCATGAATATGTCTCCATTAGTCCTTTTGGATGATGATGTACCCGAGAGGGTGTGGACAGGTAAGGAAGTGTCATACAAACACTTGAGACTGTTTGGCTGTAAGTGTCATGTCCAAAAGATGAAAGATCCAAGCCCGATGACAAATGCAAACCATGCATATTTTTTTAGGATACGACCATGAGGAATTCGGCTATAGACTAAATGACCTAGAGAAGAAGGTCATTAGAAACAGGGATCCCTAAGGAGCCAAATGAGATGCCAAATTTCACCCTTGTTTTTCAGTCACCAAATATCCAACTCTTGCCCTAGACACCCAAGGTCACAAGGGAGATGTGGAGTATGATGATACGACTGATGATGCAATCGATGATGATGATGGGTAGGATCATGATCATCAAACTATAGGTGACTAGATAGATGACGTTTTAGCATCTCCACCGGAGGTGGATGTTAATCGGCTAATTACTAACTATTACCGATACAGAAGAGTGAACGTCGCTACTCAACGTTCTAACAAGGAATTGTGTTTTACGAACGGAATTATGCTATATTAATCGGTAATTACCGTGATCGTTACTTAGTTATAAATTAGGAAGCTTGCACTTAAGATCATAGACAACAGAGAAACACAGAATCCGTACAAGATATTCCTAACTTAAACTTATATTACTAAATAAAAATGACCTTTCTTACAATGCCTTTGGTTCCCTTTTATAGGTATACCGAAGGTCTTTTCCCATCAAGAACTATTCCTACTCCCTAACAAGATTTACAAAATTATCTAACTAACTTAGTTCTCTTCGTTTTACTGCTGAGTCATTGATCCGAACAGTCGATCCGAACCGACTCTGTTTTCGACGCTTTCCCACCTGTTCGGTAAAACTGACTGTCCGGGTCCGGGTAACACTTGGCACGACCGTGGGCCAGGACCTTGTCCGGCGAACCCACGCCTATTCCTGTAGCTCTTCATCCGAATCGTTCAGAATATCAAAAATCGAAGGCTCATCTGGCCTTGGATGTATTCCACCTATATCTTCCTCTTCATCTTCGTCTGTGTCACAGTCTTCCTTCGGAGCAGGTTGTGATTCGGTTGGCTGCTCTGGTTCACTTCTTCCGGAAGCTTGAATACCAGGAGTCTTGCTGGTTCTTTCGGCTTCGATTTTATCCAACTGGACGGAAGTGCCTATATCATTTTTGTCGAATTCTTGCATAATACGTTGAATTTCTTCTCTATAAAATGCCGCAATTTCATCCATATCTTTCATGATATCCTCTTGGATATTGTCAATATCCTTTTGTGCCATTTTAAAAAAACCTGCACCTTGTACCTGACGGTTATTTTTGTCGGCACGCAATATCTGTAATTCCGCCGCTTGTGCTGTCCATAACTTCCATCCTTGCGCAAGGGATTCATCGATCAGTTTCTTTGCTAGGTTTCGATGTTTACCTATGATGTGCTGCACTTTGTCCCTAGTGATGCTTGCGACGTATTGGGCAGTTTGCAACTCTTTCTGTAAATCCGTAATAGTGGTTCGGTTCTCACTTTCAGCTCGCATTAATTTGGATTCGACTACATATATATCCAGCCGTCTTTGTTCCGCAATCTTCCGAATTTCGTCCAGTTGTTGTTCGAATGCCGATTTCTCTCTACTCCATTCCTCCTGCTGTTCCGTCATTCTTCTGTTGACTTCTTCAAGACTCTGCTGTTTTTCTGTCAATTGACTTTCCTGTGACACTATATACCTTTCGAATTCTTCAATTTGTTCGGTATATGTATGATTGGCCGTCTTAGCTTCTTCTAGATTTTTCTGTAATTCGTTTATTACTTGATTTTTTTCTTCGAGAGCTTTGTATTGACCATTCTGAATGGTTTCTATTTGTTTTTCTAATTCTGTAGTTCGAAATACTGCATTGTTGGCCCTTGTTGTTTCTGCTTGTCGTGCTTTCTCAGCATCCTCTAATTTCTGTTGCCATTCTGACTCCGACACCATAAGCCGTGCCTGTGTTTCCCATTTGTTTAGACTTTCCTTTAGTTCTTTATTTTCTGCTTGTATGTTACAAAACTGATGCTTCAGCACCTCCGCCGATGCTGATACACTTTTGTATCTTTCAGCCATATCACTGGCTGCTTTGCGTGCCGTTTCATATTCTTTATGAATTTCGACCAGTGCTTCATGTAATGGTGGCATTTCAATAGCCTCCCCTCTATGCTGTGCACTTCTTTTCCGGCCTATTTTCTCTATCTCTGCTTTTTCTTGAGGTTCCAACACTCCTCGTAAGGCTTTCTGTATCATTATTCGGTCATTATGTTCTTGAGCCAGCCGTTCTGATACTTCTGTCAGTCTTTTAGCCAACCATTCAACCAGTTCGTATGAAGTTCCGAACTGCAAAATGGCAGCTAATTCATGTGCTGCTGGTGGGATATCCAAGTATCCATGTGCTTCCCGAATGGCTACTTTTGAAGATTGTCCTTGGTGAGGTTGTGTCGAAATGCTCTCATCCCCTGGTTTTAGTACTTCTGTTACCACAGGCGTATTCGACTTTTCATTTGTGCGTTGCCTTTTTGGTGCTGATCCCTCACTGTTTTCTGGTTGGAATTGCCGATTAGCCTTTTGTTTAATCCTTGTTCTTTGTCGATTTTCTGTCGGCTGTTGCTTGTTTCTCAAATTGTCAACTGTTTCTGGTTGTCTGTTTTCGGAATTCTCTGGTCTAGGTGGTTCCGACTGAGACATATTTGTTTGTATATTATCGGCATGTGCCGATTCTTCTTCTATCCATTCTTCATGTACTAGCTGTCGGTGTCTTCGTGGTGCTTGTATTATCGGTGGTCTTCTTGACTGAACAGGAGTTTCCGATTCTTGAATCGGAAACAATACTGATAACCAACGACTAAAAATTTGCTTCATCGGTTTTCCTGTTTTTACCCCTTGTAGCTGCTCTCTCAGAGCTTCCCCCGACAATAGTGGCCAGTTGAAATCCTCTTTTTCATATGCGGCTATAATAAACCCAGCCCTTTTTTTCGGCATACAATAAAAACGAGGACTGACAAATCCCACCTCTAGTAAAAACCTCGCCACTTCATGAAAAAACTCATCCCGACCTCCATAAGTCTGATATGCTTTTGCCGAGGGTGAGTATTCCCCGAAATACGATTGGAGTGCTTCTGATGAAGGTTTTTTAACTGCCTCAAAACCTCCTCTTGGCATCTGTAATGCATTTCGTATTTTCTTTGTGGTGATTTTGGTGATGTCTATTTGTTGTACCAATTCTTCCGCCTGCGGATGAGGTTCCGCTTCTGCTACTTTGATGAAACCTTGTAAGTTTCTCTCATGAAGCCACAATCGCAGTTCTTCAGATACAGGAATCGGCATGACTTCTGTGTTTCCTTGTTCTGAATCACTTGT
The DNA here is from genome assembly GCF_043228905.1 of Azolla caroliniana. NCBI lineage: Eukaryota > Viridiplantae > Streptophyta > Polypodiopsida > Salviniales > Salviniaceae > Azolla > Azolla caroliniana. Next base: position 8,474,611 of record NW_028230455.1, on the reverse strand, counting down.
CGATGACAGTTGCAGATCTGCACAGTTTCTGTAGCGATGAAAATCAGAAAAACAGAGTTTGGGCGAACTAGGGCACGAAGGAGGCTCAGACTGTTTCGATATCTGCACTCGTTTCTGTTGTTTTGGCGATACAGACGATACAGAAATATGCTTTAAAGATATTAATTTATGCATGATGACTTAAAGAATAGTAATTGCTATTAATGTAGGAATTAATTAGTATTCACTCTACGTGTAGTGGTTGTACTTGTTACTAATAATCATGCAATTCCTCTTTCTATTTATAGTCGATTCATACTGTTTATGGCAAGATTGTATTTCTGTATTTGACAAGAACTATTGAGTGAGTTAGTTAGTTTTTTATTTTTTTATTTTTTTTATTTTACTCTTCCGTTTGAATAAACGGATTTACCGGCATATCTCCCAAATACGGTTTAAGCCGAAATCCATTTACCCATTTTGGTAAAGCCTCTCCGGTTAATGATCCCAGTTGGTACGTACCATTTTTACTATTAATTATCCATACTGGACCTGTCCATCTATACCGGAGTTTCCCAGGCATAAGTCCCATTCTCGTCTGGAATACCAATACCGGTTTCCCAATTTCGAATTGCTCTTCCGATTTCCTTCGATGTCGATTTACGAATGCCTTGATTTGTCTCTGCTTGTGTTCTAGTGCTGACATTGATTGAATCCGTTCTTCTTCTAATACTAATAAAGCCTCTTTGCGTATCTGCTCCGATTCTATTTCATTTAACTTATTCGTTGCTTGGATACGAAGTGTCGGAATTTGAAATTCGATTGGCATAACGGCTTCGAGTCCGAATGCCATTCGGAAAGGTGTTGATTTAATGGATGTTTTGTACGAAGTACGATATGCCCATAATGCACTATTTAACTTTTGATCCCAATCAGTACGATTTTCATTCACTATCTTCTTTAAAATTGTTTGAATTGTTTTATTTGTCGATTCTGCCAATCCATTAGCTTGGGGATAGTAAGGCGTACTTTTCTTATGAACTACGGCATAGTAATTGGTTAATTCGTTAATTAACTTGTTAATAAAATGAGTGCCTTGATCGCTTACCAATTCTATTGGGCAACCGAATCGACACCATATATACTCATACAGGAATTTTGCTGTGGATGCTGCCGTATTGTCCCTGAGAGCTTTTGCTTCAACCCATTTTGTGCAATAGTCAGTCGCAATTATGATATATCGATTACCGGTTCTTGCAGCTGCTGGTTTGAATGGGCCAACAAAATCTAAGCCCCATTTCTGAAATGGCTCAAGAGGTAAAACCGGTTGAAAAGGCATTCGATCCTTTTCGGTTGGTTGCCCCATTCTTTGACACAAATCGCATTTCTTACAGTATTCGTTAGCATCTTTCATCACCGTTGGCCACCATAACCCGCTATTCCATATTTTTCTGGCTGTTGCTTCTCCTGCGTAATGACCGCCAGCAATTCCACAATGTGACTCTGTTAATATGGCTGATTTTTCAAATTTTCGTACTGCCCTTCGCCATATTCCATCCGCTCCTTTATGATACAACATGTCATTAAATAAACAAAAATTCCGACTTCGTACTGCAATTCTTTTTCTTTCATCTGTCGACATGTGTTCGGCCGGAATTCCTGTTGATAGAAATATCGTCATTTCGGAAATCCATTCATCCTCTTTTTCCTCATTCACTTCATGTGCTTTTACTGCCTCCACCCGAAATAATTGAGTATCTGGGAAATCATCTTTAACCCCAACCGCTTCTTCTCCAGACTCAAGCCGACTGAGATAGTCAGCAATCGCGTGCTGTGCTCCTGGTCGATGTATAATGTCAAATTCAAACTCTTGAAGCAATAACGTCCATCGGGCTAACTTGCCTGTCAATTCTTGTTTGGAAACTAGATACAGTAAAGCCGAATGATCCACATGAAATGTAAATTTCTTACCCAAAAGGTAATGTCGAAATTTGTTCACACTATATATCATTCCCAAAGCTTCTCTTTCGGTTGTTGAATAGTTTCTTTCGGCCGACGAAAGTTTCCTACTGGCATAGTATACCGGCCTATACCAGTTTGGTTCGGATAATTGCATTAAAGCACTGCCTATGGCAATGTCCGACGCATCGACGAAAACATGAAATGGTTTGTTCCAGTCCGGTGGTTGAACTACCGGAACCTTCGTCAGCATCTTCTTGAGACATTCGTACGCATCTTGTTCTATACTTGTCCATATAAAAGGAACTTTGTGTACTGCTGTGTGTAACGGAATAGCAATGTCTGCTAGATATCTCATCATTCTACTGTGCCACCGAATTTGACCCAAAAATCTACTTAGAGCTTTAGCATTTGTTGGTGGTGTTGCCTCAATAATTGCTTTAACTTTATCTGGGTCCACTGCAATCCCTTCTTGACTGACAATATGCCCAAGTAATGTACCACTCATTACTCCGAATGCGCATTTGGCTGGATTTAAACTAAGACGCCCTTTTCGACATTTTTCTAAACATAGCCGTAAATGCTCAAAATGATCAGCTTTCCGACTATATACTGCAAAATCATCTAAAAACACCTGCATGAAAGCTGGAATATATTCCCCAAATATTTCCTGTATTACCCGCTGAAATGTAGCTGGAGCTGTTTTTAAACCGAACATCATGACTACTGCCACAAAGACACCCCATTCTGTGACGAAAGCTGTCTTTTCCTGATCTTCCGGATTCATCCGTACTTGGTTGTACCCACTGAACCCATCCAAGAAACTATAAATTTCATGTCCCGCTACTGCATCTAATATCCCATCTGTGAATGGCAATGGAAACGCATCCGTAATTGTCGTTGCATTCAATTTTCTGTAATCCACACATACACGAATTTTCCCATTCTTTTTCGGGACTACTACTAGTCGAATAAATCCTACTTTTAAGAGTTTATCGATTTCTTCTTTTACTTTGATAGCATAATTCGGATTCAACCTGTACCTGCGTTGTTGTACTGGCTTTGCATCTTTATGCAAATTGATTTGATGTTGACAAAAAGCGGGATCCAGACCTTTCATATCGTCAAAGGACCATGCAAAAACATCTTTATATTGTAATAGTAATGTTGTTAATGTCCGTTTGTCATTTTCCGTCAAATCTCTAGCAATCAAGATTGTTTTTCTTTCAGCATCCTCTACTCCTGCCAAATCAATCTCCTCCAATGCTGAGGCTTGCACTCTCTGAGATACCTGCAATTCCTTATCTGTAGCTTCTTGTTGCATTCGTATTTCTTTTATTGCTTGCTCATCGATTGGCACTTCTTCGTGTGATTCTACATATGGTGTTAATGCTTGCAAAATATCTACCTCAAATAGAGGGATGATTTTTTGATTATCATCAAAATACTGACTTTCTTCTTCCTCGTCCAATCCTTCCATCATATTAACTGCTTCTGCATATACAGGTAAACTCTGTTTGCTTGTTGTCACTTTGTTGTGCGTCGGAATCCTGACCTTGTTTTTTCCTTTTCTAAATGTTAGCACATTTTGTTTCCAATTTTGTTTAATATTAGCTGTCTTTAACCATGGTCTCCCTAATAACAAGGGGTATGCTCCCTGTGTTTCTAACTGCAAAATTACTGCCGAAATCTGAAAACTGTGTCCCCCGATTATTACATCCAGTTGTCGAAGCAAACCAATCGGTCGTACCGTACTTGTATCTGCCATTCGTAACCAAAACGGACATGCTTCCCATTCCGTGATTCCCAGTTTTTCACATGTAGTTTTGTTAATCACATTAACACCCGAGCCTCCATCTATAATCACATTTCCGATTTCTTGCCCGTAAAGTATTACCTTAATAGACGGATTCTGTTCATCCATGATCGAGGGGTTATTACTTGGCTGATTGTAGTGTACTGCTATTTGTTCGGAACCTTTATATGCAATTAATGCTGCCACTTTTTCTGTAAACCTTGGTACTAACTTAAGTAAGCCCTTAAGTGGTAATGACACTTGGTAATCAGCCAACATTTTCCAAGTTTCTTCCTGTTCCTTATTCTCCAATGACTGTTGTACAGCGATGTCCTGGTCAATGTTATTGTCTTGTAACATTCGATTCACATTACTTTGATTTGCTTCATCCACCCATTCCTTTGCGGCCTTCCGAACTTCTTCCTGAATTTCCCACTCCGATTGTTTGCTTTTGCTGCGTGTCGTTACTTGCTGAACTTCCGGTATTACCATATTAACTGCTGGACCCTTTCCTTTAACCAGACATTGATTAGCATAATGGCCTAGTTGTCGACAAATGTAACAAGTGGGCACAAATGTTGCACTGGTCTCTCCATGTGCAAATTGCCCGTTATTAAATTGCTGCTCTTCATTACCATTCGGGTTTTGTTGGTATTGACGTGTAGCTTTTGGTTTGTAAAATCTCTTGTTTTTATACCTATTCGGCCTAAATTGTTCAGTATTATCATTTGGTTGTGCTATATTGTGTGGTATCCCGAACTCCTGATTTGGCGGAAAATTACTCTGTTGAAACATTTGATTATTTTGTGGAACAGTTTGAGTATTATGGTGAAAAGTCATATTACCCGGTTGAAATGCCGGATTTGGTTGAAATGTAGAATTCGGTTGCACATTCGGACAGTTCTGTTGAAACCCTTGAAATGGTGGATTACCTTGTTGGAAACTTTGATTATTTTGTTGAAAATATTGATTCGGATTCTGTACGAATGGTGGGTTGGATTGAGCAAAACCTGGTTGAAATGCTTGAGTCACTTGAGTGGGTTGCATATTTTGTTGTGAAAAGATCTGATTTGGCTGTAGAACCGGATTCTGTTGTACATTTTGCTGATTTTGTGAAAAATTATTATTTTGATAACCATTGAACAGATTAGTGTTATTTTGGTAACCATTGTCAGCAAAAAATTGTCGTACTAACGCCGTAGTCTTATTAAGCAGATTATATTCACATTGTTCTACGGAATGTAATTTTGAATGACATATTGTACAATGTGTTCTCAACGTACAGTCAATTGCCGAATGCCCCGTATTTAAACAAGTGGTGCATTGTACTGCTTGTCGAAATTGTAACTCCTCCATTGTTGGTAATGTACGGTGTAATGCCGACATGTCCATACTCTGAACATTGACCGGTGGTCGACCCATTTCTATTGCTTTATCAATGACTTGTTCGATAGTCTGATTTCGAAAATCGAACACTTTCAATGTCGTCCTTAATGGTTCTTTTACAGCTTCTAGAAAGACTTCTTTTAATTCCTTATCCGGAATCGGTCTTGAAATCTGAAGCTGTAAGTTCTGAAATCGTATCACAAACTGAGATACTGTTTCATTTTTTTCTTGGTATAACGCATAAAATTGCGCAATCAAATCCTTCTGCGGAATTTGTTGATGAAATGATTGTAAAAATTTACTAGTTAATACTTCGAAGGATGGAAATCCTTGAAGACCGTTCTGCGCAAACCAATTAGCGGAATATCCGTCTAATGATAAGACAAACTCAGCGATTTTTGACTTATCTTCGGCATCTGCCGACAATCGCTGAGCTCCATGGTTAATCTCCCATGTCGTTAAGAAATCCCTAACATGTGCTTCCGCATCTGTTCCTTCCCGGAACTTAGAATAAGTATAAGGCATATCGTCCCAAATGTCGTAAAACGATACCTCTTCCGTCTGTTTTTCGTCTGAAGGTAATTGATCGGATAAGTCAGGAAGTTTCGACCACTTTGTGCTTGATTCCGGCTGTTCTTGCGTAATGAACGCTTGCTGCACTACCTTCGTAACTGACCTTGTACGAGGGCGCTTACAACTGACCGGTGCCTCCTCTTCATACGACATCCATTCGAATTGTTCTCTGCTTAATTGCAGATGTAAATGGGCGTGCCAAAATTCTTCTGTGTTAATCGGCTAATTACTAACTATTACCGATACAGAAGAGTGAACGTCGCTACTCAACGTTCTAACAAGGAATTGTGTTTTACGAACGGAATTATGCTATATTAATCGGTAATTACCGTGATCGTTACTTAGTTATAAATTAGGAAGCTTGCACTTAAGATCATAGACAACAGAGAAACACAGAATCCGTACAAGATATTCCTAACTTAAACTTATATTACTAAATAAAAACGACCTTTCTTACAATGCCTTTGGTTCCCTTTTATAGGTATACCGAAGGTCTTTTCTCATCAAGAACTATTCCTACTCCCTAACAAGATTTACAAAATTATCTAACTAACTTAGTTCTCTTCGTTTTACTGCTGAGTCATTGATCCGAACAGTCGATCCGAACCGACTCTGTTTTCGACGCTTTCCCACCTGTTCGGTAAAACTGACTGTCCGGGTCCGGGTAACAGTGGAAGAGTTGAGGTCTATGAGATGAAGATGATCTTCACATGATTATGTGATGTTCTTAGATAGGAGAGAAATAGACTGCTTTAGAGAAGTTTGAAGTTTGCAAACGAAAGGCAAACCTAGTTGTGCCCCCTGTTGGGTATGTGAGGAAGAGTGAGAAACACACAATTTAGTATTAAGTAACGTGGTGGCTCTTAAATGCCCACTACGTACCTTTTCGCTCCTTGCTTTCACGTCCGTTCATACCTTGATTTTTAATGATTTCTTTTTTCTTTTCTTTTTTCCTTTTTTAATGACGGTATGTGATCTTACACATCCGTAGGTCCCTTCGGACCCTTACCGTTTTCCTTACGGGTTGCCGTGTCTTCCTTCGCCTCTGCTACGGGTTCCCCGTCGTCTTTTTCTTCCATCCGTACCGTTCCCGGTATAGTGCCGGTGGGCTGCATAAACGGGTTACTTGGCATCGGTCCTTTATAGGGCTTTAGTCTAAATCCGTTGACCCACTTGCCTAGCACTTCACCGGCAAGTGTCCCTTACTGATAGGACCCGTTGTATTCCCGTGTCAGCCAATACGGGCCTGTCCATCTAAACCGGAGTTTACCCGGCATCTTGCCCATCCTCGTTTGGAATACTAGCACCGGCTTTCCGATTTCGAACATCTTTTCATTACCTTTCCGGTGACGGTCAACGAACGCTTTCCGTCGTCGCTGCTCCAGTTCCATGTGTAGGATGCTGGCCAGCCGTTGCTCCTCCAGTTCGCATAGTGCTGCTAGCCGCATTTCCTCCGACTCCTTTTCATTCAGCCGTTCCCGTAGTTGGATCCGTAAGCTTGGTACCTGAAATTCCACCGGCATGACCGCCTCTAAGCCGAACGCTAACCGGAACGGCGTTGTCCGGATACTTGTTTTGTATGCCGTTCGGTACGCCCATAGCGCGCTATGGAGCTTTGTATCCCAGTCCGTCCGGTTTTCATGGACGATTTTGCAGAGAATGTTCTGGAGCGTTTTGTTGGTTGACTCTGCTAACCCGTTTGCTTGTGGGTAGTACGGTGTGCTCCGTTTATGGACCACGGCATAGAACGTTGTTAAGCTTTCAACTACCTGGCCGAGGAAATGCCCTCCTTGGTCGCTGATTAATTCAATCGGACATCCATATCGGCACCAAATGTTTTCGTACAGGAATTTTGCTGTGGATGACGCGGTGTTGTCTCTCAAGGCCTTAGCCTCCACCCATTTAGTGCAATAATCTGTTGCCACGATGACATAACGATTACCCGTTCTCATTGCCGGTGGCTTGAACGGTCCGACAAAATCCAACCCCCACTTCTGGAATGGCTCTAGTGGAAGTACCGGTTGGTGTGGCATTCGTGCTTGCTCCGTAGGCTGGCCCATTCGTTGGCATAGGTCACATTCCTTAGCATACTTGATGGCGTCTTTTAACGTCGTGGGCCACCATAAGCCACTCTGCCATACTTTCCTTGTCGTCGCTTCCCCGGCATAGTGTCCTCCGGCAACCCCACAGTGTGCTTCCCGTAAGATTATTTGTTTCTCGTCACTACGGACTGCCCGTCTCCATATTCCATCTGCTCCCTTGTGTTAGAGAGTGTCCCGTAACAGACAGAAATTGCGGCTCTGCACCGCCAGTCGTTTCCTCTCGTCCCGGTTCATTTCCTCCGGTGGCAGGCCCGTGCTTAGGAACTGGTGCATGTTTGTCAGCCACCTATCTTCTGATGCCACCGTGTCGTCCGCTGCCGTTTCCGGGGTGATACGGAATAACTCTGCGTCCGGGAATTCATCCGTTACTCCGTTGCCTGATTCTCCGGACTCTAACCGGCTCAGATAGTCTGCTACGGCATGCTGGATACCGGGCCGGTGGAAGATCTCGAATTCGAACTCCTGCAACAGCAAGGTCCAACGGGCCAACTTACCGGTCAGGGACGCCTTGGACACTAAGTACAGGAGCGCCGAGTGATCCACATGAAAGGAGAACTTCCTTCCCAATAGGTAATGACGAAACTTTGTGACACTGTAGATCATGCCCAGGGCCTCCCATTCCGTAGTCGAATAGTTCTTCTCCGCTTGGGACAGCTTCCGGCTGGCGTAATATACCGGCCGGTACCATTTGGGCTCCGTAAGTTGCATTAAGGCGCTGCCGATAGCGATGTCGGAAGCGTCAACGAACACATGAAATTCCTTGCTCCAATCCGGAGGCTGCACGACGGGTGCTTGCGACAAAAGTACCTTCAGGGCATTGTATGCCTTATCCTCCGTATCCGTCCATTGGAACGGTGTCCGATGTACCGCGGTGTGTAATGGTGTAGCCAAGTCAGCCAAGTGACGGAGCATCCGGCTGTGCCACCGGATCTGTCCTAAGAATCGGCTTAGTGCTTTGGCCGTTTTCGGCGCCGGTGCCCCTAGTATCGCGTTTACGTTGTCCGGGTCGACCGCAATGCCCTCCTTACTTACAATGTGTCCCAGTAATATTCCACTTGAAACCCCAAAGATGCATTTTGCTGGGTTTAAGCTTAGCCGGTATAACCTACACTTTTCAAGGCATAACCGTAGGTGCTGCAAATGGTCTTTTTCCCGGCTATAGACTGCAAAGTCATCCAGGAAAACATGCATGAAGGCTGGAATGTATTCGCCGAAGATCTCCATGATGATTCGCTGGAAAGTTGCTGGCGTCATTTTTAGTCCGAACATCATTACTACGGCCACAAACACCCCCCATTCGGTGACGAACGTTGTCTTCTCCTGGTCGTCAAGGTGCATCTGGATTTGATTGTATCCGCTGAACCCATCTAAAAAGCTATAAACTTCATGGCCGGCGACGACATCCAGTACTCCATCCGTGAACGGAAGAGGGAATGCATCCGTAATTGTGGCTGCATTTAGTTTCCTGTAATCTACACACACGCGGATTTTACCGTTCTTCTTTGGGACGACGACGATGGGGCTCAGCCACGTCGCTTTCTTTACCGGCCGGATGAAGCCCACTCTTTGGAGTTTGTCGATTTCCTCCTTCACTTTGGCGGCGTAGTTGGGGTTCATTCGGTAACGTCTTTGCGCCACTGGTTTCGCGTCCTTGCCTAAGTGGATCTGATGTTGATATAATTGAGGGTCCAGCCCTCGCATGTCTTCGTATGACCAGGCGAATATGTCGCGAAACTCCGTGAGAAGTTTGATCATCGCCGCTTTATCTTCCGGCTTCATTTCTTTGGCGATGTGTACCGGCTTTGATTCGTCCTTGCTTCCTAGGTTCACTTCGTCGAGCTGGGATGTTTTTACCTGTTGGGAAACGGCCATTTCCCGTTCCAACGCTTCCTGTGCTTGCCGTAATTCCCGAATCGAATCTTTGTCTAGTTCGGCTTCGGTTTCGTCCCGCTGCGGCAAGTATGGCGCTACGGCTTCAGCTACGTCAATCTCGAAGAGTGGTACGATCTTCGGGTGTTCCTCCAAGTACTGGGCTTCTTCGTCGTCTGCCAACCCTTCAAGCATGTTCACGCATTCCGCATACAGCGGTGTGCATTCCTTACCGTTGCTCGTCCGTGGTTGTGTCGGTACCCTGACCTTGGCTTTTCCGCGCCGGAAGGTAATCATATTTTTCCGCCAATTTTGCTTGATGTCTGCTGTTTTCAACCATGGTCTGCCCAGCAATAGTGGGTACGAGCCTTGCGCCTGTAGCTGCAGCACTACAGCCGAGATGTGAAATGTGTGACCTCCTATGGTGACCTCCAATTTCCGTATTAAGCCCGTCGGCCGTACAGAGCTCGTATCCGCCATCCGTAGCCAGAACGGACATGGCTACCATTCATGTATACCCAAGGCATCACACGTGCGGAGACTTATTACGTTCACCCCGGAACCTCCATCGATTACTGTGCCGGGAAGTTCGTGCCCTTTGACAATAGCTGTAATCACCGGACTACTAGTGTCCACCACCGTCGGTCCCTCCTCCGGATTCGAGAAGAGGACTGGTGCCGGTGGGGCTATACCGTCTGTCATGACCGTTTTTAGTCCTTCCGTAAATCGCGGCACGAGCTGCAAGAGTCTTCCTAATGGCAACGTGATCTGACATTCTTGCAGTGCTTGCCATGTCTCATTTTCTGCGTGGCTACCGCCGGCACTCACTATGGTATTCGCCTTTTGCCGTTCCGCGTTCGTGACGTTCCTTTCATTGGCTTCCTTCACCCATTCCGTCGCCTGTTTTCGTATGGCCTCTTGTGTTTCCCACTCTTTGGCCATGCCTTTCGACCGTGTGGTTACTTGCTGTACATCCGCCACTTCCGGAACCACCATATTAACTGCTGGTCGTTTATCGTAGCTCTTTGCCGGGCACTGGTTACTGTAGTGGCCTTCCTGCCTGCAGTAGTAGCAGTACTCTTTACGGGTATTGCTGGATCCAGCATTGCTGGTAGCCGGAGTCGGTCCCGTAGTGAGTGGTGCGTTCTGTGCCGGTTGGCTCCTTGGGGTTCCATGTTCCGGGTCCCTAGGGTGACCACCTTTCTTGAAATTACGTTTCTTATTATTCTTATTTTTATTTCGGTAGTCATGTCGTGGTGGATCGTAAAATCGGCCGTAGTCCTCCTGGTGCCTTCGGTAACCAGGGGAATGGTCTCTGTCGTATTGCTCGTGTCGTCTGTTGGACTCCCGATAACTGTCATGAGATGGCAAGACTCGAACCCATGACCTTATGGTATATGGGTCGAGCTCTTAACCATCTCACCATCTATTGTAATTCATAGAATATTATTTTCATTTATGTTTTATTATAAGAAAGTAATGTATATTCCAGATTTCTCTGGAACATTCTAGAAGCTTCAGGATTATTCCTGAGAACACTATAAAAGAAGGCACTAAGCATTATGTTGAACCAAATTGGTTCAACACCAGTCTTAAGCCTCTTAGTCGATTTGTACTTATCTTTCATATAATATAAGAGCTGTTGTCATCATCCTATTTCCCTCTCTCTCTCTCCTCTTCTCACTTTCTCTCTCTCGGGAATCTTACGCAGTCCCGTCCTCTTAGTACTAATAGTACTACTCTTCTTAGTACTAATTCCATCTCTGTTTTAGTACTATTCCTGACAGTTTGAACCAATTTGGTCCTCTAGCCTACTTGTCACTCTCCCTCATCTTCCTACCCTTTCCCCTATACTATGGCTACTGTTAGCGCCCAAGAATACCAATCCGTTTTCTCCGAGCTACAGTGCCTAAAAGAAAAGTTTGTTGCCTTGGAACAAGAAAACCAACGGCTGATAGGGGATCTGCAACAAATCGCTCTAGAAAAACAACAAACGCAACAACAACATGGGGAGTTAGCGTTACGGGTACAACAACTCGAAGCAGCGTTGCAACAACAAGGATCCAGTCCCCAAGGATTTCATAAAGAGCCCAAGATTGGACTTCCTGTGAAATTTGATGGAACGCGTTCGCAATTTCGGGGATTCCTTAATCAGGTACGCTTAGTCATCCAGATGCATCCTACCCGATATCCCACTGATGCATCTCGAGTCGGCCTAATAGGCACGCTACTTAGCGGCTCAGCCTTGGCATGGTTCGCTCCGCTTCTAGAAAAACAATCGCCCTTGCTTAATAACTTTGAAGATTTTATTGGTGAGTTTAAAGCCTGCTTTGGAGACACCGACAGCATCAGGACGGCGATCAACAAGATCCGGCGATTGCGTCAAGGCGATCGTCCAGCCTCTGCCTACGCGGCGGATTTCCGCCTACTTGCTTCAGATATACCCTGGGATGATCAAGCACTAATGGAGCAGTTTCGCTATGGCTTGCGAAACGATGTCAAAGATCTACTTCTAACTTTCCCCGAAGAACCAAAGTCTCTTACGGAGGCAATCAGTCGAGCAGTTCGATGTGACAACCGCCTTTTTGAACGGCGTTCAGAACGTCAATTACAGATACCACGCTCTAGGCCAGAGCCCACTTACGCCGCAGTCGCGGCTAAACCGTTTGCACGAGACATACCTCAAGCAAATACTTCGACACCGATGGAGATCGATACCATGCGTCGACGCGGCCCGTTATCGGAGGAAGAAAAGCAACGACGACGTGCCAATCGATTATGCCTTTATTGCGGTGGACCAGGACATATCGCCATCAATTGTCCCCATAGGCCAAGAAGACAGGTAAATCAAATTGTCGCCTGTACTAAACCTGAGTCAATTCTTCCCTTCGGAGTGTCTGATAGTAGTAATAGTACTAATAGAGTGTCAGATAGTATTCATAGTACTAATAGCCCAAGTATCTCAAATAAATTTGAAATCCTTAGTCAATTAGATGAAGAGTTAAACGATTGAGTCCAGCCAAAATAGGAGCCATTTGGTTGGACAGCAGCCCTAGATCTGTACAGCCCATTAGTGGTTCCATTCCTTCCAAGCAAGTTAGCAATGTGTTCCTAGCCCAAGTCATTGTTAGTACTAAAAGTACTCCCCCAGTACCCGTCCTAGCACTCTTAGATTCCGGAGCTAATTCCTGTTTCATGGATCGAAATTTTGCCCAAGCTTCTCAGATATCCTTAAGAAAACTTCCTTGTCCCGCATCTGTAGTGGTCATTGATGGTCGTCCCATTGCTTCCGGGAATATTGTAGAAGAATCAGAACCCATTCAAGTTGTCCTAGGTAGTTTTGTGTGTATAATATCATTTAATATAATTAGTAGTCCAGAGCATCCCATTGTCCTAGGATTACCTTGGCTTGAGTTACATAATCCAGCCATAGATTGGAGAACAAGAGAAGTCCGATATCGACCACCCCAAGAATCAACTCGCCGAGTTTCGACCATTTCACTCCATCAACTACGCGAAGAAGGACCCAAGGAGGCAATGTTCCTATTTTCCATATCAGTACATCCTTCCAGCACTATTAAGAAGGACTCCTCAGTACAACTTCCGGCAAAATATCATCCTTATGCCGATGTATTTGACAAGGTAAAAGCCGGTACCCTTCCTCATCACCGTCCCTATGACTGTCCCATCGATTTACAACCAGGAACCGAGCCACCATGGGGACCAATTTACAACCTGTCACCCACCGAGTTAGAAGTCCTTCGAGCCTACATAGAGGAGAACTTGGCAAGCGGGTTCATCCGTCATTCGAAATCTCCGGCCGGTGCACCCATCTTCTTTGTCAAGAAGAAAGATGGCTCACTTCGTCTTGTCGTTGATTACCGCGGATTAAATAAAGTCACCATCCGGAATAGGTATGCACTTCCTCTTATATCAAGTCTTTTAGAGCGAGTTAATGGTGCCAAGTTTTTTACTAAAATCGACCTACGCGGAGCGTATAATCTCGTGCGGATCCGACCGGGAGATGAGTGGAAGACCGCTTTTCGCACGCGGTATGGGCATTTTGAGTATACTGTTATGCCGTTTGGCCTAACCAATGCACCCGTAGTCTTCCAACACATGGCAAATGATATATTCAGAGACCTCTTGGATATCTGTTTGATCATTTATCTGGATGATCTGTTGATTTATTCGAAGACCCAGGAAGAGCACGACTCTCATGTACTATTAGTACTAAAGCGACTCCGCGAGAATGGTCTTTATGCCAAGCTAGAAAAATGTAGCTTTGACTGCAAGCAAGTGGAATTTCTAGGCTACGTCATCTCCTCAAAGGGCATCGCCATGGATCCAGCTAAGATCCAAACTGTACTAGAGTGGCAAATTCCACGGTCGGTACGAGATGTACAATGTTTTCTAGGTTTTGCTAACTTCTACCGTAAGTTTATACAGGATTACTCGAAGATTATTTTACCTCTCACACAACTTACGAAGAAGGGCCAACCATTTCTTTGGTCCATTGAAGCAGATATGCCTTTTCGGCATCTTAAGAAAGCCTTTACATCAGCACCGATTCTAGCTCATGTGGACACAAGCAAACCATTCATCATGGAGGCCGACGCATCAGATTTCGCCCTCGGTAGCATCCTTTCTCAACAAGGTGATAAAGAAGAGTTGCATCCGGTGGCTTTCCATTCGCGCAAATTCGATGTCGCAGAAATCAACTACGAAATACATGACAAGGAGTTATTAGCCATCGTGGATTCATTTGTACAATGGCGGCATTTCTTAGAGGGCTCTCCACATCAGGTCATTGTCTTCAGCGATCATAAAAATCTTGCTTATTTTCAGAACGCTCGCGTACTAAATCGACGGCAAGCTCGGTGGGCGCAATTCCTCACGCGTTTCGACTTCAAAATCACATATCGACCGGGGAAGCAGCAAGGAAAAGCAGATGCACTATCACGACGTTCATATCTTGCACCTCGTCCTGGTGAAGCAACATTTGATAATCAAAAGCAAGTAATCTTGGGACCAACACGATTGCACACGACGCGGATTTTTCACACCCCGATGGATTCACGGATTACCGATGACATACGTGCAACCTTGAAGACGGATAGTTTTGCTCAAGACATCCTGGCGCACATTGATACTTCTCGGGCATCCTGTTCTCAGTCTCAACAACCAGGTATTGACTACCGACAATTCGAATATCATGATGGTTTGTTATTCTTTAAAAAGCGCGTATATGTCCCCGATTGCTCCTGTCGCCTTCAAATTGTCCAACATTGTCACGACACCCATACGGCGGGACATTTCGGTAGTACTAAGACGTTGGAGCTAGTGCAGCGATCTTTTTGGTGGCCCCACATGCGCCGTTTTGTCGACGACTACGTTCGGACCTGTGATGCTTGCTGCCGAGCAAAGATGCCACGACACCATCCATATGGCTTGTTGGAACCTTTACCAATTCCAAGTAAGCCATGGCAGTCTATTTGTCTTGATTTTATCACAGATCTGCCGGTCTCGAAAGGGTTCGATGCTATCCTAACCGTCGTCGATCGATATACGAAGATGGCACATTTTGTGCCATGTACTAAAGCCATCACTAGCGAGGAAACCGCCGCTCTTGTTATGCGTGAGGTTTTTCGGCATCATGGCCTCCCAGACAGTATTATCAGTGACCGAGGCCCGCAATTTGTCTCCAAATTTTGGCAGCATCTCTTCAAGATGCTCAAGGTCTCCTGCAACCTCTCCTCCGGCTACCATCCTCAAACCGACGGACAGGCGGAACGAACAAACCAAACGCTGGAGCAATATCTCCGGTGTTTCCTGAGTTATCAACAGGACGATTGGGCCGAGATTCTCCACTTTGCGGAGTTTGCGTATAATAATACTATTCACTCCTCGACTCGGGTCTCCCCATTTTTTGCTTATACCGGTTTCCATCCTCGCTGGTCGGTGATCGACACTCCGGAGCTACCTACCAACCCTCGTGCCGAGGATCATTTGGAGAGGCTACGCAAGATCCAGATGGATCTCTCTACTCACCTTCGTCATGCTCAACACACACAGAAGACTTATGCGGATCGTCATCGGATTCCCTCCTCTTTTGCCATCGGAGATCGAGTATGGCTCTTGCGTCGTCACATCAAGACTACTCGACCGTGCGACAAGTTGGATTATCGACGACTCGGTCCTTTCCGTATTACGGGGAAGATTAATGATGTCACCTTCCGCCTTGATCTCCCTCCGCAGCTTCAGATACATCCGGTTTTTCATTGTTCTCTTCTTGAACCTTATAAGGCAAACACCATTCCCGATCGTGTGACACCACCGCCACCCCCACTGGAGTTGGACGCCGGCCCGGAGTATGAAGTTGCTGCCATCCTCGATTCCAAACTTGTTCGCAACAAACTCTATTACTTGGTCGATTGGCTCGGTTATAGTCCGAGCGAACGTACTTGGGAACCCGTCGAGAATGTTGCCAATGCACAAGATCTTCTTGCTGATTTCCACCGAAAGTATCCGGACAAACCCGGTCCGCAAGTAGCGCTGACTCGTTCCACTCGTCGTCTTTAAGGGGGAGATAGTGTCATGAGATGGCAAGACTCGAACCCATGACCTTATGGTATATGGGTCGAGCTCTTAACCATCTCACCATCTATTGTAATTCATAGAATATTATTTTCATTTATGTTTTATTATAAGAAAGTAATGTATATTCCAGATTTCTCTGGAACATTCTAGAAGCTTCAGGATTATTCCTGAGAACACTATAAAAGAAGGCACTAAGCATTATGTTGAACCAAATTGGTTCAACACCAGTCTTAAGCCTCTTAGTCGATTTGTACTTATCTTTCATATAATATAAGAGCTGTTGTCATCATCCTATTTCCCTCTCTCTCTCTCCTCTTCTCACTTTCTCTCTCTCGGGAATCTTACGCAGTCCCGTCCTCTTAGTACTAATAGTACTACTCTTCTTAGTACTAATTCCATCTCTGTTTTAGTACTATTCCTGACAATAACGGTCCGATTGCTCATACCGGTCGTAGTTATCATGCCGATCCCCGTACCGGCCATCATTCTCTTGTTTGTCTCCGTACCGGACATCCTGTGCCGGTCGGTACCGGTTCATTCTTTGCCAACGATCTTCATCTTCGTCTCGGCTGCTTCTTGGCTCGATCCGTCGGACGGGTGGTGCTTGTCGGTTTAGCAGGTTATACTCGCACCAGTCCGTTGTATGACTCTTGGATTGACAAATCACACACTGGGTTCGCATGGTGCACTCCACTGCCGAGTGTCCGGCATTCAAGCAGATTGTGCATTGAATTGCCTGCCGGAACCGGAGATCTTCATCGGTGGGTAACGCCCGTTGCAGTGCTCCCAGTGTAAGCCATGAGCTTGACTTTTCCATTTCTTTGACCCGGTCAATGACCTGGTGCGTAACGGTTCCCGGAGTGCGTTTAAAAATATCGTCTGTAATTCCTCCTCCGGGGGTGCACGGGCAAGCTGGCTATGCATTCGTTGGAAACGGATGACGAATTGGGGAATGCTTTCCCCTGCCTCCTATCGGATCGTATAAAACAGGCCCACCATTGTCGTCTGGTCGACCTCCTTGTGGAAAAAATGCAAGAATTTTGCTTTTAATTCTGCAAAGGTTGTGATGGTCGCCGGGTCCTGCGTCCGCCGCCATCGTGCCGCTGGTCCTTCCAACGTGACCCCGAATTCCGCTATCTTCGAGCGTTCTTCTTCCTCCGGTGTCAGTCGCTGGGACACGTGATTTGCTTCCCATGTCTGCTCGAAGGCATGAACATGCGCTTCCGCGTCCGGATCATCGCGATACTTTGAGTATTGGAACGGCATGTCGTCGTCCAGTATTAGGCCGCGGTTTAGTGGCGTTTGTTGATAGCTTTCCGGTTTTCTCTCCGGTTCCACTTCCGGTTCTTTTGCCGGTGCTTTTTCCTCTTCCGGTTCTTTTTTCGGTTCTTTCACCGGCTCTTCTTCCGGTACCTTCGCCGGCTCTTTCGTTGGTGTCGGTGGCTTTGCTTCTTCCACTTCCGGTGTTGGTGGGTTGATGGCTTCCGTTTGCGGTTCCGGATAGCCCTGGTCGAACGGTTCTGGTCTGGAGTTGGCACGGTATCCGACCCGTCGTCCTCCGGGCCGCCGGGGGTATCGTTGCTACTCCGGTAGTTCGTGTGCGCGCTGTATCCCCCTTCGGAATCCGATTCGTAGGCTGAAAAGGCTTCTGCCTCGTTTTCTCCGCTTGCCAGCGCCTCGAGGAGGCGTTCGGTTTCCCGGAGACTACTTAGACCGCTTCCGTCGTCCTGGTCGCGAGTTTGCTGTAACCGAAGAGATTCCTCCGCGACTCTCCGGATCTCGTTGGAGAACGAACGATCCGAGCGAATTTCGTGCGCTGCTTGCTGGAAAGTCTCACGCCGTCTTTGCCGTTCGGCGAGGCGTCGAGCTCGGTCTGTAACCAGGTCGTGCGTTGGTCTAGTCATCCATTAAGCCGTCGTTCGCTGCGAGAAAGCAGGAATCGTGGTCGCCAAAACTGTGTTATTCTCTGACCGGACAAGGCCTAACACAAGGTGTCACGGAGACACTTCACCAAAGGGTGATTACGGCATAGGATTATGACTCAACGATTACACCGACTTAAGTAGGTTACACGATTAGAGCGCTTTTGTTAATTACACGCGTAAGATATAACAGTAAGTACAGAACGGAAATCAACACAGAAGTATAAACACCTTACGCTCTATTAATTATCCGCTGCGATTACAATGGGCTCCGGGCCTTTAAATAGGTTTCCGGTCCGTAGTACAAAACGGTGCCTATCGCACCTATTCGGGATCCGTCCGGATCTGGAACGGCATACCGTTTCCAGTCCGTTCGTCCATACTATGCTTATTTACAACCATACTTAATTAATTCCTTCACTCCGTATTTTGGACTTCTTGCCGGCCGGTAACAGCATATTTCCCTTATACGGCTTTAGCCGAAACCCATTTGCCCACTTACCGATAACTTCTCCAGACAACGTGCCGAGCTGATACGACCCATTGCACTCCTTGGTGATCCAGAATGGTCCGGTCCACTGAAACCGCAACTTTCCCGGCATGTTCCCCATCCGTGTCTGGAGCAGTAGCACCGGTTTCCCGACTTCGAACTCCTTTTCGTTGCCATGCCGGTGTCAGTCCACGAAAGCTTTTCTCCTCCTTTGCTCCAGTTCGAGTTGTAGTAAGCTGGCTATTCGGTTTTCTTCTAATTCCTGTTGTTCTCTGACCGGACAAGGCCTAACACAAGGTGTCACGGAGACACTTCACCAAAGGGTGATTACGGCATAGGATTATGACTCAACGATTACACCGACCTAAGTAGGTTACACGATTAGAGTGCTTTTGTTAATTACACGCGTAAGATATAACAGTAAGTACAGAACGGAAATCAACACAGAAGTATAAACACCATACGCTCTATTAATTATCCGCTGCGATTACAATGGGCTCCGGGCCTTTAAATAGGTTTCCGGTCCGTAGTACAAAACGGTGCCTATCGCACCTATTCGGGATCCGTCCGGATCTGGAACGGCATACCGTTTCGAGTCCGTCCGTCCATACTATGCTTATTTACAACCATACTTAATTAATTCCTTCACTCCTTATTTTGGACTCCTTGTCGGCCGGTAACACATGGCACGCCTGTGGGACAGTACCTTGTACGTCGAACCCTTCTCGGCCCCTTCATTGTTCACCCAAATTGTCCAAAATACTTTGTTCCAGAGTTTCCAATTGTTCTTCCGGTTGTGGTTGTTGCGGCTGTGCTTGCTGCTGCTGCTGTGGTTGTGGTTGGGACTGAGACTGCTCCAGCTGCTCTATAGGCGGCTGCTCCGTTTGTTTCTCTGACTCCGGCATCCCCGTTTGACTGCTTCCGGTCCGGTCTCCTTCCAGTAATGGTTCCTCATCACTGAGGTTGACCGTTACTGGTTCTCGTGCTTTCTCTTCCCGGATCCGGGACCTCTCGTAGCTTTCAAACTGGATCTGCGCCTCCAGCCTGTCGTCGTCCAGCTGAGCTACAAGTTACCGGACTTGCCCTAGTTGGTCCTCTGCCAAGGCTTGAAAGTCTTCGGCCAGCTCATCTCTTATGCCGGTGAAGTCTTCGGAAGTCAGCATATAGCAATCATCCCCCTCCTTCCGCCGGTTCTCTACGTCGGCCCGGAGCAATTGGAGTTCCGCCGCGTTCGGGGCCCACTTGGTCCACCATTTGACGGAACCGTTGTCAATCAAGCTCTTGGTCTGGTTCAACCAGGCCCACATGATATCCTGGATGCGACTTGCTCCCATTTGCGCTCTACTTTCCACAACTTGTCGTTCCTCCTTCAACTGCTTGATGAGATTAGCCGTATCCTCCGCCTGCTCTCTGTAGCGCGTCAGCTGCCCTTGATATGTTGTTTGCAGCCTCTGCAGTACCTCCGCCGCTCTTTCTCTTTCCGCCTGCTGTTGCCTGAGGAGCTTTGTCCGAACCTTCTCCGCCTCTTCCAACCGTCTTCTGGTTTCCGCTTGTTCATTAGCGTATGTCGTTGCGGTCCGATCAACTGCTTGCCGGAGCTCATCCGTCCGTTCCTTGTGCTCCGTTTGCAACCGTTTATACTCCCGGTGCAAGTGCTCAAATTCCTCCGTTTTTTGTTTGAGCTTGCCGTTGATCTGGCGATGGTTCCGGTCCTCCCGGTCCTTTAGCTGCCGGAGTTCCTCTTTCAGGCGCTCTACTTCTGTTTCGGCGTTCCTCCGGAGCCTGTCCTTCTCTTGCAGCATTTTCTCCTTTTCCTCCTTGAGCCGGTCGTACGCTTGGTGGCCTTTTCGTAAGCTCTCCTCGGCCCGGCGTAGATTCTTAGCAGTCTTTTTGAGTTCTGCCTCTGCTGCCGTCTTCAACTCTCTTTCGCGGCTCATCAGCGCTTCTTGGGCAGCTAGCTCATCCTTTAAATCCGCAAGCTCTTGGGCTTGTGCCGCATTTCTCTCCGGAACGGTTTCCGTTGCCGGGGTCTGATTGCTATGTACAGGTTGATCTGACGCTTTATTCTGTACATTGCCCGGAGTCACCGGTGCTTGGACTTGTGTTGTCAAAGCCAATTGAGCCATTTCCCTTGTGACCCTGTCCAAGTCTTGTTCAAGGCTCCGGATTCTGGACCGGGCCGTCTCTAGATCTACGGTTGTGACGAGCAACTGTTCGTGGTGCGCTCTCTCCTCCGCCTCTATGTACTCGACCGCTCCGGCGATCTACTCGCCTACCCACCGTAGCCACATGCTACTGGTGCCTTGCTGCTGTACTGGTCGGGTCGGCTCATTCACTGTGGAATTTTCTGGCCTGAGTGCCTGTATCTGTCGTTCTGGTTCTACTCCTTGGCCGCTGTGTGTGCTGGCTGGGCTCGCCGGCTGTTGAGTTCCGGTTCTCGCCGTCTCCGGAGCCGTTGGAATGACTTCTTGTATAGAAGTCGACAAGGCCAGTTCTATACGCACCGGTTCCGGTTCCTCCCTTGTGGTTTGCTCAGGTTGAGTTGGGGGCGTTTCTTCCTTTTGCGGGTCCGAACACTCCCCCGCTGTCCCGGCGGTCCTACTTCTTGACCGTCGTTGGAGGTGCTCTACTGGCTCCTCCGTTTCCTCTTCCTGGGTAACGGCATGTATCTGTGCCGTCAAGGGTTCCGGTTCCTTCTGTCCCGGTCGCCGTATGGTTATCTTAACGGGTCGGACCGGTGACACCTCCTCCGGTTCTGGGAGCCGTTTCTTCCCTTTCGTCGCCTTCGACGCCAGCAGCTGCTGTCGTTTGGACGCAGGTTTCGAGGTGCTTCCTTCCGATAATCTTGGCCGCTTCTTTGGCTGGACGGTCTCGACCGGCGGCGCGAGCAATGTTATCCACTGAGCTACGGCATGCCACAGCTTCCGGCCCTCCTTGCCGTCCTTTCCTCGTACCGTGTCGATTGCCGCGCACAAACCGTCTGCAATCAACACCGGCGAATCCACCTTGATCCCTTCATAGGTGGCTATGATCATCCCTGCCCGATTTTTTGGCATGACAGGGGGTCGGGGGTACACGTGGCCGTACTCATGAAGCACTCCAGCTATCTCCCTGAATAGCGGATCTTCGCCGCCCTGCGTTCGATAGCCTTTGCCGGCTAGAGAGTACTCACCGAAATATCGAATGAGTTGCTCCGAGGTTGTGTTATCGATCTGAAAAATACCTCCCTCCGGAAGGCCTGTTAGCGCACGGATCGCTTCCTCGGTGATGACTTCTGTGTCGAGCTCCTTGATGACCCGGTCGGCTTCTTTGTGCGGTGGTGCCTCCATGATGGTCAAGAACCCATCCAGTCCGTGTTGCCTGAGCCATTTCCTGGCCGCTTCCGACAGCGTTTCTGGGTCCATGTCTGCTTCGAGGTCGAGGAAAGATGGCGAGGTAGAGTGGTGATGAGAGTGAGAGCGAGAGAGAGAGAGTTCCGAACGTGGGGGTTCTCTGGGTGCAGGTTCGCGTTTGCTAAGCTTCAACCGCCTTGGTGCTTCTGTCCTTCTTGGCTCGCGAAATGAAAAGGTCTCCATGCGTTCTGCTTTTTCTCTGTGCGTCTTGGCTCCTTTTTCGAGCATGCGCACGTCGTGTACCAATTTAGTATTAAGTAATGTGGCGGCTCTTAAATGCCCACTACGTACCTTTTCGCTCCTTGCTTTCACGTCCGTTCATACCTCGATTTTTAATGATTTCTCTTTTTATTATTATTATTATTATTATTATTATTATTATTATTATAAATGACAGTATGTGATCTTACACATCCGTAGGTCCCTTCGGACCCTTACCGTTTTCCTTACGGGTTGCCGTGTCTTCCTTCGCCTCTGCTACGGGTTCCCCGTCGTCTTTTTCTTCCATCCGTACCGTTCCCGGTATAGTGCCGGTGGGCTGCATAAACGGGTTACTTGGCATCGGTCCTTTATAGGGCTTTAGTCTAAATCCGTTGACCCACTTGCCTAGCACTTCACCGGCAAGTGTCCCTTACTGATAGGACCCGTTGTATTCCCGTGTCAGCCAATACGGGCCTGTCCATCTAAACCGGAGTTTACCCGGCATCTTGCCTATCCTCGTTTGGAATACTAGCACCGGCTTTCCGATTTCGAACATCTTTTCATTACCTTTCCGGTGACGGTCAACGAACGCTTTCCGTCGTCGTTGCTCCAGTTCCATGTGTAGGATGTTGGCCAGCCGTTGCTCCTCCAGTTCGCATAGTGCTGCTAGCCGCATTTCCTCCGACTCCTTTTCATTCAATCGTTCCCGTAGTTGGATCCGTAAGCTTGGTACCTGAAATTCCACCGGCATGACCGCCTCTAAGCCGAACGCTAACCGGAACGGCGTTGTCCGGATACTTGTTTTGTATGCCGTTCGGTACGCCCATAGCGCGCTATGGAGCTTTGTATCCCAGTCCGTCCGGTTTTCATTGACGATTTTGCAGAGAATGTTCTGGAGCGTTTTGTTGGTTGACTCTGCTAACCCGTTTGCTTGTGGGTAGTACGGTGTGCTCCGTTTATGGACCACGGCATAGAACGTTGTTAAGCTTTCAACTACCTGGCCGAGGAAGTGCCCTCCTTGGTCGCTGATTAATTCAATCGGACATCCATACCGGCACCAAATGTTTTCGTACAGGAATTTTGCTGTGGATGACGCGGTGTTGTCTCTCAAGGCCTTAGCCTCCACCCATTTAGTGCAATAATCTGTTGCCACGATGACATAACGATTACCCGTTCTCATTGCCGGTGGCTTGAACGGTCCGACAAAATCCAACCCCCACTTCTGGAATGGCTCTAGTGGAAGTACCGGTTGGTGTGGCATCCGTACTTGCTCCGTAGGCTGGCCCATTCGTTGGCATAGGTCACATTCCTTAGCATACTTGACGGCGCCTTTTAACGTCGTGGGCCACCATA
This sequence comes from Azolla caroliniana, assembly GCF_043228905.1. Lineage (NCBI taxonomy): Eukaryota > Viridiplantae > Streptophyta > Polypodiopsida > Salviniales > Salviniaceae > Azolla > Azolla caroliniana. Next base: position 8,450,990 of record NW_028230455.1, on the reverse strand, counting down.
AGCCGCTCTACCATACTTTCCTTGCCGTCGCTTCCCCGGCATAGTGGCCTCCGGCAACCCCACAGTGTGCTTCCCGTAAGATTACTTGTTTCTCGTCACTACGGACTGCCCGTCTCCATATTCCATCTGCTCCCTTGTGGTAGAGAGTGCCCCGTAACAGACAGAAATTGCGGCTCTGCACCGCCAGTCGTTTCCTCTCGTCCCGGTTCATTTCCTCCGGTGGCAGGCCCGTGCTTAGGAACTGGTGCATGTTTGTCAGCCACCTATCTCCTGATGCCACCGTGTTGTCCGCTGCCGTTTCCGGGGTGATACGGAATAACTCTGCGTCCGGGAATTCATCCGATACTCCGTCGCCTGATTCTCCGGACTCTAACCGGCTCAGGTAGTCTGCTACGACATGCTGGATACCGGGCCGGTGGAAGATCTCGAATTCGAACTCCTGCAACAGCAAGGTCCAACGGGCCAACTTACCGGTCAGGGACGCCTTGGACACTAAGTACAGGAGCGCCGAGTGATCCACATGAAAGGAGAACTTCCTTCCCAATAGGTAATGACGAAACTTTGTGACACTGTAGATCATGCCCAGGGCCTCCCGTTCCGTAGTCGAATAGTTCTTCTCCGCCTTGGACAGCTTCCAGCTGGCATAATATACCAGCCGGTACCATTTGGGCTCCGTAAGTTGCATTAAGGCGCTGCCGATAGCGATGTCGGAAGCGTCAACGAACACATGAAATTCCTTGCTCCAATCCGGAGGCTACACGACGGGTGCTTGCGACAAAAGTACCTTCAGGGCATTGTATGCCTTATCCTCCGTATCCGTCCATTGGAACGGTGTCCGATGTACCGCGGTGTGTAATGGTGTAGCCAAGTCAGCCAAGTGACGGAGCATCCGGCTGTGCCACCGGATCTGTCGTAAGAATCGGCTTAGTGCGTTGGCCGTTTTCGGCGCCGGTGCCCCTAGTATCGCGTTTATTTTGTCCGGGTCGACCGCAATGCCCTCCTTACTTACAATGTGTCCCAGTAAGATTCCACTTGAAACCCCAAAGATGCATTTTGCTGGGTTTAAGCTTAGCCGGTATAACCTACACTTTTCAAGGCATAACCGTAGGTGCTGCAAATGGTCTTTTTCCCGGCTATAGACTACAAAGTCATCCAGGAAAACCTGCATGAAGGCTGGAATGTATTCGCCGAAGATCTCCATGATGATTCGCTGGAAAGTTGCTGGTGCCGTTTTTAGTCCGAACATCATTACTACGGCCACAAACACCCCCCATTCGGTGACGAACGTTGTCTTCTCCTGGTCGACAGGGTGCATCCGGATTTGATTGTATACGCTGAACCCATCTAAAAAGCTATAAACTTCATGGCCGGCGACGGCATCCAGTACTCCATCCGTGAACGGAAGAGGGAATGCATCCGTAATTGTGGCTGCATTTAGTTTCCTGTAATCTACACACACGCGGATTTTACCGTTCTTCTTTGGGACGACGACGATGGGGCTCAGCCACGTCGCTTTCTTTACCGGCCGGATGAAGCCCACTCTTAGGAGTTTGTCGATTTCCTCCTTCACTTTGGCGGCGTAGTTGGGGTTCATTCGGTAACGTCTTTGCGCCACTGGTTTCCCGTCCTTGCCTAAGTGGATCTGATGTTGATATAATTGAGGGTCCAGCCCTCCCATGTCTTCGTATGACCAGGCGAATACGTCGCGAAACTCCGTGAGAAGTTTGATCATCGCCGCTTTATCTTCCGGCTTCATTTCTTTGGCGATGTGTACCGGCTTTGATTCGTCCTTGCTTCCTAGGTTCACTTCGTCGAGCTGGGATGTTTTTACCCGTTGGGAAACGGCCATTTCCCGTTCCAACGCTTCCTGTGCTTGCCGTAATTCCCGAATCGAATCTTTGTCTGGTTCGGCTTCGGTTTCGTCCCGCTGCGGCAAGTGTGGCACTACGGCTTCAGCTACGTCAATCTCGAAGAGTGGTACGATCTTCGGGTGTTCCTCCAAGTACTGGGCTTCTTCGTCGTCTGCCAACCCTTCAAGCATGTTCACGCATTCCGCATACAGCGGTGTGCATTCCTTACCGTTGCTCGTCCGTGGTTGTGTCCGTACCCGGATCTTGGCTTTTCCGCGCCGGAAGGTAATCATATTTTTCCGCCAATTTTTCTTGATGTGTGCTGTTTTCAACCATGGTCTGCCCAGCAACAGTGGGTACGCGCCTTGCGCCTGTAGCTGCAGCACTACATACGAGATGTGAAATGTGTGACCTCCTATGGTGACTTCCAATTTCCGTATTAAGCCCGTCGGCCGTACAGAGCTCGTATCCGCCATCCGTAGCCAGAACGGACATGGCTCCCATTCATGTATACCCAAGGCATCACACGTGCGGAGGCTTATTACGTTCACCCCGGAACCTCCATCGATTACTGTGCCGGGAAGTTCGTGCCCTTTGACAATAGCTGTAATCACCGGACTACTAGTGTCCACCACCGTCGGTCCCTCCTCCGGATTCGAGAAGAGGACTGGTGCCGGTGGGGCTATACCGTCTGTCATGACCGTTTTTAGTCCTTCCGTAAATCGCGGCACGAGCTGCAAGAGTCTTCCTAATGGCAACGTGATCTGACATTCTTGCAGTGCTTGCCATGTCTCGTTTTCTGCGTGGCTACCGCCGGCACTCCCTATGGTATTCGCCTTTTGCCGTTCTGCGTCCGCGACGTTCCTTTCATTGGCTTCCTTCACCCATTCCGTCGCCTGTTTTCGTATGGCCTCTTGTTTTTCCCACTCTTTGGCCATGCCTTTCGACCGTGTGGTTACTTGTTGTACATCCGCCACTTCCGGAACCACCATATTAACTGCTGGTCGTTTATCGTAGCTCTTTGCCGGGCACTGGTTACTGTAGTGGCCTTCCTGCCTGCAGTAGTAGCAGTACTCTTTACGGGTATTGCTGGATTCAGCATTGCTGGTAGCCGGAGTCGGTCCCGTAGTGAGTGGTGCGTTCTGTGCCGGTTGGCTCCTTGGGGTTCCATGTTCCGGGTCCCTAGGGTGACCACCTTTCTTGAAATTACGTTTCTTATTATTCTTATTTTTTTTTCGGTAGTCCTGTCGTGGTGGATCGTAAAATCGGCCGTAGTCCTCCTGGTGCCTTCGGTAACCAGGGGAATGGTCTCTGTCGTATTGCTCGTGTCGTCTGTTGGACTCCCGATAACGGTCCGATCGCTCATACCGGTCGTAGTTATCATGCCGATCCCCGTACCGGCCATCATTCTCTTGTCTGTCTCCGTACCGGACATCCTGTGCCGGTCGGTACCGGTTCATTCTTTGCCAACGATCTTCATCTTCATCTCGGCTGCTTCTTGGCTCGATCCGTCGGACGGGTGGTGCTTGTCGGTTTAGCAGGTTATACTCGCACCGGTCCGTTGTATGACTCTTGGATTGACAAATCACACACTGGGTTCGCATGGTGCACTCCACTGCCGAGTGTCCGGCATTCAAGCAGATTGTGCATTGAATTGCCTGCCGGAACCGGAGATCTTCATCGGTGGGTAACGCCCGTTGCAGTGCTCCCAGTGTAAGCCATGAGCTTGACTTTTCCATTTCTCTGACCCGGTCAATGACCTGGTCAATGGTGTTTCCTCGAAAGTCGATCACCGTACACACCGTGCGTAACGGTTCCCGGAGTGCGTTTAAAAATATCGTCCGTAATTCCTCCTCCGGGGGTGCACGGGCAAGCTGGCTATGCATTCGTTGGAAACGGATGACGAATTGGGGAATGCTTTCCCCTGCCTCCTGTCGGATCGTATAAAACAGGCCCACCATTATCGTCTGGTCGACCTCCTTGTGGAAAAAATGCAAGAATTTTGCTTTTAATTCTGCAAAGGTTGTGATGGTCGCCGGGTCCTGCATCCGCCGCCATCGTGCCGTTGGTCCTTCCAACGTGACCCCGAATTCCGCTATCTTCGAGCGTTCTTCTTCCTCCGGTGTCAATCGCTGGGACGCGTGATTTGCTTCCCATGTCTGCTCGAAGGCATGAACATGCGCTTCCGTGTCCGGATCATCGCGATACTTTGAGTATTGGAACGGCATGTCGTCGTCCAGTATTAGGCCGCGGTTTAGTGGCGTTTGTTGATATCTTTCCGGTTTTCTCTCCGGTTCCACTTCCGGTTCTTTTTCCGGTTCCTTCACCGGCTCTTCTTCCGGTACCTTCGCCGGCTCTTTCGTTGGTGTCGGTGGCTTTGCTTCTTCCACTTCCGGTGTTGGTGGGTTGACGGCTTCCGTTTGCGGTTCCGGATAGCCCTGGTCGAACGGTTCCGGTTCTGGAGTCGGCACGGTACCCGACCTGTCGTCCTCCGGGCCGCCGGGGGTATCGTTGCTGCTCCGGTAGTTCGTGTGCACGTTGTATCCCCCTTCGGAATCCGATTCGTAGGCTGAAAAGGCTTCTGCCTCGTTTTCTCCGCTTGCCAGCGCCTCGAGGAGGCGTTCGGTTTCCCGGAGACTACTTAGACTGCTTCCGTCGTCCTGGTCGCGAGTTTGCTGTAACCGAAGAGATTCCTCCGCGACTCTCCGAATCTCGTTGGAGAACAAATGATCCGAGCGAATTTCGTGCGCTGCTTGCTGGAAAGTCTCACGCCGTCTTTGCCGTTCGGCGAGGCGTCGAGCTCGGTCTGTAACCAGGTCGTGCGTTGGTCTAGTCATCCATTAAGCCGTCGTTCGCTGCGAGAAAGTAGGAATCGTGGTCGCCAAAACTGTGTTATTCTCTGACCGGACAAGGCCTAACACAAGGTGTCACGGAGACACTTCACCAAAGGGTGATTACGGCATAGGATTATGACTCAACGATTACACCGACCTAAGTAGGTTACACGATTAGAGCGCTTTTGTTAATTACACGCGTAAGATATAACAGTAAGTACAGAACGGAAATCAACACAGAAGTATAAACACCATACGCTCTATTAATTATCCGCTGCGATTACAATGGGCTCCGGGCCTTTAAATAGGTTTCCGGTCCGTAGTACAAAACGGTGCCTATCGCACCTATTCGGGATCCGTCCGGATCTGGAACGGCATACCGTTTCCAGTCCGTTCGTCCATACTATGCTTATTTACAACCATACTTAATTAATTCCTTCACTCCTTATTTTGGACTCCTTGCCGGCCGGTAACAATTCCAACAACGTCGCCAGCCGGATTCGTTCGGACTCCTTCTCACTTAAGCGCTCCTTTACATGGATCCATAAGCTGGGGATCTGGAACTCTACCGGCATGACCGCTTCTAAACCGAATGCTAGTCGGAACGGGGTTGTTCGGATGTTGGTTTTGTACGTTGTTCGGTATGGCCATAGCGCGCTCTGCAATTTCGTATCCCAGTCGGTCCGGTTCTCGTTGACGATTTTTCGTAGGATGTTCTATAGAGTTGTGTTCGTCGATTCCACTAGTCCATTGGCTTGAGGGTAGTAGGGAGTAATCCTTTTATGTACCACCGCGTAAAATGACGTCAGGCTTTCTACTACCTGCCCGAGAAAGTGTCCTCCTTGGTCACTTATAAGCTCGATCGGGCATCCATACCGGCACCATATGCACTCCTACAGGAACTTTGCCGTGGACGCGGCCGTGTTGTCCCATAAGGCCTTCGCTTCTACCCATTTGGTGCAATAGTCGGTCGCCTCTATGACATACCGATTTCCGGTTCGCATTGCCGGTGGCTTGAAGGGACCGACAAAGTCCAAACCCCACTTTTGAAACTGTTCCAATGGCAAGACCAGGTGGTGTGGCATCCGGGCCTGCTCCGTGGGTTGGCCCAGTCGTTGATACAAATCGCATTCTCTGCTATACTTCACGGCATCTTTTAGGGTGGTGGGCCACCATAGTCCGCTCTGCCATATTTTCTGAGCGGTTGTGTCGCCGGCATAATGCCCGCCGGCAATTCCACAGTGGGCTTCCCTGAGGATTAGATCCTTCTCATCGCTCCGCACTGCTCGTCTCCAGATGCCATCTGCCCCCTTGTGATAGAGGGTGTCTCCAACCAAGCAGAAATGTCTGCTTCGTACTGCTACCCTTTTCCTTTCATCGCGGTCCATGTTCTCCGGGGGTACTCCGGTGCTCAGGAACTGATGCATCTCAGTTAGCCACGTGTCTTCATCGGCTACCGTTGCATCCGTTGCTGGTTCCGTCGTGATCCGGAACAACTCCGCGTCGGGGAACTCATCCTGGACGCCGTCCCTTGCTTCTCTGGATTCGAGTCTGCTTAGGTAGTCCGCTACCGCATGCTGCGCCCCGGGTCGGTGGAAAATGTCGAATTCAAATTCCTGTAACAACAGTGTCCATCGTGCAATTTTTCCCGTCAGGGATGCCTTCGAGACCAGGTAGAGTAGTGCCGAATGGTCGACATGGAAGGAAAACTTCCTTCCGAGCAGATAGTGCCTGTACTTTGTGACACTATACACCATTCCTAATGCCTCGCGTTCCGTCGTAGAGTAGTTCCGTTCAGCTTTTGAGAGTTTCCGGCTTGCATAGTACACCGGCCGGTACCATTTCGGCTCCGTGAGTTGCTTCAGAACGCTGCCGATTGCTACGTCCGATGCGTCGACGAAGACGTGAAAGCTTTTACTCCAATCCGGCGGTTGCACCACCAGAGCTTGCGACAGCATAACCTTCAACGCTTGGTAGGCTTTCTCCTCCGTCTCCGCCCATAGGAAGGGTACCCTGTGTACGGCGGTATGCAATGGTGTAGCGAAGTCTGCGAGGTGCCATATCATCCGGCTATGCCACCTTATTTGGCCCAGGAACCGGCTTAAAGCCTTTGCGTTATTTGGTGCTGGTGCCTCGAGAATCGCCTTTACTTTATCCGGATCTACCGCGATTCCTTCCTTACTCACCAGGTGCCCTAGTAAGTTGCCGCTTGCCACTCCAAAGACGCATTTGGCCGGGTTCAGACTCAACTGGTACTCCCGGCACTTCTCCAAGCACAGTCGGAGGTGATCGAGATGCTCTCCGTGCCGGCTGTAGACCGCGAAATCGTCAAGGAAGACCTACATAAAACCGGGGATATATTCCACGAAAATTTCCATTATTATCCTTTGAAAGGTCGTTGGGGCCGTCTTTAGTCCGAACATCATCACGACCGCGACGAACACTCCCCATTCCGTAACGAACGTTGTCTTCTCCTGGTCGGCCAAGTTCATTCGTATTTGGTTGTAACCGCTAAATCCATCCAGGAAACTGTAAACTTCGTGGCCGGCTACCGCATCTAACACCCCGTCCGTAAATGGTAGTGGAAACGCATTGGTCACTGTTGCGGCATTTAGTTTCCGGTAGTCCACGTATACCCGGATTTTGCCATTCTTTTTCGGGACCACCACTATCGGACTCAGCCAGGTTGCCTGCTTGACCGGTCAGATAAATCCGACCCGGAGGAGCTTATCAATCTCCTCCTTCACCTTCGCCGCATAATTCGGATTCATCCGGTACATGCGTTGAGCGATCGGTTTCGCGTCCGTACTTAGGTGAATTTGGTGTTGATAGAGTTGGGGGTCCAACCCTCGCATGTCTTCGTACGACCACGCGAACACATCCTTGAAGTCTGTTAATAATGCTACCATTGCCTTCTTTTCTTCCTTCGGCAATTCCTTTGCGACATTTACCGGTCGGGGCTTGTCTGTTGTGCCGAGGTCCACCTCCTCTAGTTGGGATGCTTTTACCCTCTGGGATATCGTCATTTCCCTCTCTAGGGATTCCTGCGCTTGTCGCAGTTCCCGGATCGCCGCTTGGTCCGGTTCGTCCGGCGTCGTGATGTACGGTTCTACTGCCGCCGTGATATCCACCTCAAATAGTGGGACGATTCGTGGGTGTTCCTCGAGGTACCGATCGACTTCCTCGTCCGGTAATCCCTCCAACATGTTGATGCTTTCCGCATACAATGGAGTTGCTTCCTTACTGGCGATCACCCGTGGTTGCGTCGTTACTCGTACCTTTGTTTTCCCTCGCCGGAATGTGATCATGTTCTTTTGCCAGTTCTGCTTGATATGCGCCGTTCGCAGCCATGGTCATCCTAGCAGTAGGGGGTACGCGCCTTGTACATTCAGTTGCAACACCACGGCCGATATCCGGAATACGTGGCCTCCGATCGTTACTTCCAAATCCTTGATAAGCCCGGTCGGTCGGACTGAGCTGGTATTCGCCATGCGTAACCAAAAGGGGCATGGTTCCCATTCCCGGATGCCCAGGTTGTCGCATGTCTGTTGGCTGATGACATTTACCCCGGAGCCTCCATCAATAATCGTTCCAGCAATTTCCTTTCCTTTCACGATTGCCGTGATCGCCGGGCTACTTGTATCGACCACAGCTAGTCCTTCCTCCGGGTTGGAGAAGAATGCCGGTGCTGGCGTCGGCTTCTGTTTGCTCACGGATGCCTGTAAGTCTGCCGTAAACCGTGGCACCAACTGTAGTAGCCGTGCTAACGGCAACACGATTTGATAGTCCTATAGCGCTTGCCACGTCGGGTTTTCTCCTGGCTGTATGATTTCTTCGTCTTTTGGCATATTTTGGTCTCTTACTTCTGCCGCATTCTGTTCATTGGCCTCCTTGATCCATTGCGCCGCTTGTTTTCTGATTGCCTCCTGGGCTTCCCACTCGGCGGTCTTTCCCTTTGACCGGGTTGTGACCTGCTGTACTTCTGTTATTTCGGCTGTAACCATGTTGACTGCCGGCTGCTTGTCATTGGTTTTGCTTGGGCATTGGTTACTATAATGGCCCTCCTTAGGGCAGTAATAACAGTACACCTTGTGACTGTTGCTCGTTTCTCCTTTGTCCCCGGTTTGGAGGGTGGGTATACTTCGGCGGTCGTCTTCGGTTTTTCGGTTATCCGGTACCGATACCGGGTTGTCATTCCTTGTTGCCTCCCGACGTTCCTCTCTTCGGAAAAATCCACGCTTCTAATTCCGTCGGAAATTTCGGTTCCCTTGTCGCCTCTCTTCTCTGCGTCGTTCGTATTCCGGGGATTCGTCTCGGTCGTACCGGTCCCGGGGGTAGCTATCTCTGCGTTTCTCCTCTCGGTCATAGTTATCGCGTCTTCTATCAGCGTATCTGTTACCGCGTTCGCATTGGTAGCGGTCGTCTCTCCGGAATCGATCCTCATCCGGGTTCTGATTGTGCGGTTCTATGTGTCGAACCGGTGCTGCCTGCCGATTTAACAGGTTATATTCGCATCGGTCCGTTGTATGGGCTCGAGAGTTGCAGATCATACATTGTGTCCGCAGGGTGCAGTCTACCGTTGAGTGGCCCGAATTTAGGCATGTTGTGCATTGTAAGGCCTGTAGGAACCTCATGTCTTCCTCCTTCGGGAGTGCCCGGTGTAACATCCCCATCGACAAGAAGGAGCTAGTCTTGTCCATTTCTAAGACCCGATCAATAACTTTTATGTTGATGTATGGTTTTCAGCCACGAGCCCCGATTGATGTTAATATACATCATGATGAGTTGCAAAGTACGCAAAACTTTCTTCGGGATATGCAAGATATTTTGCATATTGCATGACATAATATAAAAACAACTCCAGATAGACCGCGTTTTTATGCCGATCATCATAGGCAACCTCGTGTATTGAACCTTGGACAAAAGGTATTTTTACGTGTACCTCACAATTCTAAGACATTGTCTAAGGGTAAGTGCGCTAAGCTAGCCCCACGGTTTTGTGGACCTTTTACAGTCCTCAAACGCATTGGGTCATCAGCCTATCGTCTCGCTCTTCCCGATGGTGTTGAAATTCCTCTAGTTTTTCATGTGAGTCGTATAAAAGAACTTCTAGGTTCTGGCGACAATATATTTACAACTAAAACTCTAGTTACTTCTGAAGAATTATCTTCTAAACCACATGTACTAGAAAGAATTGTCAATGTTAAAACAAAAAAATTACGTACTAAAGAAATCCGAGAATTGAAAATAAAATGGATGGATAAATCAATAAAAGATGCCACATGGAAAATTACGCAAAAATACTCTCAGAACTAAGTTCCCTAACTTTCCATTGCAAGAGTGCAATGTTTTAAAGAGGGGGAGTATGTTACGGGCATGACCATATAATATCCCGTGGTCAGAAGTTACCGTAGTATTCTAGCCACGTGGATAAGTGTGAAGGTTAAATGAGAGCATAAAGAAGGGGAGGATTACTTTTAATCCTCGGGATTAAGACAACCCAATAGGCCAAGTGTGAACTTGCCTGAGGGCCTTGGGTATCGCTATAAATAAGAGGCCTAGTTACCCTCATTTCATCATCTTGTTGACTACGTCGAGACTCTGTCTTGTGGTGGGTCAACTCTTGTAGCGAGCGTGCCAGCACTAGGTACAACTCGACGCCACGGTAGTGGTATGGGACGCCGATCGAGGCTGGAGTCCGTCTCGATCCCTTCGCTCGGGGGTGGTCGGGTGGATCAGCACCCTTCTTTCTGTCTCTCCTTTCTATCTAGATCTATCTTTTATCCTTATTTTATGCTTACATTAGTTCATGTCTCTAATAGATTAGGTTGGCTATATATTTAAGAAATAAAATAGTTTTCCTAGTAGTAATATTTGCATTCCTTTGAGGAAGAAAGGTGTTAAGTTTGGAACCCACTCTTTGCCCTTCTATGAAAATATCATTTAAAATACTTGCTTTGGAGGTGGTTTCCCATCGTGTGATTGGCAACACGACACTGATTTTGAGTGAATTCGATAGTTAGCCCATTGTTTGTACTTATCCAACCAACAACAAGTGCTTTGCCACTCCAAGTACATAATATACATCTATAATTTTTATGTGATGATCATTTGCCATTATCAAACGAATGTTACCTTTCCCTACATCTAGTTTTTGTCCATCGACTCCAAATACCACCCACAATGGGGTTGACAATTTTTTATACTCGTCTAGCCAATCCTTCTTATATGTAAGATGGTGTGTAACACACATATCGAGAAACTAGGTATCATGACCTTGTTTCTTTCCTTGTTCATCGATATTGAACTGATATGCTTGGATGTATACTTTTTCATTTTGATCTTCTCCATTATCCAAGGTATATATTGAGATTTATCAATATTAGCTTCTTGGATTTGTACATTGTGTGCTTTGTGGCCGGCTTGCCGTATTTAGATAAGGTTGCTTGAATAGACACACTCTTTTTGTATGCCCATTCCGTTTACAATACCTATATGTCACATTGAAACTTCCACTTTGTTGAGTGCCATGTGTATAACTTCTCTATCCATCATTTTTGTTACTTAATTTGTTTGACTCAAGGGCTCTACCTTTCCAAGATTTATGTTTTTGTCGATTTTTACTATTTCATATAGTTGATGTCTATTGACTAAAGCAACCATGGCCATTGGCTGATTTGCAACTAGCTTTTGTCATCAAATGTCCTCATGATGAATCCTTGTGAGTAACTCTAAAGGTGATTTAATGTTGATATTCATGTTAGTGAATGTTCCCCACGACCCAAGATGTTTGTGTTGTATCAAGCCTGTCTTTATATCTTATGGGAGGAGGTTGCTGACTGTAATAGATTATAACATCATCCATGGTTTCCTCCCAAATAGCTTGGAAGGTAGAAACATCTTTCTCTTCCTGCGACAGACACATATTGAATAATTCACTTAATGTATGTAACTTAATCGTACCATCACGTGGGTCGCTCGTACAACTCTTTGAGCTTTGCCCACATTGAAACAATCATGGCGAGTCTCCACATAATATGTACTTGCTTGTTGTCTACAGATAGTGGGATTTCCAAGTGTGCCCCTTTATCCTGAGCCTTCCATGTTTTCCATTCTTCTGAGGTTTTGGCTATTCGTTCTTGCAAGGTGCCATCCACAACTTTAAAAAGCCCTTCGATATCCAACCACCAATTCTATTGTCGACTTCTAGTTTTTATAATTCTTCTTAGTTAATTTAGCTAAAACATTATGATATGTAGTCATATTGATAGTGGATAACTCTGTGTGTGCATGATCTTGACTAGAGGTTTAGAGATATGTGGCTCAGAAGATAATGCTCAGGTTTTTTATGAGTAATTGGCTCTGATACTATTTGATGAATATAACTTTGAAGGCCATGAACACAACGGTAAGAAAAGGTACTAAATGTACTCCCTTCTCATACGATAAGGGACATAATGGCTACGCACAAGTTATTGCTTCGCCAACAAACAACGATGTGGGGAATGAATATTTGGATCCAGCTCGAATAGAAGCTTAGGATCCCAGACAAAGCAACCCCTAAGAATCGAATCGGTTCATTGGATCAATTCCATTGTGTTTCATATTGAGTTGCTTGAATAGGGTGTTTTACCAATACATAAACCATGGACAAATCTCTGCCTATCCCAACAATGTATAGTCGAGATAAAGAACTAAATATTATGTGACCCAATAGCCAACATCACACTACACAATGGTGGACACACACATACATAATCAAAAGATGTTTGTCCTAAATTAAGGAGGAGGAAAGTATCCACATAATTAAGTGAGGCACTGGGAATTAAATTATTTGGATCAGAATTTTGGAAGAGCCACCACAACTGCCATCATCGAGCAGGCAGAGCGGAAGAAGGGCTATCTATCATCTATGGAATGAAATGGAATGGAATGGATTGGATTGGATTGGATTGGATTGGATGAGCAGAAGAAAGAATGGAATGATCTCCACATGGTAATAAATAAATAAAATTTAAAAAGAAAAATTTTACCGGAGGTGGAAGAGCTGAGGTCTATGAGATGAAGATGATCTCCACATGATTATGTGATGTTCTTAGATAGGAGAGAAATAGAATGCTTTAGAGAAGTTTGAAGTTTGCAAACGAAAGGCAAACCTATTGGGAGAAATGGAGCACACAACCGGCAGATGCCCGAGAGCCAACAAACGACAAACAACCGTGAGTCTGCAAGCAACCGAGAGTCAACTGATAGGCGACTGAGAGGTGAGAGTCGGCAGTCGAGGGTCGGCCGATTGAGAGTCAGTTGAGGCCAAAGAGCCGATTGAGAGTCGGCTAAAGGCCTATAACCGAATAGGGCCGATAGTGAGTTGAGAGCGAGTCAGCTGAATCAGCTGAATCAATTGAGAGCCGATTCAGATTTGGCAGAACTAAAAGTAATATTTAGACCTATTTACAAATATATACATATACTATGTATGTGGGATATATATATGTATGTTATGTATGTATGTATGTATGTATGTATGTTTTTAGTATGTTGTTTTTGGTATGTGTCTTTTTTGTATGTTTAGGTGTGAATGTAGATATGAAAAAGAAACGTTACTCTACGAGGCTAAAGAAAACGGTGTAGACACAAAAACAGCGTGACATAGAACAAAAAAACCAGCGTATAAGAAAAGAGAGAGCAATGCTAAAAAACAGAACATAGAGATTGAGAGATTGAGACACCAAAAGCAAGAGAAAAACAAAGATAACTATGAGTACAGAGACACCACAAGAGAGACAACAGCAGACACTAAGAAAACAGATAAGTGAGAAGACTACAAAGGAGAAAAACAACAACCGAAGAGACACAATACCCGAGTACGAGAGCAAGAGAGAGTGCTTTGCTGAAGAGAAGATAGAGATCCATGAGGGAATGTTCGTGACGTGACGTAAGGAACTCACGATTCACAATTGTGCAACACCTCTCATAACCATCCGTGTCAGGTTCCTTCGTTCTATGTTTTTCTTCTTTTCTTATATTTTCTACTTTTTGTTGGTTTATCCACCCAATCGGGTGAAGATTGTAGTCAAGGTTGTTGAGTTGAGGCTAGTACATTATCTCAAGTCAAAACCTTGAGAGTCCGTACTCAGTTGTACTCATTATTGTGTAGCCAAGGCTGTTGCCTTGAGGTTTGTATGTTCTTCTAGTCAAACTCTAGAGGTTGTATTCGGTTGTACTCAGATCATAGTAAAGTTGTTTGGAACCTACGGTATTCCCTATTTTGGGTATTCCACGTTAAAATTTTCTGTCTTGTGGTTTCATCTATTGTTAATTGTGTTGGAGGCATGCTGATTCAGTCCCATATTCCTAACATAATGCATAGATACAATATAATACAATACAATATAGTGATCACACTACATTTGTCATCAATGGTGGACATACAAACATTATCAAAAGAACTTTGTCCTAATTGAGGAGGAGGAAAGTATCATGATTCCTGACAATTAAGTGACAAATCCACCACAACTGCCATCATCCAGCCGAGCGGAAGAAGGGCAATAAAATGAAATGGATTGGATTGGATGAGCAAAAGAAAGAAGAAAGAATGGAATGGAATGGATCGCGGTTGATTGGATGAGCAGACGAAGGAATGGAATGGAGTGGATGAGCAGAAGGAGTAGAATGGTGCCAACAGACGGCTACGGAGCCTTCAAAGTTTCCCCATCATGAGGCTGATGAAGCCGAAAGCGATGAAAGAGCAGGAGGAGGAGAGGAAGACGATGGAGGAGTGAAGTGCGAGAGGCGATCTTCGGTGTCCCCTGCACCACAGAAACAGGCCCTTCACGATGGGATGCAGGAGAAGCAGGACCCATGCGCAGCACCACGCCTCCACCTTCATCACCGCATCAACCCTCCTTCTCCTGCTGCTCGCCATGGCGGATGAAGTGGACCACAGCGATGGGTTGAGCAGAGAGGAGAGCAGAAACTGCGAGAGGGCCGCAAGGTTCAGCATAACGATAACCGTCGGAGGCACAAATAGCTTCAATTTGCTGTTCACAACAACCCCACCGCTCACCGCTGCTTCTGCTTCTGCTTCTTCTCGCTTCGTCTTCGTCGTGTCTTCTTCCTTCACTAATTTGTCTTTGGACGTTACTTCGAACTTGATGTCTGAGATTCCCATGAGTTTCTTAAGCACATCGTAGGCCCCAACGAGACAGGAGGATGTGGCTGTGAGTGCCTCCATCTTCTCCCCCATCCACCATGCCTGTAGGCTCACCCCCATGATCATGCATTCCACATATGTGCAGCCATAGGCACCAACAAATGCAGCTAACCCCAACAAAAGCCACATGGGATTCTCTTCCATCTGTTCATTATCCATTTGGAATTTGTAAAAATTCTCTACTCAGATTTTTCTGTTCGTGCGTTGTGAGGTCTAGATCACATTTGTCATGGAAATGCATGTGAAAGAAAGACCAAAACATCCTACTACTCATATGAGCCAATAAAATACTACATTATGAGTAGAAAATGGAATTTACCTACCTTTGGGAATAAAGGCCTCCCGATCAACAATGATGTGCAGGGCAGTAGTGCATATGTCGCTAACGGGATGGCCACTGCAATGGAATTGCTTAAGCAGATGTAATTGAGCCTTTGAATGATGCTGAGTTTGGGCAAGCGTGTAAACGAGATGGGAGAATTGGTGCCCACCATCATCTCCAAGAATCCTGTCGACCACCGCTTTCTGGTTTTTAACACTTCCTCCATCGATAATGGTAAACCACCCAAGAATGCGGGATCTTTGGGTGAGCACAATACCGATTTCCATCCCATCCCATGTAGTTTGAGACCAGTGAGCGCATCCTCTGTTACAGATCCATAAAGTAATCCAACCTATAGATTGTCCAGATTTCAACACCAAAAATTCACGGGTCTAAACACTACATTCATCGTCTATTCATCATATTGTACATGTTATATGATTCCCACTTACCCCTTTGCCCCAATTGGTTCCATCTTCATATCTACAGCCAAGCAACTCAATTGCCTCCTCTACAAAAGGGTCTCCTTTTAGGACACCATGGTTCTTGCCATCATTACTCAGGTTTGTCGATAATATCCTTTCAGCACAACTGATGAATTGTGCAGAGGGTCCCAGGTCTTTGCTTTCCAGACCTACATTGAGGGCCAAGCTAATTTATCCATCAAGTAATTCTTATATTATTACAAGCCGAATGAATCTTCAGGTAGTGAGAAAGATGAGTTTATAACGTACTGTTGACACAGATACCATCCGGTGTCTTCCCATACAAGCCCTCTCTCTTATGTACACAAGAAGTCCCACTATATAGTGGACCTTGGGCACCATCCCATCCCTTGAAAAGCACCTATGACATCATTAGCGCACACACACAACGGTCGTCAACATTGCTGGCTCATCACAACTCTCGAATGATAAGTAAAATAAAAAACCCTACGATAGTCCTCATTGGGTGTGATGAGCCTTGCTTATGAGTTAAATTTTGATAATCCTAAATTTCACAAGAAACCCAATTGAGTAGATGGGGAAATGTAGATTTATCCTAGTAGGTCACCATGTAGGAATATTGTTTGTACATCCAAATGGTGGCGGAGCCAAAAGTAGGAATGATGCCATATGGAAGACATGTGAAAATGTATCAAAATAGTGAAGCCCTTCGACCGGAGGGAAACCATTCACCAAAAATCAATGTTTATAACGTCCAAATATGCCATCAAGCAATGTTTGAGAATGCGATACTAAATTTCGTAGTTATGATATGCAATAATAAAATCGAATTCTGTTGGTGCACATGTACAAATTGAACTTTCTTAGTAATTACAGGTATATGGCTAAGTGAATTAGATGATGGCGAAATGTCATAATTGTTAGTATTTTCCACACATTGTTCATTAGTGGGAAAGGAGACATGTGCACCCCCTTCTTTAATTGCTTTGACATCCTTCCTACCAATTTTATTCGTGGACTAAATGTAAATAGATCAACTTTTGGGTCATATAATCAATAATCCTTGTTGCCATGAGCTACAAATGTGGTACAAACTATGTGATTTTGACATGAGGTTGCTATACCTAACAAATGTGGTACAAACTATGTGATTTTGACAACAATTTCAATTATTTTGGCACTTTTGGTTTAAGTTCTTTGAAGGATATATTTTGTTGAGTGGTTGCACGTTTAAGATTAGGCCTTCGATTTTCAAAGACTTGGTCAAAAGTGACAATCGTGAAATGAGTGAAATACATCAATATACGAACGTTAACAATATATATTTCAGGATAGGGGTTGAGTTGATAAGCGGCCACATACATCCATGTGGACTAGGGTTGGAGGGATTATGAAAAAAGGGAGTTACAAAGCTTACCGAAGATACTCTCTATGAAAAGTGATAGTTGGATTTTTGAGTTGAGTATAGCCAATGGCTATACGTTGTAGAGCCATATGAACCATTGTCTTTGTAGGCAAGTAGTTTGCCTCTAATCTATCTCACACTTGTTTTGAGATAGTAAGAATTTGCACATGTTGCTTAAGTGTGTCCTCCATGTGAAGGAGCTCTTGAGTGGGCAATTCGAATCATGCCACTTCCAAGCTAGCATACCATATGTGTTTGTGGGGTCATGAATATTTGGATGTGCACAACACCTTTCCATAGTTCTAATGTTTTTGGTTTTTTTTTTTGTTTCTCCTTAAATCCGGGTTCAAACATTCTTGCTGTGTTTTCCTTCCTCATGGGAGAAGAAGTCGTAATGATATTTGGTACGCCTGAACCATACCCAATTAAAGGATGTCTTATCTAGAAAGGCCCTTATATTTAAGTGAAGAAAAGTGGCTTTCTAGAGAGCTGCAAAACAAAAAGAGAAGAATTTGATGTTGTGGCTCTAGAATTTGATCTGCTCCGATTGGACTGAAATTCTAAGGGGTTATTTTTACCATCAAGAATCTCATATCCAACAGTTGGATCGTGGTTTCCTATCCTCAAAGTTAAAGTTCTACTTATTCATATCTCTTGCTCTTCTTCTTGTTGGATGAAGATTGTTGACAAGGTTGTACCCACTTGTAAACTGAGTTATAGTGGAAGTTTTGGTACCCTAAAGTGTCTTGTGGTTTTTTCACCAGATTGGGGTTTCCAGTGTCCACATAAAACTCTTTATGTGTTTGGTTGCTATTTTTTATTATTTCCGATTACTTAATGTCAGCTTGCCCATCAAATCTTCTAATTATTTGTGGACGGTCATTGTTTCTTGGATTGATTGGGATTCCACGCATTTCAATTCTCGTCATTGACACGTCATAAAAGGTGTATTCTTTTCATCGATATATCATATACATATCTATATATATAATTATACGTTTCTCCATTATCTATGCGAAAAAAGAATGTAAGTGATTGGAGAAATAATCGCCAAAAGTGAATGTACTGTTGATATTATGCAAGTGATCAAAATTTGAGTACCTCGAGAACGGCGACAAACGTGTTATCGCCATCCATCCCTTCAAAAATCTGGGGGAACTGGACGAAACCTAGCTGAGGATTAATGGCGGAATCCATGAAGAAGCACATGGCTTGTAGGAGCGCTTTGCCATCGATGGCGTATGTATCACAATCAAGATTCAGGATGAAGGGTGCGTTTGTAAAGATGCCGGACACACGAATCTGGTTAATATGTTATGTCATATGTAACGTGCAGCACATGGATTAGCAGGATGGATTGGATTGGATTGATGACATCTTACATAAACAAGTAAAATGCGATTGTAATTGATTGAGGTTAAGATTATTCACACAGAGAGGAAGAGAGAGAGAGAGAGAGATTGAAGACCAGCGCATTCATGTTGCCGGCTTTATAGTGGTGCTTGCGTTGAAGGCTCTTCTCTCGGGACATATACACCAGGCAAGGCAACCCTTCCTCCTCCTCTTCCTCCTCTTGAGATTTGGCTATCAGAACCTGCAGTAGCAGATAACAAAATCGAAACAACCCCATTAATTGCATATGTATGTGTGTAGTAGGAGCAGTAGTAGATAGTAGATAGTAGATAGTAGTGAAGGTGCTCACTTCACAGTAAGCGTGGTGATGCCGTGAATCGTAGTCCACAGCTGCCCATAATTCTGACAAAACGGAGCGCTTCAGACGGCCCATGTAACCCTCATCATCCTTATTATTATTATTATTATTATTATTATTATTATTATCTAATCTGCTGTAACTATGAATCAACCCAGTCTCCATCATTACGTCTGCAAGCATCATCTTCAGAGCCTCTGCCTTGGAGCGATGATCTCCATATCTCTGCGTCATGGATGTCACCCTGCGCTCCAGCTCCTTGTACTTGGCCTGTCCTTCAAATGTTTTTTTACATATACGTAATCGTCTCCATCATCCAACAATTATTCCTATAAAACCAGGCAGAGATTGTGCGGGATCATCAGTTAAGACCTACGTACCTTCATAGTTGTCCATTCAGCGGCAAAACCCGAAGCATGAGAGGAGGAGGCGTTTGGCACGTGTGTCGAGTCGGGTGCATGTTTATGCTTGGCAAAATGCGGGCCTGGAGCTCGAGGTGTGATGGAGGGGAAGCGTCGGCAGAATGGAACCCAGTGGCTGGCGAAAGTGGCGGCGAGCTTGATGGCCCAGAGGTTGAGGAGGGATCCGGCATCGTCGGAGACGTAGCAGGAGAGGCGACGTGGCGAGTAGTCGAGAGCGAGAGCTGAGAGCAGGGTGTTGAGGGTGATGATGGGGGGTTCCTTGAGAGGGTCGGCGGTGGTGACGAAGACATCCACAGGGGGCAGCGCATCCAGCAGCTGTCCATGGGCATGGGCATGGGCATGGGTAGTGGGCAAGAAGAGCCTGGAGGGGTGAACCAGGCGTTGTATGAGACGCAACCTGGGGAAAACGGAGAGGTGGGCTTGCAACGAGAGCCAAAGCTCGCAGAGGAAGGCGGTGGCGAGGAGGAAGAGGTGGGGCAAGTCATGATGATGATGGTGGTGGTAATAGTAGTAGGAAGGGCGGAGGCGGTAGATGAGGAGGAGGGGAAGGAGGGGGAGGAGGAGGAGGGAACGGAGGATGAAGGCAGGTTTTGCGTAGCGCTGATGTGTTTGTAGACGAGGATCCGCCACCAGCTCATGAAGGGGAGGCGGCGGTGGATTGGCGGCCATCTTGGGGGGGGGGGGGGGGGGGGAAGCGGAGTTGCTAGTAGTTACTACAACACACACACACACACATCCCCACCCGTCTCCCATAAATCAATGTAAATAGAGAGGGGATAACTGTTATGTGGTCCACACGTTGAGTTGGTTGTGATGGATCGATCACTAGAAACATATAGAGATCGGGGCGTGTCCTCTCTCATTACCACACCCCCAACCAAGCCAACAAATGAAGGGAATGTTGATTTCTCCTCAGTTCACTGGAATGTTAAGAGCGAACCTTGCTTTCGAAATACTAAGCTCCGAAGCAATTGCTAGGTGTGCGAGCTGTCCACTTCAAAGTTGAGGCTCACCATTGATGTTCTTAGGAGTACAAAGTCTAAGATGTTGATATTACACCTACTGAACAAGATATTAAAACAATGTTTTGGGAACGTACTAGGTACTTGATAGTGCGTACGTATTTCATCTAGGGAGTGACTTCGTCGGGCTAATGTGGGTGAGATTCACAAGTGATTCTAGCTAGAATTTTAAAGAATTCATAAATATAATTTTTTTGTGATACAAAATTAGATCGCCGATCGAATTCGGACTCGCATGTCAACGCTCTTCGACTATGGGGATAAATGACTAAGGGGATAAATGACTAAGACAGAGAGCTTGGATCCGTTGAACCTCCACCCAACCACCCTCTGTCCAACTTATATAGAAGATCCTCTTTATTCTCTCATACTATATCAATCATAATGGTATTGAGTACAATCACTAGGGAGATTCCAATCCCCCACATAGGTACTTGACTACATTTAAAGTTTATTGAATGCCTAGGGAGATTCCATTCCCACACATAGGACTTGACTACATTAGGTTATTTGAATGCATAGGGAGATTCCCTTTCCCCACAAAGGTACTTGAGTACTTTGGGGTATTCAATGCACTAGAGGTTACATTCCCAATGTGCACCTTGGCAATTGAACACATACAACCCATGCCTCACACCTTGCTTGGGTCATGGGTGTCTTCTCCATCCATCGAGAAGACTTAGAAGCCCACGACTCTTACCTTGAGTCATGGGCACCTTCTCTATCCGTCGGGA
This sequence comes from Azolla caroliniana, assembly GCF_043228905.1. NCBI lineage: Eukaryota > Viridiplantae > Streptophyta > Polypodiopsida > Salviniales > Salviniaceae > Azolla > Azolla caroliniana. Next base: position 8,430,031 of record NW_028230455.1, on the reverse strand, counting down.
AAGGCCCTCACCTCAATCCGTCGAGGTGGGTGTTGCGGTTCCAATCATAGAACCCCTCAACACATCGGATGTGTTACACCCCCCTAAAAATATTACCTAAAACTCACCCCTCTTTCTTTTTGCTTTCATTTTACTCTAAAAATTGACAATTCTCATAATGCAAATAAGCTAGTTATAGGCTTCAATAGAAATATGCAAGTAGGCTAACCAATTATGGTAGTGGTTAATCCTCATGCTCGAACATCATGTGAAGCTCTCAACAAACTACTACCAAATATCTTGAATGCACCATAATAGAAAATGAGAGAGAGAGAGAATTACTCATTCTTAATGTGTTCAACACTTGGTTGTCTCATGGTAAGAAGTACTCTCCTATTTGTATGGAGGCCATCATCTTGTAGAGAATTGTAAGTATTTGCAAAAAGAGTTATTGGTGTCTTGTTCTTTTCTTTTCTTTTCTTTCCTTTTTTCTTCAAAGACTTTCTTCAATAGTATTAAGAAAAAACACTCGAAGGCTACAACTTGAGCTTGTCTGCCCATAAGCTTACAACTTTTTATGTACAATGATGTACAATAATCCTAAGACCAAAGATAAGACTTTGTAGAAGGTGTTGGAATTTGTTGATGCACACTACCATGATTTACTGATATTCAAGAAAGGGTCCATGGAAGTTGATAGTGTCATTGAGGCCCTTGAGTTGACCGTGTAAACAGGGGCAACTTTTTCCATAAGTGAAGAAGCTTCTTCCTTCTCTTGTTCACAATCTTTAGGGAACCATGCATATTGTCATACTAGCCACGGACTACTGCCAGCACGTTCTCCCATATCTTAAGCAAGACATCTGAGAGATGTTGACTTATCGCATCATAAAGTCGGTCACATCGACATTTCCATAATGGCCATAACATTATTGGTGTCTTCTTAGTTATTATGCTGTTTTGCAAAGGAGAGATTGTGCTCTCAATTCGTTGTTTGCTTTATTTGGGGTTAAAGAGGAGAGATGTCATTGAGGCTCAATTTCAAAGAAATCTGGTGTTTGTTGAAGCACATGAATTATTTTACGCATCCTGCTCAATTATGGTTTTGTATGACAACAACTACAAAATATAACATTAATGTGAGGTCCTTTACTTCTACTTACCAAAGAACCATCATGGGTTGATTAGTGTTTATGGATTAGATGTCGTTTTTACAAGTGAATACTAGTCTCTTGTACCATTGCTCCGTTAGTCTCTTTGATGACTATATTTGAATGCTAAACAAGAATGGAAGGTACACAACTCTAATTATTGATGGTGGCAAATCTTGAAACATAGTTGTTGGTATTCTAAAGTACTACTAATAGCAAAGGTCTTCACTTGGAGAGTATTGATTAGGGGTTTACCTTTGGGATCACCTTTAAAGCAACGTGGATTAACAATTGTCATGAATAATGGTTACAACCAAAGCTCAAACCCTCGACCCTGGCATTCATCTTTTAACACCTTACCCATGGGGTCATATAGATTATGTACTTTACATAAGATGAGAGACCCTTTATATAGGGTCTCACATGCATAAAAGGCTAAGGGCATGTCACCACTTAATGCTCATGTATACAATGATTAGGTTGGCTATATATTTAAGAAATAAAATAGTTTTCCAAGTAATATTTGCATTCCTTTACATTCCTTTAAGGAAGAAGGGTGTTAAGTTTAGGAATCGGCAAAGGCTCAACTCAAGCCTAAACTGAACCACCAAACTACGGTTTGGCGGTTTGGTTTGGTTCGGTTTAGGCTTGAGAGCTTTTCCTTAACCGGCTTCAGCTTGGTTTGGGATTGCTCAATCCGGTTACCAAGACGGTTAGCCGAAACCAGTTTGGTTTGGAAACTAAGCCTAAACCAAATTGTTGTTGATTCCCAATTAAGTTTGAAACCCACTATTTGCCCTTCTATGAAAATATCATTTTAAATACTTGCTTTGGAGGTGGTTTCTTCCCTTCTTTCTTCTATTCCTCCTTTACATAAGATGAGAGACCCTTTATATAGGGTCTCACATGCATAAAGGGTTAAGGGCATGTCACCACTTAACGCTCATGTATACAATGATTATGTTACGGGCATGACCATATAATATCCCGTGGTGAGAATTTACCGTAGTATTCTAGCCACGTGGATAAGTGTGAGGGTTAAACGAGAGCATAAAGAAGGGGAGGATTACTTTTAATCCTCGGGATTGAGACAACCCAATAGGCCAAGTGTGAACTTACCTAGGGGCCTTGGGTATCGCTATAAATAAGAGGCCTAGCTACCCTCATTTCATCATTTTGTTGACTACGTCGAGATTCTGTCTTATGGTGGGTCAACTCTTGTAGCAAGCGCGCCAACACCAGGTACGATTCGACGCCACGACGGTGGTATGGGACGCTAATCGAAGCTTGAGTCCATCACGATCCCTTCGCTCGGGGGTGGTCGGGTGGATCGGCACCCTTCTTTCTCTCTCTTCTTTCTATCTAGATCTATCTTTTATCCTTATTTTATGCTTACATTAGTTCATGTCTCTAATAGTTGGTATCCGAGCTCATGTTCTAATGTTTCTTTTGTTGGTTTTGTCTTCTTGATGGATGGCGATCGATCCACGTGCGGTCGACCTTGTTCCAAACAGCAATGAACAAAGGAACTTCGGTAATCTTTCTTGTTTTTTCTATTCTTATATGTAAGATGGTGTGTAACACCCATATCGAGAAACTAGGTATCATGATCTTGTTTCTTTCCTTGTTCATCGATATTGAACTGATATGCTTGGATGTATACTTTTTCATTTTGATCTTCTCCATTATCCAAGGTATATATTGAGATTTATCAATATTAACTTCTTGGATTTGTACATTGTGTGCTTTGTGGCCGGCTTGGCTTGCTTTATTTAGATAAGGTTGCTTGAATAGACACACTCTTTCAGATTTCTGTATGTCCATTCCGTTTACAATACCTATATGTCACATTGAAACTTCCACTTTGTTGAGTGCCATGTGTATAACTTCTCTGTTCATCATTTTTGTTACTTAATTTGTTTGAGGCTTTACCTTTCCAAGATTTATGTTTTTGTCGATTTTTACTGTTGATGTCTATTGACTAAAGCAACCATGGCCATTAGCTGATTTGCAACTACCTTTTGTCATCAAATGTCCTCATGATGAATCCTTGTGAGTAACTCTAAAGGTGATTTAATGTTGATATTCATGTTAGTGAATGTTCCCCACGACCCAAGATGTTTGTGTTGTATCAAGCCTGTCTTTATATCTTATGGGAGGAGGTTGCCGGCTGTAATAGATTATAACATCATCCATGGTTTCCTCCCAAATAGCTTGGAAGGTAGAAACATCTTTCTCCTCCTGCGACAGACACATATTGAATAATTCATTTAATGTATGTAACTTAATCATACCATCACGTGGGTGGCTTGTACAACTCTTTGAGCTTTGCTTACATTGAAACAATCATGGCGAGTCTCCACATAATATGTACTTGCTTGTTGTCTACAAATAGTAGGATCCAAGCGTGCCCCTTTATCCTGAGCATTCCATGTTTTCCATTCTTCTGAGGTTTTGGCTATTTGTTCTTCCAAGGTGCCATCCACAACTTTAAAAAGCCCTTCAATATCCAACCACCAATTCTATTGTCGACTTCTAGTTTTTATAATTCTTCTTAGTTAATTTAGCTAAAACATTATGATATGTAGTCATATTGATAGTGGATAACTTAGTGTGTGCATGATCTTGATTAGAGGTTTAGAGATATGTCGCTCAAAAGATAATGCTCAGGTTTAGAGATATGTCGCTCAAAAGATAACGCTCAAAAGAAAAGGTACTAAATGCGCTCCCTTCTCATACGATAAGGGACATAATGGCTACGCACAAGTTATTGCTTCGCCAACAAACAACGATGTGGGGAATGAATATTTGGATCCAGCTCGAATAGAAGCTTAGGATCCCAGACAAAGCAACCCCTAAGAATCGAATCGGTTCATTGGATCAATTCCATTGTGTTTCATATTGAGTTGCTTGAATAGCGTGTTTTACCAATATATAAACCATGGACAAATCTCTGCCTATCCCAACAATGTATAGTCCAGATAAGGAACTAAATATTATGTGACCCAATAGCCAACATCACACTACACAATGGTGGACACACACATAATTAAGTGAGGCACTGGGAATTAAATTATTTGGATCAGAATTTTGGAAGAGCCACCACAACTGCCATCATCGAGCAGGCAGAGCGGAAGAAGGGCTATCTATCATCTATGGAATGGATTGGATTGGATTGGATTGGATTGGATTGGATTGGATGAGCAGAAGAAGGAATGGAATGGTTTGGATGGGCTACGAACGAAGCCTTCAAAGTTTCCCCATCATGAGGCTGATGATGCAGAAAGCGATGAAAGAGCAGGAGGAGGAGAGGAAGACGATGGAGGAGTGAAGTGCGAGAGGCGATCTTCGGTGTCCGCTGCACCACAGAAACAGGCCCTTCACGATGGGTTGCAGGAGAAGCAGGACCCACGCGCAGCACCACGCCTCCACCTTCATCACCGCATCAACCCTCCTCCTCCTGCTGCTGCTGCTGCTGGCCATGGCGGATGAAGTGGACCACAGCGATGGGATGAGCAGAGAGGAGAGCAGAAACTGCGAGAGGGCCGCAAGGTTCAGCATAACGATAACCGTCGGAGGCACAAATAGCTTCAATTTGCTGTTCACAGCAACCCCACCGCTCACCGCTGCTTCTGCTTCTTCTCCTTTTCGCTTCGTCTTTGTCGTATCTTCATCCTTCAGTAATTTGTCTTTGGGCGTTACTTCGAACTTGGTGTCTGAGATTCCCATGAGTTTCTTGAGCACATCGTAGGCCGCAAAGAGAGTGGAGGATGTGGCTGTGAGTGCCTCCATCTTCTCCCCCATCCACCATGCCTGTAGGCTTACCCCCCCCAATATCATGGATTCCACATATGTGCAGCCATAGGCGCCAACAAATGCAGTTAACCCTAACAACAGCCACATGGGATTCTCTTCCACCTGTTCATCATCAGGCATTTGGAATTTGTCAAAAATTACCTACTCAGCTTTTCTGTTTGACATGCGTTGTCAGATCTAGATCACATTTTCCATGAAAATGCATGTAAAAGAAAGGCCAAAAACTTCCTACTACTCATATGAGCCAACAAAATACTACTACATTCTGAGTAGAAAATGTAATATTTACCTACCTTTGGGAATAAAGGCCTCCCCATCAACAATGATGTGCAGGGCAGTAGTGCATATGTCGCCATCGGGATGCCCATTACAAAGGAATTGATCACGCAGATGTAATTGAGCCTTTGGATCATGCTGAGTTTGGGCAAGCGTGTAAACGAGAAGGGAGAATTGGTGCCCACTATTATCTCCATTACTCCTGTCGACCATCGCTTTCTGGTTTTTAACACTTCCTCGACTGTTGTTGGTAAACCACCCAAAAATGCCGCATCCTTGGGTGAGCACAATACCGATTTCCATCCCCTCCCATGTAGTTTGAGACCAGTGAGTGCATCCTCTGTTACAGATCCATAAAGTAATCCGACCTATAGATTGTCCGGTTTTCGACACCGAAAATTCACGGGGCTAAACACTACATTCATTGTCTATTCATCATATTGTACATACATGTTATATGATTCCCACTTACCTCTTTGCCCCAATTGGTTCCATCTTCATATCTACAGCCAAGCAATTCAATTGCCTCCTCTACAAAAGGGTCTCCTCGTAGGACACCATGGTTCTTGCCATCATTGCTCAGGTTTGTCAATAATATCCTTGCAGCACAGCTGATCAATTGTGCAGAGGATCCTAGGTCTTTGCTTTCCAGACCTACATTGAGGGTCAAGCTAATTATCCATCAAGTAATTCTTATATTGTTACAAGCCCAATGAATCGTTATGTAGTGAGAATGATGAGCTTATAACTTACTATTGACACAGATACCATCTGGTGTCTTCCCATACAAGACCTCTCTTTTATGTACACAAGAAGTCCCAACATATGATGGACCTTGGGCACCATCCCATCCTTTGAAAAACACCTACGCCATCATTACGGCACACACACAATGGTTGTCAACATTGCTGACTCTTCACAACATTTGCAGGAGATAGAGCCTTTGTTAGGGAATCAACCCACATAAAATTTGTCGATGTATTCTCTAATATAGCTTGTTTCCTTCGATCAACTCACTTATAAAGTGGTATTGTAGATTTTCATGCTTCGTTTTCTCTTAATGGTTTACATTCTTTCTCCGGTAGATGCATGATATATTGTCGTAGAAGATTTTCAATTGTAGTGATTTAATTAGTTATTTTTTTGATTAACAATAACTAGATGTGGGGTTTGTCCGCATAACTCTCTAATGATTTTTCATGCATTAAAAGGGTTATACTTAAAAGTTGAAAAAACTATGTATCCCGTAACTTAATATTGAAGCTTTCCTATTCATTGTTTAATAGGAAATTGCATCATAAAATCAATATCGTTTTCTATAGTTGGGCCATCTGAAACATTCAATTCTCATGTCAAGGACAATACAATGTTTAATTTTTAGCGTGATGAATGATTTCAAAATTTTAGTGATGAATTTATTTTGATAAATAATGAGAGTTTCTAGACTACCATATGCATAATTTGCATACCTCTGAAATAAGATAAAGGACTTGAATCTATAATAATTATAAAAATTCTTTAAAATGTTCTAGCTTCGCAGAGTAAATTCATATGGTGTCCAACTTCAAGAATGTCCTCTACATGTAGTGTTGGTACTAACAGTCAACTAGATGTATGACTATGCGTAATGTGTTGGAAAATATAAGGCTTTTATCTCTGTCTCTCAGTGTCTCTGTTATTCTACATAATGTACATATAATGTTTAAATCCATAGAAAGATAGATGGAATAGATAAACATAGTTCAGTTAAGATTTTGGCTCAAATGGAAGAGATTGTTAAATGTCGATTTATTCTAGTAGGTCATCATGTAGGAATATTGTTTGTACATCCAAATGATGAATTTCAAGCTAAAAAATGGTGGTCGGAGCCATAAGGAGTAGGAATGATGCCATATTGTGAACAGGTGAAAATGTATCAAAATAACGATGTCCTTCAACCTGAGAGAAACCACCCACCAAAAATCGAGCTACACCATGAAAGTGTTGTTTTATCTTCAACACCCATTTGCATTAGAAAGGTGAGGGTCCTATGGGGAGAGTTGACGATTCATGTTCTTTGTCTATGGGTCCTTGCCATTCAACATTATTTGGACTTCGAATGCTTCATTCATAATTGATTCATCATCAAGAACATTTGATGTGAACTAAATTTTGTAGTTATGATATGCAAAAAGAAAATCGGAATTGTTTGTGCGTCAGTACAAATTGAACTTTGTGAGCAATTGCAGGTGCAGGACTAAGTGAATTGAATGATGGTGAAATGTCATAATTGCTAGTATTTTCCACACATTGTTCGTTAGTGGGACAGGAGACATGTGCACCCCCTTCTTTGATTACTTTGACATCCTTCTTACTAATTTCATTGGTGGAATAAATGTAAACAGTTTTACCTTTTGGGTCATATAATCAATAACCCTGTAGCAATGAAGGTTGCTATACCTAACAAATGTGGCACAAACTATGTGAATTTGACAACAATTTCAATGATTTGGGCACTTTGGTTAAGTTCTTTGACGGGTATACCTTGTTGATTTATTGCACGTTTAAGATTAGGCTTTCGATATTTCAAAGACTTGATCAAAAGTGGCAATCGTGAAACGAGTGAAGTACATCAATATACGTTAACAATATATATTTCAAGATAGGGGTTGAGTTGAGTCCATGTGGACTAGTTGGAGGGGGTTATCGAATCATTCTTCCGTTTGGTTTCACTCTTTATTCTTTGTTCAAGCCAGAACTGAGCCGTTCGCGGTTTGGTTCAGTCTTGAGCTTCCTTAACCGGTTTGAGCTAGGTTGGGTTTGGCTTGATCCTTGGCAAACTGGTTTGGACCAAACCGATTATGCCTTCACCTATAAAGGGATCGGTTCAGATTCGTTCGTTCAAGTTTGAAAACTTCCAAAAGAGGAAACCGGTTAAGACCAAAGCCAAACAGTTAGCAGATTCCAACTCAACAACTAGTTGGCAAAGCCTTAGAAGATGAGACAATAATTAGGGAAAGTTGTCTATTGGAAATCATATTAGGTTAATGCGGAGGAGATCATATCTTAGGTTATATGATGGTTCAATTATGAGAATTTACAAAGAAAACTAGTAAACTAGTAAATAAATAAAAAAAGGATTTCTTTGTTCCCAATGACATGTGCATTAGAAAGAAAATGGCCAATAAGGATTCTGAAAAAAACAGTTAGGTTAACGAGAAGCAGGAACAGGAAAAAACTTCCGATTGGAATCAAAAGAGTTTGCCCAAGAACGTTTACTGTACCATATTACTCCTATGTTGGACATGATCGAATAACTCTGTTTGAATTAGCAAGTTCATTACAATTTGACATTAATTGATGCATCCCGTGCACTGCACCTTTTCCGTAGTTCTACCGTTTTTGTTTCTTTTTTGTTTCTCCTTTGCGATCAGGGTTCAGACATTTTCTTAATATATTGACAGTCATAAAAGACGTATTCTTTTCATTGTTTTATATGTGTGTGTGTGTGTGTGTGTGTGTGTGTGTGTACTTATACGTTTCTCCATTATCTATGCGAAAAAAGAATGTAAGTGATTGGAGAAATAATCGCCAAAAGTGAATGTACTGTTGATATTATGCAACTGATGAAAATATGGGTACCTCGAGAGCAGCGACAAACGTGTCACCTCCATCCATCCCTTCATAAATCTGTGGGAACTGGACGAAGCCTAGCTGAGGATTAATGGCGGAATCCATGAAGAAGCACATGGCTTGTAGGAGCGCTTTACCATCGGTGGCGTATGTATCACAATCAAGGTTGAGGATGAAGGGTGCGTTTGTAAAGATGCCGGACACACGAATCTGGTTAATATGTTATGTCATATGTAACGTGCAGCACATGCATTAGCAGGGTGGATTGGATTGGATTGATGACATCTTACATAAACAAGTAAAATGCGATTGTAATTGATTGAGGTTAAGATTATTCACACAGAGAGGAAGAGAGAGAGAGAGAGAGATTGAAGACCAGCGCATTCATGTTGCCGGCTTTATAGTGGTGCTTGCGTTGAAGGCTCTTCTCTCGGGACATATACACCAGGCAAGGCAGCCCTTCCTCCTCCTCTTGAGATTTGTCTATCAGAACCTGCAGCAGCAGATAACAAAATCGAAACAACCCCATTAATTGGATATATATGTATGTGTGTAGTAGGAGCAGTAGTAGATAGTAGATAGTAGATAGTAGTGAAGATGCTCACTTCACAGTAAGCGTGGTGATGCCGTGAATCGTAGTCCACAGCTGCCCATGATTCTGACAAAACGGAGCGCTTCAGACGGCCCATGTAACCCTCATCATCCTTATTATTATTATTATTAGTATTATTATTATCTAATCTGCTGTAACTATGAATCAACCCAGTCTCCATCATTACGTCTGCAAGCATCATCTTCAGAGCCTCTGCCTTGGAGCGATGATCTCCATATCTCTGCGTCATGGATGTCACCCTGCGCTCCAGCTCCTTGTACTTGGCCTGTCCTTCAAATGTTTTTTTACATATGCGTACTCGTCTCCATCATCCAACAATTATTCCTATAAAACCAGGCAGAGATTGTGCGGGATCATCAGTTAAGACCTACGTACCTTCATAGTTGTCCATTCAGCGGCAAAACCCGATGCATGAGAGGAGGAAGCGTTTGGCACGTGTGTCGAGTCGGGTGCATGTTTATGCTTGGCAAAATGCGGGCCTGGAGCTCGAGGTGTGATGGAGGGGAAGCGTCGGCAGAATGGAACCCAGTGGGTGGCGAAAGCGGCGGCGAGCTTGATGGCCCAAAGGTTGAGGAGGGATCCGGCATCGTCGGAGACGTAGCAGGAGAGGCGACGTGGCGAGTAGTCGAGTGCGAGAGCTGAGAGCAGGGTGTTGAGGGTGATGATGGGGGGTTCCTTGAGAGGGTCGGCGGTGGTGACGAAGACATCCACAGGGGGCAGCTCATCCAGCAGCTGTCCATGGGCATGGGCATGGGCATGGGCAGTGGGCAAGAAGAGCCTGGAGGGGTGAACCAGGCGTTGTATGAGACGCAACCTGGGGAAAACGGAGAGGTGGGCTTGCAACGAGAGCCAAAGCTCGCAGAGGAAGGCGGTGGCGAGGAGGAAGAGGTGGGGCAAGTCATGATGATGATGGTGGTGGTAATAGTAGTAGGAAGGGCGGAGGCGGTAGATGAGGAGGAGGGGGAGGAGGAGGAGGGAACGGAGGATGAAGGCAGGTTTTGCGTAGCGCTGATGTGTTTGTAGACGAGGATCCGCCACCAGCTCATGAAGGGGAAGCGGCGGCGGAGTGGCGGCCATTTGGGGGGGAGCGGAGTTGCTAGTAGTTACAAAACAGATTTGCGATATACATAGATAGAAATAGAAAGGAAGGGGATAATTGTTGTGTGGTCTAAACGTTAAGTTGTGTCACGTGTGTGAATGTTGTTTCACATGTGGATGGATGGATTCATGGATCGATCACTATAGACAGATAGATAGATTCGGGTGTTGGGGGGGCGGGGGGGGGGGGGGGGGTTGCTTTTGAAAAATAAAAAGCTCTGAATTCATGGCGAGTTTGTAAAGCCTTGGAATCTATTTTTCAATCTAAGCCTCCCTCCTTTCTTTTTACTTTTATTCACAATCCATGTATGCATGTTGAAGAAACGATATATTTCTGTCTTCACGTATGGCTTAGTCTAGCCCCAAGTGTGCCTGTCTGTATCCTTGTATTTATTTGTATTGTGACTTGTATGCATGTTGAAGAAACGATATATTTCTTTCTTCATGTATGGCTTAGTCTAGCCCCAAGTGTGCCTGTCTGTATCCTTGTATTTATTTGCACTGCATTATTAAGCAAAATACCTTGGAAAAGGAAGTTTGTACAACCATGACATTGCATTACCATTCTTTCTTTTTTCCATTTATGATATTGGTACACATTGTGGTACTATTAAAATAAATATCAAGCTTTGCTATTTCACATCAAGGAGTTGTAACTTGTAGGTAAGTAAGTAGTGGCTAACTGGCTAGGGCTCACTTTAGGTACCATAAGTTGTGAGTGTGATGTGGACAGATATAAATATGATATAATGATGTGAGTTGTGAGTGTGATATAATTTTTTCTGCTCACTATTTATAAGTTGTGAGTGTGATATAATTTTTTCTGCTCACTATTTATAAGTTGTGAGTATGATGTGAGCAAAAAAAATGGATGTAAGAAAGCTTTTTTAAATGGGAAAAAATTGGTATGGCTAAATGACATGCATATATATAGGGGAGAATTGAGTGTTTATTTGACCTTTAAGGTTAGGCATATATGATTATGATTGGCAACTACAAATATGGATTGTGTTTGATCCATACTAAATCAAAAGAGCTTCATCGATAAGATTACATAAGTTTTTGTAAAAAGTAGCGTGCGGAAGCAAGTATGAAGACCGAATAGAAGGAAGGAAACTCAGGTTCAATGGAGAGCTTGAGCTTACACGATATACGCGGGAGAGACAGAGAGAGTGAGAGAGAAGACACAAAAAATATAACAGGAGTACGCAATCTCTATTCACCACACTCTATACAAATGTGTGTTCAATGAACACTTTTATACAAGTCCTAGAAGGACTGATAGAAGTACTGACAGTACTTCAATGCTCATTAAGAGTTCCTACAGTAACTCCCAAATATATTCCTCACGGAATATCTTTCCTAACGACCTCCCAGTTTACACACTCGGCCTAACCGATCGGTCCTCGGCTTCTTCAACCGATCCTGCCGATGTTGAGCTTGTCTCTCAACACTCCCCCTCAAGCTCAACTCGAGGCTCTTCGGGATCCTCAGGCTCACATCTCCGGTTCCTCCTGGCTTTACGCCTTGCTCGCGCTCCTCGACCTGTTCGACTCCGCGCGCTTCGACCCTTCCGGTCAGCTTGTCTGCTCATGTGGCCCTTATCAGCTCTTCTGTTGTTGCGGTGTTGACGCTTCTCTTGCTGCCTTTTCTTTCGCTTGGGCCTCGGTTGATTCAGCGTATCTGAATCAACCATCCGAACTGACTCGGCTACCTCCGATCGGTTTTCGCTCTCGTCCGAGTTGGCTGTCTCCAACTCGTCTTCGGTTTTCTCGCCCTCGATGGCGTCATCTCCCCTATGCGTGGTTGGCTTCGGCTCTCTCCTTCGGTTGCTCCCCTTCTGTCCTCTTCCGAACTTTTCCGCGGGTCCGCCCTCGGCTTCTTCAGCCGATCCAAAGTCGAACTTGTCAACCGAGTCAACACCCGAGTCAACCGACTTGGTGTCGCGGTCTCCGCTCCTTTCCTGCTGCCTTGCTTGATCGTTCGGGACTGTTCTCCCCCTCAAGTTCGGCACGTCGAGGTGACGCAATCCGAGTGCACCTGAGAATTGCCGCAACTTGTCCAGACCAAGAGGCTTGGTGAAGATGTCGGCAGCCTGCCGATTCGTCGGAACGTACTGAAGTTCGACTTCACCAGAAAGGACACGCTCACGGACGAAATGGTAGTGCACCTCAATGTGCTTGGTCCGTGCGTGGAAGACGGGGTTTTTCTCGAGTTGGATGTTGCTGAGGTTGTCGCAGTAGATCGTCGTTGGATCAGACACCTCCTCTTGCAGGTCCTTAAGTAGCCGCTTCAACCATATGGCTTCGCATGTCGCGATAGCCGCTCCTCGGTACTCAGCTTCGGTGCTCGACAGTGCAACTGTCGGCTGCTTCTTACTGCTCCACGTGATCGCGGCACTCCTGAGGGAGAACGCGTATCCAGACGTGGATCGACAATCGACGGTGTTGCCAGCCCAATCAGCATCGGTGTAGTCGACTAACTGCGCGGCTGCACCAGTCCGATATAGCAGTCCGCGGTCCTTAGTGCCGCTTACGTACCGCAGTACGCGTTGTGCACACAGAAGGTGCTCCTCGGTAGGTCGCGCCATGAACTGACTGATCACCCCGACTGGATAACTGAGGTCGGGTCGGGTGATGGTCAAGTATATGAGGCTTCCGACAATTTGTCGGAACCTCATCGGGTCGCATACCTTTCCCGTATCGGGACGAAGCTTGACGGTTCTGTCCAGAGGAGTTGAGACGGACTTACAGTCGGCCATCCCGAATTTGAAGAGCATACCCAGCACGTAATGACGTTGGCTGATCAATATGCCTTCGGGGGTACGGATCACTTCGATCCCGAGGAAGTAATGAAGGTCCCCCAGATCCTTCATGTCAAACGATGCCGCAAGCTGAAGCTTCACGCGGTCGATTTCACCTAGGTCGGCGCCGGTGATGACCAAGTCATCAACATACAGTAAAATACTAACCGGTCCGAGTCGACCTTTCCGGATGAACAGGGAAGAGTCCGATTTTGTCGTGACGAAGCCCATCCGACGTAGTTGTTGCGTGATCTTCGCTTTCCAGGCACGCGGGGCTTGCTTCAGTTCGTAAAGGGACTTCTTCAGTCGGCATACTGCCGAGGAGTTCGTTCCGGAGTGAAATCCGGGGGGTTGTACCATGTACACCTGTTCCTCAAGGTCACCTTGCAGGAACACATTTTTTACATCCATCTTATGTAAGTGCCACCCCTTCGCCGTAGCTACTGCGAGCAAAACACGGACGGTCGTCATTTTCGCGACCGGCGCAAACGTCTCATCGTAGTCGATGCCGTGCTTTTGCGCGTAGCCCTTTGCCACTAGCCGAGCCTTGTACCGGTTGACCGAGCCATCGGTGTTGTACTTGACTTTGTACACCCACCTACACCCGATCGGTTTTACCCCTCTTGGTGCGTCAACCAGGTCCCAGGTCTCGTTCTCCGCTAATGCGTGCATCTCTTCCTCCATCGCGGCACGCCAATTCGCGTTTTTAGCCGCTTCTACATAGCTCTCCGGCTCACGCACTTCCGCTACACGGGTCATGTACGCATAATGATGCGCCATGTACTCGTTGTATCTGAACCTCAAAACAGGATTCTTCTGGCGGGTAGATCGGCGTAATCTCACATTAGCCGATGTCGAGGCCTTCTCGGTCGACGTGGTCTTCACCTTTAAAGACTCGTCACCGGTTCCCTCGGAGTCGGACTCGCGTCAGTCTGACTCGTTCTTATTCGTGCAGGAATCCGACACCTTCTTCTTTCCTTTCTCTTTGCACGTAAGCCGTCTCCTCGGCTTCCTGCGCGGGGAATGCACGACCGAGTCTCCACTACTCGCCGACTCTTCATCGGACTGGTCGTATCGACTCAGTCGTCCAGTCGGTCCACTTAACTGGAGTGAAATCGGACTCTCTTCGCGGGTCTCGATTTCGGGCTCATCCGGAGGCATCTCGGCCTCGCTGACCTCATCGTCAGAGCTCGGATTGGAGTCGGGGGCTGGTACCAAGACGCGGACTCGTCAACCACAACGTTGCGGCTAACACGCGCTTGTTTGGTGCGAGGGTTATAGCAGTTATAACCCTTCTGCTCGTCCGAGTAACCGACCAAGATGCATTTCTCGGCCTTTGCGTCCAGCTTCCTCCTTTTCTCCTTCAGTACATGCATATACGCAATGCTACCGAACACCCTCAAGTGTCGCAAGTTCGGCTTCGTTCCGAAATATAGCTCGTGCGCCGACACTTTGTCTCCGATCCGGTTCTGAATGTATACCACGGTCCTTACCGCCTCGGCCCAGTAGAACTTGGGCAAGCTCTTCTCCTCTAGCATTGCCCGTGCTGCTTCCACAACTGACCGATTCTTCCTCTCGGCCACGCCGTTCTGCTCTGGCGTGTATCTACAACTGAATTCGCGCCGAATTCCCATTTGTTGTAGGTAACCGTTGAATTGACCAGAAAAGTACTCTTTCCCGCCATCTGACCGCAGGCACTTGATCTTTCGTCCCGTTTTCGTTTCCACGAACCCTTTGAGGTCCCGGAAACAGTCGAAGACTTCGCTCTTCCTCTCAATGAGGTAGATTCACGTGTGCCGCGTGTGGTCGTCAATGAAGGAGACGAAATATCGGCTCCCGCCAAGACTAACGTTTTGTGCCGGCCCCCACACATCGGAGTGTATAAGATCGAGCTTGTTCCGGCTCCGGTTTCGCTCGTTGGGGAAAGGAAGTCGGTGTTGCTTCCCGAGCTGGCAAGCTTCACACATTTGTGCCTTTCGGCCACTAAACTTGGGCAATCCGAACACTACATGTTTCGATTGCAGATCTTGAAGCCGCTGGTAGTTGACGTGGCCTATCCGCTTGTGCCACAAGTCGATGTCCGACTCGGCTTTTTGTCCCTTTGCGAACATTGCGGTGCCGCCGTCAGTGGAGTCGAGGATGAACATCCTCCCGTCTCTGCACCCTTGTGCAATCACACGGCCTTCTTCCTCAATGAAGCACCCGAGGTGTGTAAACCGAACCTCCATCCCTTGGTCGATGATCTGTCCAACCGAGACCAAGTTCTTCATGATTGTCGGAACGTGCAACACGTTCATGAGTTTCCCTTTCTGCCTGACATGGCTAAGGGGAACTTCTCCGACATTCGCGATCGGATGCGAAGTGTCGTCTCCAGTTGCGACTACTCTAGGTTGTATCGGTTTTTCGAGGTACGAGAACCACTCCTTATGGCTCGTCATGTGGTTTGACGCGCCGGAGTCTACGTACCACACCTCGTCCGATCTCGGAGTGCTCTGTTTCATTGAGTTTGCTTCGTGTCTCGTCACGAAGGCAGACCCTTCTTCGGCTCTCCCGGAGTCTTCAGCGTAGTGCGATCGCTGCCGATTTCCCTTGTCGGTATGTCTGGAGCCGTTTCCGAAACCAGTTCTCTCCGAATCGGCACGCTTCTTCCAGCACTCACTTTCCCTGTGGCCTTTCTTGCCACAGTAGCAGCACTCCGCGATGGACTTCCCTTGCTGGTTCTCATCGCTTCGACTCCCCCTATTTCCGGAGGGTCCGGAGTTGCTGTCGGCATCACTTCGGTGCCTTTTTCCTTGATCTCGTCGGCCGCCTCCATTGCGTCCCGACTCGCCTCGTCCTCCACATCCACGGGGCCTATCTCCCTCTGTGTACAACATTCTGCTGTCGGTGTGCGTGCTTGTAGACGCACTCGCGTGGTTCTCTTCTACCAGGAGCATTGACTGTAAGTCGAAAAAGGACGGCGTATTCTCCCGGGTACACACAACCGTTCGGAACGCTCCGAACTTCGACGCCAAACCTCTGAGACAGATCTGGACCATCTCGCTCTCCTCGATGTTCACCTCTATGGAGGCGAGGGAGTCGCAGATATCCTTGATCTTCGAGGTATAGTCCGCCACCGACAAGTCGCGTTGTCGTAGGTTGCTCAACTCTTGTCGGAGCTGAAGCTTCCTGGCTGTGGTGCTCACGGCGAAAATCTTCTTCAGATTTTCCCACGCACCCTTTGGCGTCTTTGCATCCCGAACATAGCTCAATAGCTGTTCGCCCACACACGACGCGAAGCAGTATAATACCCTGCTCGCCGATTGCTCCCACGACGGGAAGTCTCTGTGTGTCGATTCGGGTGCCGCGTCATTAGCTCCTTCAACATAACTCCAGCAGCCGTGCCCGAGCAGGTACTGGTGCATCTTGTAAGACCAAGACGTGTAGTTGGTTATGTCGAGCTTCTCTGTTGGAAGCGAGCTCGCCATGCCTCTATCCATCGTTCTTCTTGTTCTCCTTTGTCAAGTTGTGTCGGTTGTAGAGAGGTTCTCAACCCTCGCGCTCTGATACCATGTAAAAAGTAGCGTGCGGAAGCAAGTATGAAGACCGAATAGAAGGAAGGAAACTCAGGTTCAATGGAGAGCTTGAGCTTACACGGTATACGCGGGAGAGACAGAGAGAGTGAGAGAGAAGACACAAAAAATATAACAGGAGTACGCAATCTCTATTCACCACACTCTATACAAATGTGTGTTCAATGAACACTTTTATACAAGTCCTAGAAGGACTGACAGAAGTACTGACAGTACTTCAATGCTCATTAAGAGCTCCTACACTAACTCCCAAATATATTCCTCACGGAATATCTTTCCTAACGACCTCCCGGTTTACACACTCGGCCTAACCGATCGGTCCTCGGCTTCTTCAGCCGATCCGGCCGATGTTGAGCTTGTCTCTCAACAGTTTTTGTATTTATGAGACTACAATGAAAGAATGATTGATGAGCATTATCATGCTTCTATCGAGTGTGATGGAGTGATGCAATAAAGCCCCATAGAGCCATCCAATTTTGTGGGTTTGCTGAAGTGATTTTACCATAGAAGAATGTCAGCATGAGTGATTAAGAAATAGATATATGCCAATAATGCTAGAGTTGTTGTAATGATGTAGCAAAAATGTGAGGTAACACCAAAGGGTTATTTCAGGGAACACCTTTTCTTATTAGGGTCTACTAGCTCTCCTAGCCATGAAAATTGCATATCATTACCTAATATGAAAGGAAATTTGTATTGATGGAAGTAGGGTTCAGGTATAAGGAACTTCGTGCCATGTTACTCATGATGAGCTAGATATCTTATTTCTGTTATACAAGTTTTCTACAATGATACTAGAAAGCTGCTTATATCCTTGTATGGAATACTCAAACTTTATAGTCTTCTGCCAAAGGTCTTAGGCTCAAGCAAAGTTGGCCACTACAAGCACAATGTCATAAAGTAAATATGCATTTGGCCTAAAATCAATAAAAATGACCAATGCATATAAGTAAACATACAATAAAATCAACATTGTTGAACGTCACCAATGGGCAAGTCACCATAACTATAGCAATGCTCATAAAATCGTACCGCTCTGGATAAGGGATGCATTGCCAATATACTTCTAGCATTATGGAAACTAATTTCTCAGCATAATAATAGACACAGATCCAATTGTAACCAATACCAATCCAAGCATCATCTCTAATCCAACTACATTCACCATGAGAATGATAAGGACGTGCCTTCTTATACCAATAGAATGATTAAAGAGTGGATGGGGAAGATGAGGATGTGCACCATGAGAATCAGAATCACGAGAGGAAGCACGCAGAGAGAGAGAGAGAGAGGGAGGGAGAGAGAAAGAAGCAAAAACAGAAAACCACATAGAAGAGAGAGAGAGAGAGAGAGAGAAAGAGAGATTTCAAAACTCCAGACCCCGATGGCTCCTCATGTGAACATTATTCCCATAGTAATTCATATGCAATCTTAGGGGATTTATTTCAGGATATGGCATAAACATTAGCAGTGAAGGAGAAGGAGATTCCTCGAATAAAAGGAAAAAATAAAGTATGAAGATCACCACATGGAATGTGAGGGGATTGTGTTCTAGATTTAGAATACATGAGGTTTGGAGGATTGTGTTAAGTGAGCAATGGGATGTTTTATGTGCAGTAGAGCATAAAGATCATCAGAATGCTGGTTTAATTAGTTATTCTAAGGGTTATACATTATGTTATGCTGGCAAGGTTCATGGGGATTATTCTGGGATTGTCATGTTTATAAGAGATAAATTTCACCCAAAAGTAATTGTTTCAGATGAATTTGGAAGATTTATTGTGGTAGAGATATGTTATGAAGGGCAAGCTATTTGGTTAGTTGGTGTGTATGCATCAAATGTTTCACAAGAACGAAAGTTGTTATGGAGATCTCTAAACTCAGTGCTTCATAATGGTAGACCGAGTTTATTGATGGGAGATTTTAATGTTTGTTGTGAGACAGATCAATCAACATCTATCCACTCTATTATGGATGGACCAGAGGCTCAAGAATGGGGAGATTTTGAGACTGAAGTCATGTTAAGGGATGTATGGAAATGGATCAAGGGAGATGAACCTGGTTATACCTTTCAATCGGCTCAATATAAGGATACTTGGAGTAGGTTGGATCGAATGTATGTAATGCATACCGAAGGTTTTTTACCAGAGATTTTGGATATTTCAGTGTCTTATGGGTCAATTATATCAGATCATTTCCCATTCATTTTTGAGTTCAATCACCACTCAATTAGAGGTTTTCATGAGTTTTTAGGAAAACCACCGTTGATTTTTAATTCATCATTTTTGGATCATGAGGTCTTCCATGCCTATATGTGTCAATTAATTGATGCATTTGCCTATCGTGTTCAATTTGATGGGTATGAAGCGTGGGAAGTATTTGTTGCAAATGTTCAGAGTTCTGTCGAGCTTCACGGAAAAGTAGGCCGGTCTTGTCGTGTTGGTTCTTTGGGGCGTCTGCGGCTAAACATGCATTTGTCGTTGTTCGTCTGTGAGAAGACACAGATCACCAAGCGTGCCAAAAGTGTTGCCGATTAGGAACACGGTCCGTGGTCAGTCCTTCGACCTAGACCTCCAAGTGGGTGTGGAACAACGAATAGGCGTCTAAGCGTAATGCGTAGGGGAATGTTCCCTGTAACCTATCAGCGTATAAGGGAGACGGCTACAACCGAATCCTTAGCAAAGGTTACACTTACGTTCTTACATGCTTAGGTCTTCAAGACACACAACAGTGGATTAGTCGTAGCTATACACAGAGAATCAGAGAAGATAGAATTCTATTATGAGACGTTTCTTACATTCCCAAAATTACACGCTCCCTCTATCAGAGGTTTTCTTCCCTTTATATATGCAGGGTATATTTAGCCGTTCACGCTTCCTGCGTGAACCGTTACATGCGTTATGATCTTATATTATTTCTTATTCCTACGCTCTTGTCTGTCGGTTACTATTCCGGCGGACAACAGGACAACAAAAAAATCTTACCCTTGCTCATCAATAAGCATATCTCTACTTTCTCCATAACATTATGGATGAATAACTTATACGCTCATCATAATGAGAGGACAAAGAATTAATCTTGAGATGTGAAAGTATTATTTCTAGCTACATAATATTTGGGGATTCTGCTTGTATAGTGTGGACACTCTTGATCTCCTTTCTAGCTACATAACATTTTCAAAGATAGAGATCCTAATTGAGAAACTACATTGAGCATAAGTTCCTCGGATAATCCTTCGTTTCATAGTCAAATTAAACAAGAAAATTAAATTCCAGAGGATATGTACACAAACCTATGTTAAGAAGTGAGAAAAAACACAATATTTTGTCAAATCGATATAAATCCGTTTATTAGAGTTTTCTTCTAACAACTCTAAATATATGTCAAATTGATATAATCCTTTTATGTTGATGTGCGATGTTAGCTATGAGCTTTGATCAATATTAGTTATATTGTGATGAGTTAGAGAGTACACCAAATTTTCTCAAGGATTTGCAAGAAATGTTAAAAACAAGTTACCCCACTACTTTATTAGCTCTAGTTGAGATTTTTGAATTCAAAATTTGCTCAAACTTTTCTTTTCTTTTTTTTCCAAAAAAAAACTCCTTCCATTAGTTATAAAATTTTACAAATGAGATTATTATGTACAAATCCCTGTAGGGACGTGATAGTTCCATCTTATGTGGATGCCCACTGACTCAAGAAAGGGAGAGGACGACCATTGTTGGATGAAGGCTATTCGTTGTCCTTCAACTCCATCGGAGCTGCCCTTGAGGCCATCATATTAGCTCTTTAGAGTGGCTACAATTTCACTCCATATCTCCTGCAGTAACATTGTTGGATGCGCGGTTTGGTTGGAGAAGACCCGTCTACACTATTGTTTCCATAGAATCCAAAGAGTTATTGGGTTGACCAATTCTAACACAACTTGAGATTTGTCATTAAGAGGAGTTGAGTGGACATTGCTGATGGTGGAGAAAAAAACCTCTTGTGCTTTTATTACCAAAGTCATCCCCTCCTCTTGATGCTCGTATCTGCAAACTAGGGTCTGCCATGATAGCCAACATATATTTCCCCACTTGATTGAGCCTTGCACCTGGCATAATTGCAACTAGTGGCCAACCCCCCGCCATATTCGATGGGACGCTGGGCAGTCCCATAGAGCATATCGTATTGATTCTACTGCATTTGGACACTCTACACAATTAGGAGAGCTAAGGTTCCCATGTTGCCATGCTCCCACAGGTAGTGACTTATGTATTAATAGCCATTGGAACATGGTAATTCGCCTCGCGTGTTGTTGTTTCCAGATTTTCAGCCAAAACTTGGTGATAATTGTGTGAGGAACTTGATATGTGTGCCAGACCTTTGTAGCAGCCGGCTCTCGGGCAGTTTGAGCAGCTAGGATGTGGCGGCCCAATTTAGTTGTGAATTGGAAGAAAGGGATGGGTTTGCTTCCTTGCTCCGCATAAGGATCACGCCATGTCCATTGCAAAGGGTCCCAACTGACCTTACGTAGCCATGTGTTTTCATGAGTACATATGTGCCAATCGGGTTGTACTTTGATCGGATCAGGATCTACAATCCAATTATGACCAATATACGCGAGTATTCGAATTGCGTTATTCTGTGTTGGTGTCTCAACATCTCGCAATTCAGAGCCTTCGATCCTGTCTGGTGATCCCCTACCTCTTGAGAACAAAGATCTCTCCTCCCCGTAGCCTATCCATTTTCCATTGTCTTCCTATGAGTAGCGGCTTCCCTAATCAGTAGAGCGTTATTGATTTCCAATCTCATTGTCCATCCGCCCCTGATTCCATGGAGTATGTTGGCTTCATCTTGTAGTGGCAATGACATAAACCGTCTCCAACATTCTATACTTTTTCCCTGACCTTCTGCAATGTATCCCCATGACAACCCCTTACTTGATCCAAGTAGTTGATTAGATTCATCCTTGATACATGAGTTCCATAGGATACGTTGATTGAGTCAGGCAGGTTCGGAACTCGGTTGATCGCACTTGAGCCCTTGTCTAATGTCACACCATGCCTTCCACATGGATGCATTGAATCTATCATCCAATTGGCGGGAGAAACTAGGTTTGAGATCCATGTTTAGAATCCATCCCGTTTGAGGGGCCCAATTAACCCCTTTTTGTGGCCTAAAGTAAGCAAAACGTAACCGCAATAGCATTTTCCAACAGTCATTTTCTAGTTGGAGTCCTCACACCACAAATTCGGCAAGTAAGGCTTTTGATTGTGAGAGGGGATCAACAAGTCCCAATCCCCCTCTCAACTTAGGTGTTGTGAGTATAGGCCATGCCACCTTGGCGTGAGTTACACGATCTTCCTTACCAGACCAAATGTAGTTGCGTACCAGTTGTGGAATCTGATGTATATTGTCCTTGGAGATTGTCCAACATGATAGACTGTACCATGCTGTTGCGAGTAGTACCTGGTTTGCCACTATGATGCGACCCACTAGTGACAGTTTTTTCGAACTCCAATGTATCAACTTTTGTTGAATGGAATGGATAACGGGTGCAATCATAGTCTCCGGCGGTATGTTGAAACCAATTTGGAAACCCAAATATTTGGTGCTCGTTCCTTGATTGATCCATTTGAAAGCGGGATGTGGGTGCCACGTAAGATGTGTTTCATGAGAAAGCCATATTACACAAGATTTGTGCCAATTAATCATGGCATTGAATCTCTTGCAAAATACAGCTAACTCACTTTCGAGCTTTTGTAGGTTTTCCAAGTCCCCTTGCAGATAGACCGTTGTGTCATCAACAAATTCTATATGCAAGATGCTTTGATGAGAATGAGGCACGGGAAGACCACGTAGGTTGAGATGCCGCGAGTTGAGAAAGCAAGAGAGTGCTTCGGCGTATAAAAGAAATAAGGATGGAGCTAGTGGGCATCCCTGTGGTACAGATCGAGATAGTCGGAAAAAGGGGCCCCTTTCACTTGCCAGTGAAACGCAACTGCTGTCGTTCCTATAAAGTCCTGCAATGCCTTTGATCCATGTCTCTTGAAAGCCGAGTTTCCCCATCACACTTTCAAGAAAGTTCCAGCAAAACCTGTCATATGCTTTCTCAAAATCTAGTAGCACCACTGCTACCTTGTTGTTGGTACGCTTGGCAAGGGCTACTGCTTCCCAGTATGAGAAGAGGTTGTCTAGGATGCTCCGATTTCTAACGAAACCTGTTTGGGATGGATTAATGAGTTGAGGGAGAAGAGGTGTTAACCGGCGTGCCACAATTTTTGCAAGAAACTTATAGACAGTATTGAGAAGAGTTATGGGCCGCCACTTGCTAATGTCGTTGGCACTACCACCACTTTTAGGAATGAGATGTATCATCCCTTGTCTAAATTCCTCCGGCATGTTTCCAGACGTGATGATCTCCTCATATGCCTGGAGGAGGTCTTCTTTAATAGTGTCCTAAAGGCATGTGAAAAAGTGAGGGGTGAGGCCGTCGATTCCGGGGCAACTATCTACATCCAAATCAGAGAGGGCCTCCCATATCTCGATGGTTGATAGGGGACGCACGAGCCATGTATTCATTTCCTTCGTGACTTTCTTGGGTATGCTTTGGAGGATAATATCTTCTCTTATGTCTTCCCCTATGGCCATAGTATCTTCGGTAAGTAGGTGCTTATAGTAACCTGTGGCAATATTCCTCATTTTGTCGCCATCCTCAGTGGTCGTTCGATCCGCTCGGTTGAGGCTGCGCATCATTGTTCTAGCATGCCTCGGGCCTTTGGAGCGAAAGAACTCCTTCGTGGTTTTGTTCTCTACTCGAATCCATGGTGCGATGCTTCCATGAAACTCCATGTCGTATATTTCCTTTTCCGCCATGCTGAGTTCATGTTTGGCCATGGCAACTTGTCCTACAATCCAACTACATGACGAGTATCTCTGTTGGAGTCGTTATAAGGCTATTAGTCCTCGTTTTGTCCTCTATCGCTTTTCCTGAGCATCGTTGCTTTTGGTCTTGACAAACTCATGTAGGAGAGTTGAAGCTCTTGTTAATTTAGCTAGAAGTTTGTCAGATGTTGATGAGACATTGACGGGTAATGACCATTGGTTGGAGAGTTGTTCCTTCACCTCTATAACTGTGTAGATAGTGTGTGGGCTGCGAGGTTGGAATGGGCCCCATTTTCGGTGCAATTGAAAATAACCGACTACCGAGTAATGGTCAGAGAAAGTCGTGCCTGGAATTATGCGACACCACCCTCCCTTCGCTTCTAGAGCCTTGCTCACATAAATGCGGTCAATGCAGGAAAGGGTGGGTCCATTATTCTGCCCGTCTGATCGGGAGAATAAGAGAGAGTCCCTTTTTTGTTGGAAGTTGTCAGAATGCCAGATGTCTCGTAGGTTAAGGTGTACACATAACTTCTCCCATTGTTTACGTTCCCTTCCTTGTAGAACTATGGGGTTGTTGTTGGAGCTATCGTGAATGGATTCGATCGTATTACAATCCCCTCCAATGCACCACTCTTCCGCACCCGCTACTTGTAGGTGGATGCATTCACAGAATGTTGCCCTTTCTGTTATGCTATTTGGAGCATAAACATTCATGAAATTCCAGCGTTGCCCTTGGATGGCCAACGTGCAAAAATGTGCCCTACCAAGTATAAGTGATTCCTGGTGTATGAAGCCTTGGGCTAGATGTTCCCGAATTAGAGTGCAAATACCACCATGATTTCCATCCTCCCCTATTACTAGTTCCCAAATTGTTCGCCATGATCCTGGTAAAAGATCTCCGACTTCCTTTAAATGAGTACTATCAAGCTGGCGTTCCTGCAACATGATGATGTCAACTCAAGATCTCTTCTCAGTTTCCATTTGTTTTGCTAGTCTAGTCGACTCCGGAGCCCTTGCACATTCCATGTTACAATCTTCATAATCATGGAATGGAGTGGGAGATTTGTGCCTTATGCTTTGCACAACATGTCGTGAGTGGGGAGCACTCACCATTTAGACAACCAGTCATTTCCATTGATGGAATGATGGTCAAAATTTGCTCAAACTAATACTTTTAATTAAAATAGTGTTTTAATCGACGACTTTTTTGGGAAGAAGGCTACAACTTATTTTAAAGTTAAGGGTTTTTTTTTCTTATCTAAAAACTAAATTTCATGGTTTTATTTGAACAAAACAACATTATGTACAAGTTAGAATATTGTCAACAATTTTCATCCACTACAAGAACAAACATCATCCTTTCCATAATTAGTCTAAATCGTCACGTTTCTTTTGCTTGCAAATTAGTAATATGGATTCATCACTACGATAGCATTCATTGTGAAATTCAAACACCTTGGCAATAATTTTCAACTTGATGGTTTGGAATGAAATTTAAGAAGCTTATTTTGGTTAAGTTTAAGATTTTAGGATCTCTCACTTGAAAACTTTGCATATAATTAGGCCTAAAGGTAAATCCTTGACAATTTTCAATGGTCACTTAATGTCATTTTGTCGACACAATTAGAGATGTTCTCATCTATCTTTACGATTCCAAGTAAGCAATACAAATTCTTTAGACAGAAATCCACCAAATAAAAGAAGAAGAATTCATGTCCAAATGAAATGAGATGAAAAACGTGATCTAATATCGAGGAAATTTTCTTTTATGCTATTTGCAAAAAGAGCTTTCCATACTAATGAACATATCCGAATTTCCTAAAGTAGAACCATGATCATTTGCTTTATTATTAAACTTACAAGTCGCATATTGCTAACTTATAAACTCCTAAATAAATTTCTAAACATTTAATTCTTAATTTCTTGAGATGGTAGAAGAATGATTGTGATAAAGAAACATGTTGACAAATGTTCTACAACATTTATTGATAAGCTCTTACTGTGACACCATTATCTATTTTTTCATTTTTGTGACGCACTCGTGCTACGTAATCCATCAATGGGATACATAAAGGATCTAGTTAAGAATGTGTGGTTAAACATTTGGAAATTGAAGCTATCTGTGAAATGAACACCATCCCAATTGATGAAGTTAATAGGGTTTGGGCATACATATAATGCTTCTGTCTCATTTGAGCAAATGAAATTTGGATAATCAAATCCATATGGATACGTAGGTCCAGGACCACAACAAGCATCGAAGGGATGGGTGAACCCTACAATGAGATTCAACAATTAAGGTAGTTAGTACATTTGAATAACAATACTCTTTAAATTCATTGCGTCACATTGAATTCCCTAATAAGAGATTGTGGTCAATGAATTTCTCGTATTCACATTATACCCAACTATCATTTGGATATGTGTGAAAAACTAGTCACACTAGTTACCAAATACTTGAGGGGTACTTATCATCAAACAATGGTCATTCACAACCAAGCCAAGTTGTTACAGGCATGACCATATCTCGTGGTAAGTTTTACCGTAGTATTCTATACACACGGATAAAGTGTGAGGGTTAAACGAGAGTGCAAAGAAGGACGAGATTACTTTTAATCCTTGGGATTGGGATAACCCATTAGGCCAAGTGTGAACTTGCCTGGGGGCCTTAGGTATGAGGCCTAGCTACCCTCATTTGGGACATTATCGACTATGTCGAGACTCTGTCATTGTGGTGGGTCAACTCTTGTCGCGAGCGCGCTAGCACTAGGTACGACTCGATGCCACGACGATGGTATGGGACGCCGATCGAGGCTCGAGTCCGTCTCGATCCCTTCGCTCAAGGGTGGTCAGGTGGATCGACACCCTTCTTTCTCTCTCCGCTCTTATCTATTTATCGATTAAATCCTTATCATATTCTTTACATTAGTAGCTAGCTCTAACAATTGCTATGATACCCATTGTTAGAGTTAGCTACTAATGTAAGCATGATATAAGGATATAATAGATCTAAAATAAGAAAGAGAGCGATAAAGAAGGATGTTGATCCACCCGACCACCCCCGAGCGAAGGGATCGAGACGAACTCGAGCCTCGATCGGCATTCCATACCATTGTCGTGGCGTCGAGTCGTACCTAGTGTTGGCGCGCTCACTTCCAGAGTTGACCCACCACAATGACGGAGTCTCAACATAATCGATAATATATCAAATGAGGGTAGCTAGGCCTCATATTTATAGCTAGACCTAAGGTCCCCAAGCAAGTTTACACTTGGCCCAATGGGTTGTCCCAATCCCAAGGATTAAAAGTAATTCTTTCCTTCTTTACACTCTCGTTTAACCCTCACACTTTATCCATGTGTATAGAATACTACGGTAAAACTTACCACGGGATATGGTCATGCCCGTAACACAAGTGATCCTTTTGCTTTTCAAAAATATTGAATCCTCGCTAATTCCTATGCGAACTCATGGGTACAGATGGTATCAAAATAGAATGATAGAATGATGTGTGGTTCCACAATAGCTAACAACTATTTGGCAAACTATGAACCCACCACTAAAGAAGTATGCATATGTTATCGATGTTCAAGGACTAGACACTAATGGACACTAAGAAGTATCCATTATGTACAACCACTCACTTATTGTTGCTTGTCTTTACGTTCCCATCATTGAAATTGGAACAAAATATGAAGTTTTTCTTAGAGCTTTTAATTGGAACATAATTAAATCACACCATTTCTTTCTCTCTATGAATGTGAAGACCAACAACTATTTTGTCTATAGGAAATTTTTTATTTTGGATCTGTGTTTATTATTATTATATATTTAGTTAGTGAATTTGATTTGCTCATAGTTGCATAAGCTTGCATTGATGTCACTCCTTTTCGTTGTAGAGAAGGCATCTCTGTAGAGCCAAACTAAACTGTAAGCCTATATAAATTTAGCTACACAATCACGAATATGTACATATATGTTTTCAAATGTATGTGTGGATTTAAAAAAAAAATACCGAATTGGTCAGCATGGTCGATGATATAGTGAGTGGCAGAGTAGTAATCAACAAAAGTGTAATTAGCATCAAGGTGCAAGTCATGAAGGTCATTGAGCATCGCGAGCGTTTGTTGGCCACTGTTCCAAATGATGTCATCGATAGATTTAATACAACCACGGGAGTCTTTGGTGAGATTAGTAAAAGTTGCCAATTGGCTGGAGGCGCAGCCTTGAGCTCCAACCCCAGCAACAACAAAATTCCTGGCATGGCCTTCATAGTAGAGTGTCTTATTTTAACCAATGCAGTTGTACCAAAAGCATAAGCAAGTTGTTAGGCAAATTATGTTGTAAGGGCATTCATTTATTGCATAAAACAAAATTTCGTAGACACTAAGTTAGTACCTCCAATCCAGCTCGTATTTCCTCGACAACGAGGGGAATGATTGCATCACTCACAAACTCTGGTGGATAATCCAATTCTAAATAATAAGTTCTGTAGTCTAACCCGCCGATCTGTATGACATAGAGCGCATCGTGGAGTGATTGAACAGTGGGTAGCCGTTTTCGAGGCTGGGCCTGGGAGGTCCTCCTTGTCGACCGTTTAAATGTCAAATTTGATGGCGATGATCTATTGTAAACCTCCTCTACGAGGTCAAGGTGCCACGAGACTTGCTTCCCGAGAGCAAACGGTGTTAGGGACGCCAATGCGGTCGCCCCTGGGATTGCGTAGGTCGCCCCTTGATCGAAGTCGAGGAAGACGTTCAGCCACGGATTTAGAGGCGGAAGCCCCAGATGCACAGCTACAACATATACACAACATAAAATATGCATGGATACACAATTATGAAAGAATATTTCGGTTTCCCTCCCTCCATGTACATGTACATGTATATATATATCATGTACTTACTATATGGATACCTCCTCCACCTCCTCCTGTTGCAAATTTAAAGGTATCAAAACAGCCTAGAAATTCTCACTTCTACTCTTACATTAGAAGAATTACCAAGGAAGTCGGGGACGACATCCCGACCATCAGAAAAGCGGCCGATAGCATAGCCAGGGAATGTCATTCCAAACGGAAGACTCATGGCTTGAGAATGGTTCACGAACGGCCCATTTCCAGTATCACACAACGAATCACCGAACAGGAACAGCGCCGGCGGAATGCCACCACTAGACTCCACAATTCCTCCTCCTGATGGTGTATCTAAGTTCAAGTCCAATTCCAAAGGAGGCGTCGTGAAATCATCATTGACAAGCGATCGGGCTGCACTTGATGGATTCACACGCAGTGTGAAGATGGAGGGTAGTGGCGATACTGATAGAAGCATGAGGATATCCAGGAGCACCAGAGTATGGCTCCTGATCTGGCGGTCCTCCATTTCTTAGTGTCAATGTTTCTTCCGGCTTTTGTATGGGTTTATATATATATATATATATATATATATATATATATATATATATATATATATATATATAGATATTATAATAGATGGATGGATCCACGGGATACACGAGAGTGATGCACATGATGAAACTGAATGTTGAAAAGCAACAAACGAACCACATCATCTCGGTCGAAAATGGGAACAGTTATAATAGACGTAGGTCCATTAGACGACCTCAAAGAAAGCAGAGAGAGAGAGAGCATATGGGGTTGTCGTAACTGTAGCTCTTGGTCTGCCGCATTTTTCATACTTCAATTTTTTTGGGCAACATGCTACTTTTGGTCATTGTCCCAATATGCCCTTTTTGCCTTTTCACTGTTTAACACATCTTCTTCTCCTTCTTACATCTTCTTCTCCTTCTTTTTAGTACCCAAAATGCAACATATGTCCCAACATGTCCTTATATCATGAAGGAGGTGTGTCCTTATCCTTGTTTCTATGTGTGGGTGCGTGTGTCGCATGTGCACACTTCACAATTGCACTCCAAATTAAACAGTCCACTGTCCTCCAACCTCAATATGTGGCCAATACTTTTCAAAGGGTTTATTAAAATAATGCAATGTGTACCAAGGTCACGATGCTCTCTCTCTCTCTCTCTCTCTCTCTCTATATATATATATATATATATATATATATATCTCTATAAAGCTATATAGATTTCAAAAGTATACTTCTCATAGGGTACAATGGCAAACACTCCAAAGGAGCCACAAAGTTCAATGGGACTATGAACAATAATGAGCCACAATGATTATTTCTCTCTCTCTCTCTCTCTCTCTCTATATATATATATATATATATATCTATAAAGCTATATAGATTTCAAAAGTATACTTCTCATAGGGTACAATGGCAAACACTCCAAAGGAGCCACAAAGTTCAATGGGACTATGAACAATAATGAGCCACAATGATTATTGATATTAATGCAACAAACTCCGTCACAATGGAGATAATGCTTACCGACCATTTCATTTCTCTTCACGAAACCATAAACAAACAAAATGAAGAGATGAGTGCACTCATAAAAGAGATTGCAAAACTACAAATTATTGTTATTGAGAATGAGAGTCTTAAGAAGAAGGATTGTGAAACTAAAAAATGATATTAGAGAATGCAAGAAAGCTTCATTTGAAACAAATGAGTGTTTATTGTTGACACTGGTTGTGTGTTTGGTTGACTAGGCTATGGGACTATGAACAATAATGAGCCACAATGATTATTGATATTAATGCAACAAACTCCGCCACAATGGAGATAATGCTTACCAACCATTTCATTTCTCTTCACGAAACCATAAACAAACAAAATGAAGAGATGAGTGCACTCATAAAAGAGATTGCAAAACTACAAATTATTGTTATTGAGAATGAGAGTCTTAAGAAGAAGGATTGTGAAACTAAAAAATGAGATTAGAGAATGCAAGAAAGCTTCATTTGAAACAAATGAGTGTTTATTGTTGACACTGGTTGTGTGTTTGGTTGACTAGGCTATGCTTCTATGGAATGTTTATGGATCTTGTTTAAGAACAACAAGCATAGAGTAAGCTTGAGATCCTATATAATATCAAGAATGCAATATACACAAAGTATTCACAGAGAAAGAGAGAGAGAGAGAGACAGTTACACAGGTAGTTAGGCTAAGAAACATTGTGTGTTATTGCATCATTTTGTACAAGGAGGAATGCTATATATACATGCATGATTGGGATTTTTGAAGAATAAGTGAGATATTATTGTCTTAGTCAGCTAAATGTGCGGAAGTAAGTAGGATTTGTTGTCAAGTTAGACAAACAACAAGAAGCAACTAAGGAAGATTTGTTCACTATGCAACAAGAGAATAGACAAGAAGGAGACAGTTACACAGAGAGACATATTGCTCAAAGAGTGTAAAAAGTAGCGTGCGGAAGCTTGTAGATGAAACTGGCTTCACCGGATAGCAACAAAGAATATACACAGGTCTAATGGAAAGCTTAGACACACAGAGAGTACGCGGGAGAGACAGAGAGAGCAGAACAATAAGCTCAATTCAAAATAACAACACTCTATACATACAATGTCCTACAGAACACTTTTAATACAAGTCTTCAAAAGGACTGACAAAAGTACTGACATGTACTTCAATGCTCATACGAGCATCTGACAGAGACTCCCATATGCTTACGTACTAGGCTAGATTCATAGGCCTCTAATGGCACTACCGGTTCATATTGATCCGGATTACAATCCAGCTCTCCTATTCGGCTCTTGGTTCTGGATATCGATCCGGTTCTTCAATCTAAACTCTAATCCGGCTCTAGCTTATTCAGCCGATCCGGATCCAGTTGAGCTTGTCCGCTCCACACTCCCTCTCAAGCCCCACTTGAGGTCGGATTGTGGTGTCAGTGTTTGCTGGTCCTTCCTTTTGGCTCCTCCTCAGTGTTTGGCCTTCTGTTGATCTGGCTCCTCCAAATCAACCACCTCTTCCAAATCGGGTGCCTCCGATTCGTTCCAGCTCTTGCCTGAATCGGATGTCTCCAATTCGTCCTCAATCTTTAGGCCCTTCACAACATCGGACCACGTTTGAGTCTTGGCCTTCTTCTTTTGGCCAGCTCTGTCCTTCTTGAGTCTGCCGCTGTCGTTGCTTGTTCCGACTTGTTCGGACGACTCAACTCCCTTTTTCTTCTTGTCTCCCCCTGTTTTGGTTGTTTCCTTCTCTCCGACTCTTTGTCCGGTGGAATTACCTTTTTTTGTTCCGGTTCTCCCCATCAAGTGCGGCATGTCGAGATGTTGTAGCCCAAGAATCTCTGAAAAATGTTGCAACTTGTTGGTTCCAAGTGTGTTGGTGAAGATGTCGGAAATCTGCCGATCCCTCTTAACATATCGAAGTTTGACTTCACTGTTGAGGACACACTCGCACACAATGTTATAATGCACTTCTATGTGCTTCGTCCGAGCATGGAACAGAGGATTTTTGGGGAGCTGCATGCTACTCATGTTGTCGCAATAGATCGGGATCAAAGTCGGTACTTCGATCCGGAGGTCTTGCAGCAACCGCCGAAGCCAAATGGCTTCACAGGTGGCAACGGTAGCGCCCCGATACTCAGCCTCAGTGCTCGATAAAGCCACTGTCGGTTGCTTTTTACTGCTCCACGCAACAACTACACTACCAAGAGAAAATGAAAAACCGGAAGTGGACCGACGATCCGACGCATCACTGTCCTAGTCGACATTTGTATAGTTGACTAGCTTCTCGGTTATACCATGTCGGTATAATAGTCTCCGGTCCTTAGTGCCACTAACATACCTCAGTATTCGGTGCGCGCATTGAAGGTGCCACACGGTAGGGATCGACAACGGCTCGGCTGAAGCGTAAACCGTTAGGCTAAAGTGACTTAGCGGCTTAGCGGCTCGGCTCGGCTTAGGCTTGAGCCTGCCTTAACGGTTTGAGCTCGGCTCGGCTTAGCTTGAGCCTCACCAAACCGGTTGAACGCGGTTAAGGCGTTTAGAAACTTGAGATAGAGAGAGAGAGGGTGGGAGACTACTTAGATGAGGAGAGAGAGAGAGAGAGAGAGAGAGAGAGAGAGGGAGACTACATAGAGGAGAGGAGAGGGAGGGAGGGAGACTACACAGACAAGGAGAGAGAGAGAGAGGGAGATAGGAGACCACACAGAGGAGAGAGAGAGAGAGAGAGAGGGAGATAGGAGACTACACAGAGGAGAGAGAGAGAGGGGAGATAGGAGACTACACAGACGAGAGAGAGTGAGAGAGTGAGAGAGAGAGACTACACAAACATGAGAGATAGATAGATAGATTATATTATCGTCTTCGGAGGTCGTATATGACCTATGAGACAAAAAATATTACATTTCAAGTGATATGTGTGAAGGTGAGTAGTGACTCTCGATGTTCAAGAACTTTACCAATGAATGTTGCAATCGAGAGTGCACATTGTGGTTGTGAGAGAAATTTGTGCAAGGATTGGGCTCGATCGAAGAGAGAGGGAGGGAGGGAGAGAGAGAGAGAGGGAGGGAGGCAAGGAGCTTGTATTCTACATAGTGGATCGTCCGAGAGAGAGAGAGGGAGGAAGCCAAGGAGCTTGTATTCTACATAGTGGAGCGTTTGAGAGAGAGAGAGAGAGAGGGAGAGGATGGTTTCCAAACCGTTTGACAAGCCGGTTTCCAAGTCGTCTCCCAAACTGGTTTGGGAACCGATTTAGGATTCGTTTGGTTCAGGTTTGAGAACCCGAAAATGGTTTAGACTTAATCGGTTTGGCTTGGATAAGGTCAAATCGGGTAAGCCTAAACCGAACCGTTGCCGATCCCTACTACATGGTCGGCTTCTACATAAACGGGCTTATCATCTCGACAGGATAATTGATATCGGGTCGGTGGATGGTCAAGTATATGAGGCTTCCGACAATTTGCCGGAACAGTTTCTCATCGTAGGCTGGTCCAGAGTCGGCATGTAGCTTCAAGTTCCGGTCCAGGGGTG
Source organism: Azolla caroliniana (assembly GCF_043228905.1). Classification (NCBI taxonomy): domain Eukaryota; kingdom Viridiplantae; phylum Streptophyta; class Polypodiopsida; order Salviniales; family Salviniaceae; genus Azolla; species Azolla caroliniana. The sequence continues at coordinate 8,396,324 of NW_028230455.1, read as the reverse complement.
TGGAGATTGGTTGGCAATTGGTCATGCCAAACTTGAACAACATATTCAACACGTAATGTCTCTGGGACAACAATATGCCGTCGGGGGTATGGATCACCTTGATCCCGAGAAAGTAATGAAGGTTCCCAAGGCCCTTCATTTCGAATACATCTGACAACTAGGGCTTCACTCGACCGATTTTAGCAAGTCCGAGTCTAGTAATAACTAGATTGTCCACATATAGCAGGATACATACTAGACCATCTTGACCTTTCTATATGAATAATGACGAGTCCGACTTCGAGGCTACAAACCCCATCTTACGCAACCGGTACGTGATTTTTGAATTCCAAGCACGGGGGGCTTGCTTCAAGCCATAAAGCGACTTCTTGAATCATCACACTATCGACTTGTTCATCTCCGATTGAAAACCGGGGGGCTGGATCATGTAGACTTGTTCTTCAAGGTCACCTTGAAGAAACACATTCTTCACGTCCATTTGGTGAAGATGCCACCCCCTTGCTGCAACAATCGCTAGCACCACACAGACCGTCATGATCTTCGCAACAAGAGCGAAGGTCTCTCGTTGTAGTCGATTATGTGGGTCTACACATATCCTTTGGCCACTGACCGGGCCTTGTACCGGTTGACCAAATCGTTGGCATTGTACTTCACCTTGAAAACCCACTTGTAGCAGATTGGTTTATAATGTCGGGGAGGGTCAACCAAGTCCCATGTGTCGTTGGAATCGAGTGCCCGCATTTCTTCCTCCATTGCGGCACGCCAATGTGTCCTTTGCCGGTTCTGCGTAGCTCTCCAACTGATGCACTTCTACCACTTTCTTCATGTACACATAGTGATGCGCCATGTACTCATTATACCCATACCATTTGACGGGGTTCTTCTGGCGGGTCGATCAACATAACTTCTCGTTAGGCAATTTCAAGGCCGACCCTCTTAGCCGGCTCACACTTCGTCTCTGAAGGTCCGTCTTCATTCTTTCTAGAGTCGGACTCGCTCCGATCCGACTCTTCTCTGCCGGTGTCATACTTTGGCATCTTCTTCTTCCCCTTCTCTTTGCGTGTGAACCTCTCCTTGGTTCCTTACGTGGGGAGAGCACGACCGAGTCTTCGTTGCTCGCCGACTCATCATCTTACTGGTCCTTCCGACTCAGCTCTTCATTCGACTTGCTCAACCGAAATGAGATTGGAATCTCATCTAGAGTATTGAATCCTTCATCATCTTTTGCCTTGTTCAGGCTCACTGGCCTCATCTTCTGGAATCGGGTCGAAGTCGGGGGTCGGAGTCGGTAAAGAGTACCATGATGCTGACTCAAATTCGACATCTCCACTCACTCGAACTTGTTTTGTTTGGGGGTTATAACACTTATAACCCTTTTGCTCATGTGAGTAGCCGACAAGGGTACACTTCTATGACTTCAGGTCTAGCTTTCTCCAGCTCTCATCCGGCACATGCACACAGGCAATGTTGCCGAATACCCTAAGATGTCGTAAATTCGGCTTACGCCCGGAATATAGCTCGTGTGCTGACACCTTATCCCCAATCTGGTTTTGGATGTAAATGGTCGTCCGGACGGCCTTGCCCCAGTAGAACTTGGGCATGCTTTTCTCCTCAAGCATTGCCCGTGGCGCCTCAACAATCAACCAGTTCTTCCTTTCGGCCATGTTGTTTTGTTTCGTCATGTATTGGCAGCTGAATTCCCTCCGAATTCCTTTCTGCTGTAGATAACTATTAAATTGACAGGAAAAGTATTCTTTTCCGCCATCTGACCGCAGACTCTTGATATTTCTCTCCATTTCCCGTTTGACAAGACTTTGGAGGTTCTAGAAACAGTCAAAGACTTCGCTTTTCTTCTCGATGAGATATATCTACGTGTGTCGTCGATGACGAAGACGAAATATTGGCTCCCTTCCAGACTAACATTCTGTGCCGATCCCCATACATCCGAATGTATCAATTCGAGCTTGTTACGGCTCCGATTTCTTTCGGTGGGGAATGGAAGCCGGTGTTGCTTCCCTAGCTGGCTGGCTTCACAAAATTGGGCCTTCCAGCCAATAAATTTTGGCAATCCGGAAACTACCTGTTTCGATTGCAGATCTTGAAGCCTCTAGTAGTTGACATGGCCTACTCGTTTGTGCCATAAGTCGATGTTTGACTCAATTTTTTGTCCTTTGGCGAATAGAGCAGTGTCGACGTCATAAGTGTTGAGGATTATAAACATCCTCCCTTCCTGGTGCCCTTATGCAATGATCTAGCCGTCTTCCTCGATGAAGCATCGAGGTGCGTAAACCGCAATTGCATCCCTTGGTTGATGATCTGTCTAACCAACACCAGGTTCTTCGTGATTGTCGGAACATGTAAAACATTCATTAACTTTCCCTTTTGTCTGACATGACTCAAGGAAACTTCTCCGACATGCTCGATAAGGTGAGGAGTGTAGTCTCTGGTTTTGACAACTCCCGGTTGCTCCGGCTTTTCCAGAAATGAGAACCACTCTTTGTGGCTTTTCATGTGGTTAAATGTTCCACAATCAACATACCACACTTCCTCTGATGCAGAAGTAGTCTTTTTCATCGAGTCTGCCTTGTGCTTCATCACGAAGGCTGGCCCTTTTCTAGTCTTTCCGGTATCGGATCCTTGAGATCCTTCTGCGTTGTGCGAGCTTTACTAGTTCCCTTGTTTGGCCTTGCTTGATCTGGATCTATCTGAATCAGCACGCTTCTTCCAACACTCGCTCTCCTAGTGGCCTTTCTTGCCACAGTACGAACATTCCGTGTTGGCTTTCGATTGCCGGTTTTCGGTGCTGCCTTGACTCCCCCTGCTTGTGGAGGGTCTAGAATTGCTGTCGGCACTATCTCTGTACCTCCGATTTTGCTCTTGCCAGCCACTACTATTGCGTGCCCACCCACCTCGTCTTCAACGCCCACAGGGCCAATTCGCTTCCGTGTACAACATCCGACTGTCCAGTTCAGTCGTCTTTGACCCACTCGTGTGGTTTTCTTCAAACATCAGAATTGATTGTAGGTTGAAGAAGGACGACGGTTTCTCCTTGGTGCAATTGTCGTCCAGATCGGCCCGTACCATTGTGCTAGACCACCGAGGCAGATCTAAACCATCTCGTCTTCGTCCACCATCACGTTGATGCAACCGAACACGTTGCAGATCTCCTTTACCTTGATGGTGTAGTCGGTAACCGACATGTTCCTCAGTTAGATGTTGAGGAGCTCTTGTCCGAGCTGCAACTTCAGGGCCGTTGTGTTGCCATGAAAATCTTCTTCAAATTGTCTGAAGCTTCTTTCGTAGTTTTTGCATCCTTGATGTAACCGATCATCTGGTCGTGCACAAAGGACACAAGGCAGAGAATATACGCCGGTTTAATGAAAAGCTTAGATAGATAGAGATAGATAGATAGATAGATATATTATATTATCGTCTTCGGAGGTCAAACATGACCTATGAGACCAAAAATATTACATTTCACGTGATACGTGTGAAAGTGAGTAGTAACTCTCGATGTTCAAGAACTTTACCAATGAATCTTGCTGTGGTTGTGAGAGGAATTCATGCAAGGATTGGGATCGGTCGAAGAGATGTGGAAAGCATGGTCTAATATGATCAAAGGCAGAGCATTGTATCAAAGTGTGATACTCAGACTCACGAACTTGTTTAGGGCAAAGTGTGCATAGCCGACCACTCTCATCACTTGTGCCCCAATGCCCTGTCTCACATCGCAATGCATGTGAGCTAAGTCGCATGGAAGCAATGGTTTGAATGACAGATAATGGTATGGGCTCTAACATGTATCGATTTGTACGGTTTCCCCGTTCTGGAAAGAATACGGTTTTGTAGTTAGGTCCGACATGTGTAGTATAATGTGTGACGCGTGAGCCTCCACATTTGTCCCATGTCACGATACATTGGCGTTGCAAAAATGCCTCATTTACAGAGGAATCTAGTGATGCATCATGAAGCAAGTGTCTCGCATCCCATCTACCAAACCATATTTCTATATCTTGCATCCAACCGGAACACAAAATTTTGCTTTTATGCTTCTTTTGGATCTTTTTGCTTGCTTCCCATGCAATTCTAGGAAGTCGATGTGAGGGACTTTTTTGAACCTTAAGCATGTAGTCAACAACCCTTTCCATGGCCATGATCTCAATGGGAAATGATCTCGTCTTGTTGAGAGTCGAACACAACTTCCCATAGGAATAGGTTCACACTAGCCCATGGACATACCAAGCTAGTTTTGTAAATAGCAGAAAGGGCGCTTGCCCTAGCTTAGTTGGTATATAAACCAACTCATTGTAACTTAGTGAATGTTGGATGTATTTTTTCTTGTTAATATAATATACAATAGTGTCTATCTCTCTCTCTCTCTGCTATTACACACACACACACACAGTCTCTCATCTTCCGCTGCATTGCAATCACCACAGACTCAATTCTTAACATGGTATCAGAGCGTGTGGTTGTTTGATCAAGCATTTTCGATTGTGTTGTGCTGCACACTGACGATCAATAGAACCGGCCCATTGATAGAGAAGAAATCACCATGAATACTCAAATGGGAAGTGCTCTTCCTACCGAGAAGCTCGACAGAACAAACTTTGCATCTTGGGAATACAAGATGCATCAATATCTTGTCAGACAAGGCTACTGGAACTACATCGAAGGAGCTCAGGAATCACACCCCAACCCAACACACGCCGACTATCCCGCTTGGGAGTAGGCCGCAAGCCATGTGCTATATTGCCTTGCATCATGCGTTCATGATCACATGCTTGGTTACATTCGAGAGGCAAAAACGCCGAAGTAGGCATGGGAAAATCTCAAAAAGATTTTCGTAGCCAACACGGCCGCACACAAGCTCTAGCTTCATTAGGAGCTGAATAGCATCCAACAGAGGGACATGTCAATCTCAAGCTATACTTTGAAGATCAAGGAGCTATGTGACACCCTCGGATTGATCAATGTCGTCATTGATGATGAAGAACTGGTGCAGATATGCCTCAGAGGCTTAGCACCGCGTTTCGGTGCGATTAGATCGGCTATTCTCGCAAGGGAGAACCCTCCTTGCTTCTTCGACCTTCAGTCGATATTGCTGGTCGAAGAGAATCACGCCCGGCAGAGGAGCAATGCACCAAATGGCCATATGCTCTACTCCCAGTCGGATGACAGGAGGAATTTCGGCCAAGGTCACAGAGGTCGGTTCGGACAAGGTCGTAATGATTGTTACCCGGCCGGCAAGAAGGCTTAAGGAGGTCCAAACCAGAGTGTGAAAGGAATAGTTTACTCGGGAACTGTTGTAATTAGTAGTCTTAATATATAATAATATATGAGAAGATGTGGACGGACGGACTGGAATCGGTATGGCGATCCGGATCCGGACCGATCCCAAACAGGTGCCGGTTGGCACCGTTTTGTACTTCGCACCAGAGACCTATATAAAGGCCCGGTTACAATGTAATCGACATCCGATAATTAATAGAACTTATTGCCTTAATCTTTCAATATTGATTACCGTTCTGTACTCATTGTTATATCTTACGCGTGTTAATGATGTGTTGCTAACTAACCGATTAAGGTCTAATTAAGCGTTGTGTCGTAAGTCATCTTGCCGTAACACCCTTTCGTGAAGTGTGTTAAGTGGACACCCTGTGTTAGGCTGTTGTCCGGCCCTAGGATTAACACAGTTTTTGGCGACCAGGATTCCTGCACAATCGCAGTGAACAATGGCGGGAATGGATGACTAGGCCAATAGACGACCCGGTTACGGAGAGAGCACGAAGACTTGCTGAACGACGAAGGTGGTGAGAGGCTTTCCAGCAAGCAGCGGAAGAAATCCGATCGGATCGATCATTTTCCAAAGTGATCCGGAAAGTGGCGGAGGAGTCGCTCCGTCTGCAACAAAACGCCTACCCGGACGAAGGAAGCAGCTTAAGCAGCCTCTGGGAAGCGGAATCCCTTCTCCAGGCCTTGGCCGGAAGAGACGGCGAATCCGAAGCATTTTCAGCGTTGGAATCGGATTCGGAAGGGGGTTACAACGCGCACACGAACTATCGCAGCAGGAACGACACCCCAGGGGGACCAGAGGATGAGGAGTCAGATACATTACCGACACCGGAACTAGAGTTGTCAGACCGGGAACCCCCGACACTAGACGTGGAGCAACCTCCGGAGACGGAAGAAGACCGGCAAAGACCTCCGACGCCGACGGAACAACAAGAAAGACCACCAACACCGCCAGCTCGCGTACCGACACCGGACGACGACATGCCGTTCCAGTACTCCAAGTATAGGGATGATCTGAACGCGGAGGCTCATGTTCACGCATTTCCACAAACATGGGAGGCGAACCATGTGTCACAACGGTTAACCGCGGCCGAAGAGGAACAATCTAAGATAGCTGAATTTGGTGTGACATTGGAAGGACCAGCTGCCAGATGGCACTAGACGCAGGACCCCAGCACCATCACCACCTTTGCAGACCTGAAAGATAAATTCTTGCACTTCTTTCAGAAGGAGGTGGACCAAAGAGAAATGGTGGGCCTATTTTACACCATCCGGCAGGACCCCGAGGAGAGCATTCCGCAGTTTGTCATCCGGTTTCAACGGATGCACAGTCAGCTTACCCGCGCACCTCCAGAAGAAGAAACATGGGCTATATTCTTAGCCGCGCTCCGGGAACCTCTATGAACGGTATGCACGGTCATTGACTTTTGCACAAGCACCGTCAACCAGGTCATCGACCGGGTTAGAGAAATGGAGAAAACGAGCTCTTGGCTAACAATGGGAGCCCTCCAACGAGTGTTACCGACCGATGAGGATCTCCAGTTCCGGCAAGCAATCCAATGCACGATCTGCTTGAATTCCGGACATTCTTCACTGGAGTGCACCATGCGGACGCACTGCTTACTCTGCCAATCTACGAGCCACACGATGGACCGGTGCGAATATAACTTATTGAATCGGCAAGCACCACCAGTCCGGCAAATCGAGCCACGTAGCAGCCGAGACGAAGAAGACGAACGCTGGCGACGAGAGGAGTGATATTGACCGGCACAGGATGTCCGGTACGATGATCGGCGAGACAACTATGACCGGTACAAGAGATATGACAGGTACCGAGATTACAATGGACTGTACGAGAATCACAACCGGGATCACTCCCCCGGGTATCACCAACGACGGGAAGATTACGGGAGATATGACGACCAACCCCGTCAAGGGTACCACAACAAAAAGAACTTTAATAAAAAACGGCAGTTCAAAAAAGGGAGCCACCCACGTGAACTAGAAAAAGGTGCCTCAAGTAGCCAACCGGACCAAAGCCCCGCGGTTACCACAGGTCCTCCACCGAGTACAGGAAACAATGCTGAATCCAGCAATACCCGGAAAGCATATTGCTATTATTGCCGGCAAGAAGGACATTATAGTAATCAATGTCCGACAAAGAGCTATGACAAGCGACCGGCAGTAAACATGGTAGTTGCCGAAGTCGCAGACCTGTAGTAGGTTACCACAAGGTCGAAGGGCAAGACGACGGAATGGGAGACACAAGAGGCCATCCGGAAGCAGGCAACGGAATGGGTGAAAAAGGCAAATGAACGAAACGTAACAGAACTTGCGCAGCAACAGGAGAACACTGAAGAGCTCGCCGACAGCAGTCAAACCGAAAATGCGACATGGCCAAATCATGCTGCCATTAGGACGGCTCCTACAACTAGTGCCCAGATTCACAGAAGGACTCAAGACAGGCATGACGACAGGAGAAACACCACCGGCACCAACATTCTTCTCAAATCCGGAGGAAGGACCGGTAGTGGTAGACACAAACAGTCCGATGATCACAACCATCGTGAAGGGAAAGGAGTTACCCAGAACAGTAATAGATGGAGGATCCGGCGTCAATGTGATTAGCCTCTGAACATGCACAAACTTGGGAATCCAAGAGTGGGAACCATGCCCGTTCTGGCTACGGATGGCGGATACAAGCTCAGTGCGACCGACCGGCTTGATATG